>NW_019154131.1:15589502-15771934 GCF_002288905.1 Enhydra lutris kenyoni
GCGGGGAGCCTGCTTCCCCCCTCTCTCTGCCTGCCTCTCTGCCTCCTTGTGATCTCTCTCTCTCTCTCTCTGGAAAAAAAAAAAAAAAAGATTTTATTTGACAGAAGTCGCAAGTAGGCAGAGAGGCAGGCAGAGAGAGGGGGGGAAGCAGGCTCCCTGCTGAGCAGAGAGCCCCATGTGGGGCTCGATCCCAGAACCCTGGGATCATGACCTGAACCAAAAGCAGAGGCTTTAACCCACTGAGCCACCCAGGCGCCCCCGTTTTGTCCATTATTAGTTAATGAACATTTAGGGTTTTTCCCTTCTTTTTGTCTGTTATGAATAATGCTGCTGTGAACATTGGCATACAGATTTTGGCATAGACCTATGTTTTCGTTTTGGGGAGGTATATACCTAGGAATGGAATTGCTAGGTCACACGCTTATTCTGTGTTTAACCATTGAAGAAATGGCCAGGCTGTTTTCCAAAGTGGCTGTACCATTTTGCATTCCCATCAGCAGTGTATGAAGATTCTAATTTCTCTTCATCCTTAGCAACACTTCTTAGCTGCCCTTTCTTTTTTTCTAACTGTAGCCATCCTAGTGAGTGTGAAGTGTATCTCCTAAGGCTTTGATTTGTGTTTCCCTGATGACTGATGGTAGTGAACATCTTTCCTTGTGTTTCTTGGCCACTTGTATATCTTTTTGGAGATATGTCTACTGTGATCCTTCGAATAGTCTCTTCTTCATAGCTTTTAACTCGCCTTGTCAGCCAAGTTACATTTTGTTCCTGTAGGAATGATTAGTAAAACAGTTTTGTTCTCATACATCAAAGTAAAGGACACTGGGAAATCATGAGCTTTTTTATGGGCCTTTTAGTACAGAGCTTATTAAACCATGTGAAATATCAGATAAAGACTCATAAGTTCCATTTTACCATTTGTTCCATTTGTCCACATATTACATTTTCTTTATTTTTAATGAAGTTAGCTGAATGTTTTCACTTCAGTTTATGGAAAACTATTAGACATGTTTTAGTAATAGTATTAGTAAGCATCTGTTGTTTTACCAAGTCTTTTCTATATAGTAACCATTATATATTACAGTCACTATTATCTCATTTAATCTTACTTAAAGAAGCCTTCTACCTAAAAGGTACTATTGTCTTCTGGGAAGTTAACAGTAGTTAAATTAATTGCCCAAGGTCATATGGCTAACTTGTGCTAGAGTCAGAATTCAAACCCAGGTCTGGCTCAATTCAAAGTCTCTGTCTTAATCACTTTTTAAAAAAAGCCTAACTTTGTTGAGAGATAATTCACAAATGACCACTATGTGTTTTGGTTAGTCATGTTTGTGTTCAGTTGACCTAGTTATAGTGTGATATTATTGGAGAGATCGTTTTGTGAGCATGACATTTGGACTCATTTCCCACACTTCTCCTCCATTTCCTTTGTGAGTGGTTTACTGCAAGAGTTTATATAATTTAGCATTCACATAAAGATCCAAATGAAAGAGATGTTTTGAGCTAAACTAGATTAATTTTTAGTGTTTTTACTGGTGAAAAATTAGATTTTATAATTTAAAGATGTGTTGAATGTTTTTATATCACTTTTAAAGACATTTGGTTTTTATAGTATCACATTTACTTTGAATATTGAAAAAAATAGTCTCCATTAACTTTTCACAAAAGCATTTTCATTTTGCTTATTTTCCTTTCCATTGTATTTTTACATATATATATTTTATTTCCATCCTCTCTATTTACATTTTGCTGGAAATATTTTTGATGTTTCTACATATTTAAAAAAATTTTTTAAGGATTTTATTTATTTGTTTGACAGAGAGAGCACAAGCAGGGGGAGAGGGAGAAGTGGGCTCCCTACTGAGCGGGGAGCCTGATGTGGGGTTTGATCCCAGGACTCTGGGATCATGACCTGAGCCAAAGGTGGACATTTAACTGACTGAGCCACCCATGTGCCCTGTTGCTACATATTTTAATGACTTAATTACATTCCACTGAGTAAAATTATCACAAGTAATCAAATAATGCATTTCCTTTTTTTTTTTACTTAATTTTATTTTTTCCGTGTTCCAAGATTCATTGTTTATGCATCATACCCATTTCTTAAAAAATTTTTTAAAGGATTTTATTAATTTATGCATTTGAGAAACAGAGAAAGTGAAAGATAAAGAGAGAGGGGGTAAGAGCAGAGGGAGAGAGGGACAAGCAGACTCTGCTGAGTGCACTGCCCGATGTGGGGCTTGATCTTACAACCTTGAGATCACGACCTGAGCTGAAACCAAGAGTTGGTTGCTCAATCAAGTAAGCCACCCGGGTGCCACACAAATAATTCATTTTTGATTGACTTTTAAGTTGCTTCCCCCTTTTTTCCTCTTTATTTTTTTTTTAAAGATTTATTATTTTAGAGAGAGGGAGAGGGAAAGAGAAAATCTCAAGCTGACTCCCCACTGAACACGGAGCCTGCTAGGGGACTCAATCCCTGAGATCATGACCTGAGCCATGCAGGTGCCCCCCCCCCGCCCACTTTTCTGTCTGTATATTTAGTAGTCTAAGAAGCAATTACCTTGTAAAGTTTAAGTTCCTTTTGGATTATTTTCTTAGAATAAATATTTTAGAGTTTTAAGGATCTTTTAATGATTTTTTTTAAGATTTTATTTATTTATTTGACAGACAGAGATCACAAGAAGGCAGAGAGGCAGGTAGAGAGAGAGGGAGGAAGCAGGCTCCCTGCTTAGCTCCCCCTGATGCGGGGCTCGATCCCAGTACCCTGGGATCATGACCTGAGCCGAAGGCACAGGCTTTAGCCCACTGAGCCACCCAGGTGACCCTATTTTAATGATCTTATTAAATAGTTAACTTACTTTTGTAGTAACTTTCCACGTTTACCTGAGCCTGAGAGACGGAATGTAGCTACTTGTACCCAAGTTTCAGGCAGTATTGTTTGTTACTGGGGAGAACAGTTCAGTTGTATTGCTACTTCATTAACTCCTGGTAGCATTGCTTGCTATGATCATTGTGCTTGCTACCAGGAGCCCATAATCCCATGTGCCCCAAATTACAAGCTGTCATTAAGGAAAGATCTAAATTGTTGTCTCATGGTGAATTTGCCCAATGTTAGTTTAGCTTTAGGGCTTTGGAGAATTACTAATAAAGGAGGCAGGGTGGTGATTTAATTCAATATGGGTTTTTAAGTGGAAGTTGTAAAAAGTTAACTGTATTTTAAATTAATTTTATTTTTTAAATTTTTATTTTTTGAGCATTTTATTTATTTGAGAGAGAGTGTATACAAGCATAAGAGAGGGGAGGGGCAGAGGGAAAGGGAGAGGGACAAGCAGGTCCCCCACTGAGCTGAGAGCCCAACCCAGGGCCCCATCCCAGGACCCTGAGATCATGATCTGAGCTGAAGTCAGATGCTTAATCCATTGAGCCACCCAGGTGCCCCTTAATTAGTTTTATTTTTAAATCATTTGTATATTATTATTATGAGTGCCTTTAAAGTTCATCTTGTTTGCTTGAGATCATATTAAACCCAAACTTCAGCTTTTTTTGTTTGTTTGCTTTTATTTTATATTTTAAAAATGTCATTGTTTTGCTTTAGCGATTTATGGGTCTAAATGTAAAAGAGATCCTATTTATGTCCTAATCTCATGCAATCCCTCGCCTGTTCCTGAGATGTTCAAGTAGAAAAGGTTGGTAGCCTTTCGGAAGGCTTCCGCCAAGTTGTCATCTATTCATTTGAGTGGAGGTGGGGAGGAGAGCAAGGGGAGAGGGGGTGGTGTGGCTTCCCCCTCAAACCCCATGGCCACTGCAATGGCAAACAGTGGGCAAGGATTCCTTGGGCAGGAAACAACATTCACTTTAAAATAAAAATACTGACAATTTAAGCTGGGATGTGCAGGGCTCTCTGGATATGAAGATTTATAAGACACTTTTGGCCTAGGAATTCGCAGTCTAGTAGGGGAGAACACTGCGTTAAGTACACTCAGTGTATTTGAAATTTGGAAATAAGGGAGAGGAGAGATAGACGACAGCAAAGGAATCCTTCTCTAAACCTCACGCAGCAATTCCGTGGCAGAGGGAAAGAATATCTGGGTCTAGAAGGGAGAGGCTCTGTGGCTCACCTGGAGCTCTCAGTTTTTTTTCTTATTTAAAAAGAAAGCTGTCTTGTTAAATAGCCCTTTTGAGATATAATTCACATAGTCTACATTTCACCCATTTATGGTGTACAGTTCATGGCTTTTTGAATATTCACAGAGTCATGCATCCATCTCCACAGTCAATTTTAGAACATTTTCCTGACCCCAAAAAGAAACGCCATTCCCCCCCATGCCCCTCCCCCCAGCCTTAGGAAACCGCTCATCTATTTTCTGTCTCTATAGACATGCCTGTTGTGGACATTTCACGTAAAAGGAGCTATATAGGATGTGGCCTTTTGTGACTGGCTTTTCATTAGCATAGTGTTTTCCAGCTTCATCTGTGCTGTAGCATGTATCCATACATTATTTTTTATAGCTGAGTAATACTGCTTTGTACGGCTACACCACATTTTATTCATTCATCAGGTGATGGACATTTGGTTTTTTTCCACACTTTGGCTGTGATGAATAATGCTGCTATGAACATTCATGTACAAGGTCTTCTTTTTTTTTTTAAAGATTTTATTTATTTATTTGACAGGTCACAAGTAGGCAGAGAGGCAGGCAGAGAGAAAGAGAGGAAGGGAAGCAGGCTCCCTGCTGAGCAGAGAGCCCAATGTGCGGGGCTTGATCCCAGGACCCTGGGATCCTGACCTGAGTCGAAGGCATATGCTTTAACCCACTGAACCACTCAGGTGCCCCTAACAAGGTCTTTTTAAAAATATTTTATTTATTTGCAAGAGAGCAAGCGAGTGTGCATGAACGGGGGAGGGTTAGAGGGAGAGGGAGAAGCAGACTCCCCGCTGAGCCGCCCCACTCCCTGCCCCCTCCACCAAGGTCTTGTACATAGATACACACCCAGGAAAAATGAAACCTAAGAGCAGAAGTGTTGGATTATGTCGCTCTCTGTTTAGCTGTTTGAGTAACAGCCAGACTATTGTCCAAATGAGCTATATTGTTGTGCCAACATACATTTTTCGTTTCCTCTCCCCAGATAATGCAGATACTCCTAGATAGGCATGGCCACTGAAGCATTATTAGCTGTTACCTACATTCTTACAAAATGTATATGATGTGGCTAGTCATTTAAGAATAAGAATGTAGTAGCATATCTTTGGTTATATAGAAGGGTTGCTAAGAAAGGGGGAGCTGCCCTGGACAGTTCTTTCTGACTTTCATTGGTGCATTGTTGCCTTGCTACTCAAAATGATTTCCTCTGCCTTTGGGAAGTTGCCACCCCTTGTCTTACCAGGTGTCCTCTTTGACCAGTAATTAATAACAGTCCAGAATGGTGCATTGTTTACCATACCAAGGATGTCTGTCTTCATAAAAACCGACATATCTATAAATCAGAGTTTGGAAATGTATGGCTTATTTTGTTTGATTATCGTAGGATTAATATTTTAAATTCTAATATTAATGAAACATGAAAATATAGATACCTGCTGTCTTCGTGAGGCAGGAGTATCTTGCAGTACCTGGCCTGCTTGTCCATATGCCATTGACCCCTTGGTGGTAAGTAGCACTTAGCAGCTTCCTGTAGACGAGCACATGCTCTAATTTGCTCTGGTCCCTTTGCCTTTTAGATTTACATTACCTGCCTGACCCAGGTAGTCCTTGCAAATGTGTCTCGTTATTTTAATATTACAAGTGATTTCATAGGAACTTGTGTTTGTAACAACTCTCCCTTCTTCTGTCCAAACCACTCTTCAAAAAGGAAGCTTTTTCTAGGATTGGGTAGTAGGCATGAAAAAAGGTCCACATTGTTGGTCATAGGGAAACCTATATACCTCTGTGATCACTAAAATTAAAAAGACTGTCAATACCAAATATTAGAGAAGGTGTGAATATCTCCCGTGTTATTGTCAGGAATATAAAGTGATAAAACCATGGTGGGAAAGTATTTAGTAGTGGTGGTTGTTGTTGTTTTAAGATTTTATTTGTTTAGGGTGCCTGGGTGGCTTAGTGGGTTAAGTCTCTGCTTTTGGCTCAGGTCGTGATCTCAGGGTCCTGGGATCGAGCCCCGCATCAGTCTCTCTGCTCAGCAGGGAGCCTGCTTCCTCCTCTCACTGCCTACTTGTGATCTCTGTCTATCAAATAAATAAATAAAATCTTTAAAAAAAAGATTTTATTTATTTATTAGAGTGCAAGCAGGGGAAGGGGCAGAGGGACAAGTGACTCCCCGCTAACTGTGGAGCCCAACATGGGGCTCCATGCCAGGACCTTGAGACCACGACCTGAGCCGATGTCAGATGCTTAAGCACCTGAGCCATCCAGACGTCCCAGCGGGTTTTTTTGATAAAGATGAACGGAAACCTACTTAATGATCCAGGATTTCCACTTCTAGGTATTTACCTGAGTAAATGAAGACAGGTTCACAAAAAAACTCCATAAGAATGTTCAGTTGAGCTTTATTAATGGTAACACATTTGCAGACAACTCAGCTGTTCGTCAGCCGGTCAGCAGGTGAGCAGATAGTGGTGTATTTGTACAGTGCTATTCAGCAAGATAAAGGAATGCACCACTGATCTTCGGGACAGCACAGATGAATCTTAAGAACATGCTCATTGAAAGATTCCAGTCACAAAAAGTGCATATGTATCATTTTTATGAAATTCAAAAATTGGCAGAATTAATCTCTGGGGACAAATCAGCATGGTGGTTGCCTTAAGGTGGGGAGGAGAAGGATAGGGTAGAAAAGACCTTAGGAAATTCCATACTGTGGTCTATATCTGCACTGGTCATATCATAGCTATTAGTTACATGTGACTAGTAAGCACTAGAACTATGGCTAAATAGGGGTGCCTGGGTGGCTCAGTATTGAAGCACCTGCCTTCGGCTCAGGTCATGATCCCAGAGTCCTGGGATTGAGCCCCGCCTCAGGCTCCCTGCTTAGCAGGAAGCCTGCTTCTCCCTCTCCCACTCCTCCTGCTTGTGTTCCCTCTCTTGCTGTGTCTCTCTCTGTCAAATAAATAAAATCTGGAAAAAAAAAAGAACTATGGCTAATTCGAAGTATGGTATGTTGCAAACATAAAATATACAGCAGATTGAAGCTTTATGAAAAACATGTAAAATACCACATTGATAATATTTTTAAAATCAATTCCAGATTGAAGTGGTAGTATTTTTGGGTATAGCAGGTTAAATAAAATATAGTTAAGTTAATTTCATGTCTCCTTTAACTTTTTAAAATGAGGTTACTGGAAAATTTTAAATTGAATATGTGGGTCACATTCTATTTCCACGGTCTGTCCATCTTGATCAGGGTGGTGGTTACAACAGTGTGTACATCTGTCAGAATTCATTGAACTGTAAGATTAAGATTTGTACTTTCAGTAGTATGTTATTCTACTTTGTAAAACAAAACTACAAAAGCTATATTCTTCATGCTAGTTACCATATTTGGCACTTGGCATCCATTGTATCCCATGTGAAACTTCTCAATCATTTTATAATGTAGGTGGTACTTGCTGATGAGTCTAGGGAGTCTAAATGACATCGGAATTGACGTACAAATACATGGTGACATGATTTGCGTGCCCTGTGGTTCAACTCTAATCCTTGTGCTTTCCCATTCCATCATATTGCTTTACCAGTGGTGATCAAAATGTGGGTCTACTCTGGGGCAGTTGGTTTTGTGCCTAAAGCCATTGATTTCTAAACCTGTGCTCCGGGAGGTGGTGAATGAGTCGCAACAATTTAGAAAGGTAATTCCGTAAGTGCCCGAGTCTGGTAGACTTGCTCCTGAAGTCTCGAGGAGGAAAGTAACTTCGCAGCTAAACAAATTGCCCGCCGTTGGAGGGGCAACGGCTCCAGGCTCTAGGGTGTGTAAAAATGAAAATCAATACATTGTCCTGAAAAGCGGGGCTCATTCACTTTTAAAGTTTTCTCTCTCAAGTCTTGAGATGGGACCGCGAGGCCGGCCGGGCTCTCTGTTTTCTTAATCAGCTGTGAGTCTGTTGTAGCAAAAATTAACAGGCGTTGCAGGATCATGAAGAAAAGCTCTTTCATCTTGCCAGCTCCAAGAGGGTGTTGTATTTTCAAAGCGGAGTATTGTACAATTGAGCAATAGATAAGGAGGGGAGGGGCCTTTCCTGGGGATTCTTGACCGCTGGAAGAGTTCACTTCAGGCCATTTGTCACAGCAGTGATTTTCCCGGAAATCCCCTATGCCAAGGTTATGTTTTGGCTATTCTATCCTCTTTTATTGATTTATTTTCTGAAATCACGGGGGAAGGTAGTTGTCCTGCCCTCTCTTCATCATCCCAGCTCTTTGTCTAGCTGCTCCTTCGGAGCACCATGGGGTGGGAACCATTTTCAATGGGACGCAGCAGGTTTGAAAGGTTTTAGGGAGTGAGTGTGGTACAGAAATGGCCAATAGAAATCCTGGATTTTGTTTAAGCATTTTTCAGCGTGATAAATATAATTTAATATGGAAATGTGATCCATTGTCCCACGGCAGGTTTTCTCAGCTGTGTACAGTAAGGATTCTGTCGCCTACTGTGGATTTGGTATTTATTACACTCTGGAACCTCTTTTGTTGTTCTGAGGTTTTGTTTGTGGGGACATTTAAAGGTGGATTGCCTGTTCAACCTTGCAGAGGAGTTGATTAAGTTTAATTTGCTATGCATTAGGGAAGGAATTTGCTGGTCTTTTTGAACTAAGCTCTATGTTATTTGTAGCTGGGGTATTTTTTTTTTTTTTTTTTTATGCCTTCAGTTCTTTCTGGGCATGAAAACGCTTTTTGTACATTTGTTGAATCTATTTCCATGCTGAGCTTTTTATATACAGCACAATGACCCTTTGCACTTGCACTTGTAGTTTGGCCTTATTTTTAACTTTAAAAGGACAGCAGGAACTTGCCTTTTATTAAACATTTGCGGGATATTATAACATTTACTTTGTCACCCCGTAAGTAGATGTTTCAATATGGTTTTTCATTTTCAAAATAAAATTTCAACTGTGTTATTTTTGTACGGTTCAGCACACATACGCCATGTGAAATGTGTGGGAAAATAAAAATATTGCTGTTTTTTTTTCTTTAAATAGAAAAGACTTAAGCCTCCCACTATTTAATTATTTGTTTTTTTTTTTTTTTAAGAAGTATTTGGAGATCATGTCAAATTGAGCACTGTATAAAAACATAATGGGAAATCTTGAATTTGAGGTGTTGAAATTTTACAATTTCCTGTAGCTTCTCTTTTTCTTTATTTTAATTAAGTTTTTGATTTTCCTTCCAGTATCATGGACATACAGTGTTATATTAGTTTCAGGTGTACGGTGTCCTATGCATGCTCAGTGTTCCTCGTAAGTGTGCTCGTCAGTCCCCATCACCTATTTCCGCTATCCCGCAAACCCCTTCTTGTTGACTCAGCTTTTATACTTCAGTCCTCTTTGCTCTGCTGTCTGCCCTTCACCGTACTCAGATTTGCTATGATCTTAAGATACTTTGAAAAATTTATAATCTCAACTTCGGAGGTGACAATGTTTAGGAGCTCCTCCTGCCCCCATGCGTGATCTTAATCCCATTTTCTGTTGATGTTGTGTTTAAGGTATTTTGGTAAGAAAAGTTTTCTCCCTTGAATTGGCCTCATGGTCTCTGAGGATTATGAACTGATGTGAGTCGTCTGTGAGTGAACATGAACGCTGTTCAGGGTATCCAGCCGTGAGTTTCCGGCTCTCAGTCACAAGCCCAGGGCATTCTTTAAAAGATCAAACAAGTTGGACACTGAGAGGGTTTCAAGGATGCCAGTTAACATCAGAAGAGCTGGTCTCGGTGGTTGCAAATTGTGCTTATCTGAATCAGTGCCACTGAGCTGGAAATAATGAAATGACTCAAATGATGCTGATTGTGTGCCATTCTGCCATTCCTGTGAATAAAATACATTGGTTTGAGCTTATACAAGGGGTGGGGTTTTTCTTTGGGGGGATAAATGTGGATATGGGGTGTGGAGAGGGAATAACTGAATCAGGGTAGTAGACCAGTTGGTATTAACGTTTGAAAGGCTTTATGGATTTTGAGATCTGATTGAAAGCATTATATGGGTACCTTCCAAGAATTTAAAAGGTTTATTTCTAAAAAGATTTTATTCATACGTACCCTTAAGTGACCCAGAATTAAACTTTTATCAAAAATGGCATTGTCATCTGTGGTGCTTAAGCTCATCTCTGTTCATATGAATGTATTGATGAAAAACGGAAGGATCTCACCCTCTCATTGCCTCAGATGAAATACCGCCTTTGTCATATCCCATAGGTTTTGGACTGAGGTGTTTTTGTTCTCATTGGTTTCCATGAATTGTTTAAGTTCTTTGATTTTCTGGTTGACCCAAACATTTTTTTTTAAAGATTTTATTTATTTATTTGACAGACAGAGATCACAAGTAGGCAGAGAGCCAGGCAGAGAGAGAGAGGAAGAAGCAGGCTCCCCGCGGAGCAGAGAGCCCGAAGCGGGGCTCGATCCCAGGACCCTGGGATCATGACCTGAGCCAAAGGCAGAGGCTTTAACCCACTGAGCCACCCAGGCGCCCCAGACCCAAACATTCTTGAGCAGGATGGTCTTTAGCTTTCAAGTGTTTGAATTTCTTCTAAACCTTTTCTTGTGATTGAGCTCCAGTTTCAAAGCACTGTGGTCTGAAAATATGCAGGGAATCATCTCAATATTTTGGTATCCGTTGAAACCTGATCTGTGACCCAGTATATGGTCTATTCTGGAGAAAGTTCCATGTGCATTCGAGAAGAATGAGTATTCTGTTGCTTTAGGGTGGACTGTTCTATATATATCTCTGAGGTCCATCTGGTCCAGTGTGTCATTCAAAGCTCTTGTTTCTTTGTTGATTTTCTGCTTAGGTGATATAATGCTGAGAGTGGAGTGTTAAGATCCCCTACAATTAACATATTATTATCAATATGTCTCTTTATTTTGATTAACAGTTGGCTTATGTGGTCGGCTGCTCCCATGTTGGGGGCATAGATATTTACAATTATTAGATCTTCTCATTGGATAGACTTTTAAGAATGATAGTGTCCTTCTGTATCTCTGATTACAGTCTTCAGCTTAAAATCTAATTCATCTGATAGAATTGCTACCCCAGCTTTCTTTTGAGTCTGTTGGCATGAGAGATGGTTCTCTATCCCTTCACTTTAAGTCTGGATGTATCATTAGGTTTAAAATGAGTCTCTTATAGACAGGATTAAAAAGCTTCTGCACAGCAAAGGAAACAGTAAACAAAACAGGAATGGGAGAAGATATTTGCAAATCACAGCACAGACAAAGGGCTGATATCCAAGATCTATAAAGAACTTCTCAAATTCAACACCCAAAAAACAAATAATCAAGTATGAAAAGGGTCAGAAGACATGAACGGACACTTCTCCAAAGAAGACATACAAATGGCTAGCAGACACATGAAAAAAATGTTCATTATCATTAGCCATCAGGGAAGTTCAAATCAAAACTGCATTGAGATACCACCTTAACATCAGTTAGAATGGCAAAAATTAACATGGCAAGAAGCAACAAATGTTGGAGAGAATGTGGAGAAAGGGGAGCCCTCTTACACTGTTGGTGGGAATGCAGGTTGGTGCAGCCACTTTGGAAAACAGTGTGGGGATTCCTGAAAAAAATTAAAAATAGAGCTACTCTTTAACCCAGCAATTGCACTACTGGCCCCAAAGATACAGATGTTGTGGAAAAAAGGGCCATATGCACCCCAGTGTTCATAGCAGCAATGGCCACAGTCAACAAACTGTGGAAAGAGTCAAGATGCCCTTCAACAGATGAATGGATAAAGAAGATATGGTCCATATGTACAGTGGAATATAACTCAGCCATCAGAAAGGATAAATACCCAACTTTTGTATCAACTTGGATGGGACTGGAGGAGATTATGCTGAGTGAAATAAGTCAAACAGAGAAAGTCAGTTATCAGATGGTTTCATTTACTTGTGGAACATAAGGAATAGCATGGAGGATGGGAGGAGATGAACCATGAGAGACTGTGGACTCCGAGAAACAGGTTGAGGGTTTGAGGGGAAAGGGGTAGGGGGATCGGTTGGCCTGGTGATGGTGATAAGGAGGGCATGTATTGCATGGAGCAGTGGGTGTTAAACAATGAATCTTGGAACATGACATCAAAAACTAATGACATACTGTATGGTGACTAACATAACATAATAAACAATAATAATAAAAAAAGAAATATTGCTAAGAGGCTTATTTCTGGAAATACTGTTTCCAGATTACACCTCACCTTGACTAGATGACAAAAATCACTTCTTAGTGAAAGGCCGTTAACTTCCTTTGGAAATACTTGGGATTAAGACAGTAAGAATTTGATAAGTCTCTATGTAGTTACACAATTACTCAATACATCTGTAACATGCATGCATATCCAGAAGTAATATTTAAAGGAGATAATATACACACTCTTTTAGTTCTTCAGTTTTAAGTTTGGGAGACTTTTATCATTTATAGTAAAGTATTTTGTTAGTCTGTGGAATATAAGTTGGATGTAATTCTAATGCCTTTTTCATGTTTTGAGTATACATTACCTTTATGATTCAGATGACTTCTTGCTATTGATCCTATGGTCTGTTTTTTTTTTTTTTAATTTTATTTATTTATCACAAGTAGATCACAAGTAGGCTGAGAGGAAGGCAGAGAGAGAGAGAGGAGAGAGCAGGCTTCCCGCCAAGCAGAGAGCCCGATGCAGGGCTTGATCCCAGGACTCTGTGATCATGACCAGAGCTGAAGACAGAGGCTTTAACCCACTCAGCCACCCAGGCGCCCCTATGGTCTGGTTTTTGAGCTTTATGAAAAGCTTGGCTGACGTTTTCTTGCAATAGCAAGGTGGACTGCGCTGCCCTGGGTTCTAATTCAGCATTAATGGGTAGATATTGTCAGGAGAATCATTCTTTCTGCTTCAGAGCCGTGCCATACTGTCTCTGCTTTTGTCAGCGGTCATCGGAGCAGTTAGCTTGCTTAAACAGCCTAACATGGAGTGACTTTGGTCTGAAATGATCGAGATACAGGTCCAATAAAAGAATGTCATTGACTTTGTTTCATTGTGTTATACTTAAAGCTTCAATTGGAGTGTACTTTCTTCTTTTTCTCTTGTTTGGCTTAGCTACTACTACATCTAAGTTATGGACTTCAAAGAAAAATGAAGGATGGTAGTGTTTAGTGTGTAGGGCAGGGTCTTCCAAAGTTGGTAGAAAGCTTGTGCTACTAAATCAGAATCTCTAGAGATGAAACCTAGGATTTTTTTTTTAATGAGTTCTCCAGTGACTTTGATGTACAGTGAAGTTTGGGACCAGTGTCAAAAGCAGTGGTCTCTAAAGTGGTTTGTGTGCAAGCCTACCCATGAGGTTGAGAAAGAAGATATTATGATATTTCTTTTTATCTTTTCTCTAAAAAGAGAGAAAGAAAACTTTAATAAGATTTAGCATACAGATGAATGGCCTCTTGCATGTCCATCAGATGATCGGGTGTCACCTGGAGTAGCCAGGTATTATAAAGGAAGAATGAGAGTTCCACAGTGAACACCGATTCTAGAACCATCTCTCCTCTGTTAGAATATGACAGTCCATTAGTTTATACATATCAGTTAAATGAATTTATAGGAAATGTATATGCATGCATACATATATACATATGTATATAGTTGTCATTTTGCATGTATTTATGTTTGTGTAATATATATTATATATACTATTTTACATACATACATGTGCATATATATTTATATGTGTGTGTGTGTGTGTATACCACATATAGTGTGTCATTTAATTAGGCATGATGATCTGGGTATGCATTATTGAAAAGTTCATCTGAAAAAAAAAAGTTTATCTGAAGCACTGTTAACCTTGACTTTATGAATTTCTTGATTCCTTCATGTTACACCTAAGCACAACTACACACAAATCATTTGCCTTTTTTTTTGAACCACATAATAGCTATGTTTTTCTAACAACAGTGTCATTTAAAGAAAATAACAGCTTTACTGAGATATAACTCCTATATCATAAAGTTCACTGTTAAAGTGTATATAATTCAGTGATTTTTAGTATAGTCACAACGTTATGCATCGATCGCCATTGTTAAATTCCAGAACATTTTCAAAATCTTTCCTGTGGCAGGCTGAATAATGGCCTCCAAAGATATTCAGGTCCTAATCTCTGGAACCTATGACTGTAACCATACATAATCAAAGGGGAGCTTGAATATCTGATTGAGTTAAGGGTCTTGAGATGGTTAGATTGTCCTGTATTATCTGGGTGGTTCCTTAAATGTAATCACTCACATCCCTCTAAGAAGGAGACAGGGAGAGAGAATGTGCTGGCTGAAGCAGGAGGACATAAGGTGATGTGCTAAGAAGAAGGCATCATGAGCCAAAAAACTAGACCAGGCCAGGAAATAGCTTCTCCTCTAGGGCTCCAGAAGGAACCCTGATTTTTTTAGCCTTGGAATAGTCATCTGAACTCTGGCCTCCAGGTAAGAGAATATTTTGTGTCGTTTAGGCCACTACATTTGTGATAATTTGTGAAAGCTTGTAGAAATGAATATGATCTCCAAAAGAAACTCTCTGCCCATTAGCAGCCACTCTCAATTCCTTGGCAACCACTTTCTGTCTTGATAGATTTGCCTCCTCTGGACTTCTCGTGTCATTGGAATCATGCAATGTATAGCCTTTTGCTTCTGGCTTCTTTTCACCTAGCATATTTTCAGGGCTCACAAAACTTCACTCCTTCCTGTGGGTGAGTAATATTCCATTGTAATGGCTATACCACATTTTATTAAATTCATCAGATGATGGCCATTTGGATGATTTCTACTTTGTGGCTATTATGAATACTGTTCTGAGCATTCGCACACATGTTTTTGCACGGATTTCTGTTTTCAGTGCTCTTGATACATACTTTGAATTTCTGGGTCATGTGATGACTCTTTTTTATTTTTTATGGAGTTGCGAAACTCCCAAGTGGTTGCGCCATTTTACATTCTTCTGAGCAATGTGTAAGAGTTTCCCTTTTTCTACCTGCTCCCCCACCTTCCTTACTGTCGTTTTTATTGTAGCCATCCTATGGGGTCTGAAGCATTTTACTGTGGTTTTGATTGCCGTTTCCTGCTGGATTTACGGTGTTGAGCATCTTTACATGTGCTTATTGGCAGACTGTATTACTTACAGTATTTTGTACTGAGATTGGGAGTGTCTCTGAGAAATGTGTATTGCATAGAGGTTGAAAAGTTATTGAAATTTGGGATGTGTGGGCGGCTCTGCCGGTTACGTGTCTGCCTTTGGCTTGGGTCATAATCCCAGGCTCCAAAATTGAGCCCCGCTTCGGGCTCCCCCCTCAGCCAGGACCCTGGTTCTCCCTCTCCCTCTGCCCCTTCTCTGCTTGTGCTCTGTCTCTCTCTCTCAAATAAATAAGTAAAATCTTAAAAAACAACAACAACAACAAAAGTTATTGAACTTAGAGATGTTTTATTTTTTTCTTTTATTGAGAATAATTGTTTCAAGTTTCCTTACTTTACCTAATATTTTCCTTCTTATTGTTCAAGTATATAACATGTGAATAAATATATGTTGGCACACTTTTTTAACTAGTAGAGCTGTACAAACAAGCATGTTTATAGGTCACAGGATAGAGGTTGTGCCTGTATAACATATGGTATCATTCAAAAGTGTCCTCTCAAGCCCTCTTTATGAAGAGGTCTGTTAAGATGATCCTTTTTCTTAGATTTTTTGTTATATGCTATAGAAATGCTTTGAAGGGGGGCACCTGGCCAGCTCAGTACATGGAGCATGCAATTCTTGATCATGAGGTTGTGAGTTTGAGCCCCATGTTGGGTGTAGAGATTACTTAAAAAAAAAACAAAAAAAACCCTCCCCCAAAACTTACCAAAAAAAAAGATGCTTTGAAGGAATAAGGATTTAATTTTAAAGAAACTAGGCTATAGCATTCACTTCAAGGAATTGTCTTTAAATGACTAACTTAGGAGCAAATAGCATTATGTAATGACCACAAACACAAGGAAAACAACCATTCCATTTATTGAGTGCCCATTGTGGTCAAGGCCCAACACTAAGTATAACATGCATTATCTCACTTAATTATTACAACATCTCTGTGAGTTTGGTGTTCTTGTCCCTATTTTATATGGGAATAAGCTAAAATCCATGGAGTGCAATAATTTTCCCAAGGGCACGGAGCTAAGAAGAGGCAGAGTTGGGGTTTGAATACAAGGCTAATAATCCCTTGCCTTTTATTCAGTATCTTATCATATAATGTCATTCTTGTTACTTCTGTTCCCATCCTCCAAGGGGCCCTCCCTCTCACCCCGAAGGTGGGGCAGATGTAGACTGCTGCCACTTGATAAATAAAAGGGCTGAAGAAGAATGGCTTAGAGGTTTTGCGAGCAAGAGCATTTCCATTTAGCCATGGGAAGCTCCAGAACCACTTAGAATTGGCTAGGTTTTAGAGTCAGCAGCTGTAGAACGGTATTAGAGAAGGACTTGATTCTGGTTACCAAGTGACACCCATCCTTGAGCCGAGCAAGGCAACCCGCTTTCTGAGCCAACCCAATAGAGGAAAGGAGAAACTGACTGTTTTTATTTATATTCATTCATGTTCAACTAAAATTTGTTTGCCCACTGTGCACAAGGCACTGTGAAATGCTGGAGATAGAATGATGTAAAGGATTAATCCCCAGAAAACTCATTCTAAGTTGGGGACCCAGAGCAAATGGACATTTAACCATTCATGGTACGCCTCCCCGTTTGCAGTTGTGATAAATTCTGTGAAGCAGGATTATAAATTGTTTTGGAATAAGTTGTGTAATCTACAGTAATATCAGGTAATCTAAGAATGCTAGTAAAACTTCTCTAATTAGTGAGATCTTTCCTAGTTAATAATGTAGTTAAATGATTGCTTTCTGTTTCTCTTTTATGAAATTTCCTTATCCCTTAGGTTTGTGTCCTTCTCTCTTTGCCCCAAAGCATCCCTTTCTATTTGAGCATTATAACCAACTGTAAATATTTGCTTCCCATGTTTGTGCTCCTGTGAGCTACTTTGGGGAGGTAATAAGCTCTTTTTATTTGTCTCTAGTCCTAGTTCTTCACAGAGGGGTTGGCCTATTAGGAGATCTGAATACCAGCTTGTTTATGAGACATTCTGAATTGTCCAGGAAGGTTATGATTTCACATTCTATTCCACGCTGTCAATGAATTTTTATTTTTTAGACTATGTATATTGAGTTTCTAAAGTATATTTTTTATTGCACGGCATGTTTGTTGCTCAAACATCAGAAAATACAAATACGCAAAACATGAAACAAGAAGGTGCCTGCATCAGTATCCAGGGATACATCTAATATAAACAACTTGCCATATATAATTTTGTGCCTCTTTATATATAGATGTGGCTGTCTATCTAGAGATATTCTAAAAAATGAGAGTGTATTGAGCTTACTATTTAGTATAACCTGATTTTTTCCCTTAACATATTGTGAACATCTCTTTCTGGCAATATGTATACACATATTTTAGTGGGTACATAGTACCTTATTGTACACCGTGTGTATCATACTTTTACCCATCTTTTGTTGATGGGTATTTTGTTTGTTTCTGATTTCCTACTCCCATATTCAGAGCTGTGATGAGCTCCATCCTTGGAGCTAAACCTTAACATGCATCTCTAATTATTTCCTTAGAATAAGTTTTTAGAAATGGAATTGCTAGCCCAATGGTATATATTACCATCCATAAAGATTTCTTCCTTTTATTTTATTTTATATGTATATTTTTTGTTTGTTTGCTTGTTTTAAGATTTTATTTAAATTATTTGGAAGAGAGAGACACAGCGAGAGAGGGAACACAAGCAGAGGGAGTGGGAGAGGGAGAAGCAGGCCCCTCGCTGAGCAGGGAGCCTGATACAGGGCTCCATCCCAGGACCATGGGATCATGACCTGAGCCAAAGGCAGACGCCTAACAACTGAGCCACCCGGGCGCCCCTTTGTTTTTGTTTTTGATTTCTCTCTTTTAAACTCCTACCTGCATTATATGGGAATGTTGCTTTACCTATGCTTTTTTTCTGCATAGGACGTGATTGTTTCACATATATCTTTTTTTTTTTTTTTTAAAGATTTTATTTATTTATTTGACAGAGAGAGATCACAAGTAGGCAGAGAGGCAGGCAGAGAGAGAGAGGGGGAAGCAGGCTTCCTGCGGAGCAGAGAGCCCGATGCAGGGCTCGATCCCAGAATCCTGGGATCATGACCTGAGCCGAAGGCAGAGGCTTAACCCACTGAGCCACCCAGGCACCCCAACACATATATCTTTTTTATTTACTTTGGAAAACATGGATGATCATTGTAACTTAAGTCTTCATTCTTTTATTTCCCTGCTAAATGTGAGCCTTTTGCAGCTGCTAACAGAAGTAGCCATTACTGATGATTTGGTGACAGCTGAGACTAAAGTATATGATACACTCTAATAAATGAGAGAATACAAGGAAATCTCAAACATTATTATTGCTGCAATAAACATTCTACATTGACACTCACTTTCTTGTAGTGTAGGGTCGGGGGGGGGGGGAGTTGTGGGAAGGAATAGTGTAAAGGCCTCCAACCCTTCTCTACCCCAGTGCGGAACTACTGGGTTGTCCGCTGGGCCTTCAGGGTAGGGTGTGGCTGTTCGTGATGGTGTTGGGTGCTCTCTCCTTAGCCTCATGTGCCCTGTCTAGATATTTGTGGTTACACTAGGTTTCTGAGACTCGAAACTCAGAAGCCATGGCAGAGAAATGCATACTCACCCCTGTGTGGGAGGTTCTGCCCCATCTTACCACCTTCTCCTTGGCTGGAAGTTAGGCTGCAGAGAGTCAAAGGATGCTTCCACATTTCCTCTCCCTCCCTCCCATCACATGTAAAAGCAAAACCAACCTAGGTGGAAACAGTCAACTTCCTGGTGTTCCTCTTTTCCTTCCGTGGGACCATGTTAGCTTCAGAGCAGCCAAAAGTGCACTATGGAAGAGTGAGGATAAAAGAACGTGAAGGATAGAGGAGAGCTTTTAAAATCTCTTTACTTCTTCTGTTCTTCCCGGGAGCCTTCTCCAGGCAATAGGATGGGGGTTTCATGGTGAACACAGCCCGCTCAGTTGGATGAAACAGATACCAAACGAACACCCTATGCTTCCATAGTCCTCAGACCCAGAAAAGGTGTTGATTCAAGTAAGGAGTAGAGTGATGAGGACGGAAGTGGAATTCTGATGAGGCATGCTCAGCCCAGTGCTTGAAAATGGATGGTGATCTCATATCTGGTCCATATCCGGAAAACTACCCAAGATAAAGAGTGAAAACAGGGATATAATTTTTTTTTTTAAAGATTTTATTTTTAAGCCATCTCTACACCCAACATGGGGCTCGAACTCACAACCCTGAAATCAAGAGTTGCGTGCTTCACCAATTGAGCCAACCAGGTGCCCGCAGAATATAGTCTTACTACTTACACCAAAAGTAAACAGTGAGCATTTACCCCTTGCCCAGTACTCTCATAAGTCATTTTTTTTTTAAGATTTTATTTATTTATTTGACAGAGAGAGATCACAAGTAGGCAGAGAGGCAGGCAGAGAGAGAGAAGGAAGCAGGCTCCCCTCCTAGCAGAGAGCCCAATGCAGGGCTCGATCCCAGAACCCTGGGATCATGACCTGAGCCGAAGGCAGAGGCTTAACCCGCTGAGCCACCCAGGCGCCCCTCTCGTAAGCCATTTTATAAAAATCATCATAGTAACCTTGTGAGGTTGGTATTAGTGCTGTGATGGCTGAATTTTAGGTGTTAATTTGACTTATGTATGGGATGCCCAGATAACTGGTAAAACATGATTTTGGGATATGTCTGCGAGGGTGTTTCTGGTAAAGATAAGCATTTGAGGGGCACCTGGGTGGCTCAGTGGGTTAAAGCCACTGCCTTCGGCTCAGGTCATGATCCCAGAGTCTGAGATCGAGCCCCGCATCGGGCTCTTGGCTCAGCAGGGAGCCTGCTTCCCTTCCTCTCTCTCTGCCTGCCTCTCTGCCTACTTGTGATCTCTGTCAAATAAATAAATAAAATCTTTAAAAAAAAAGATAAGCATTTGAATCTGTAGGCTGACAAAAGGCATCCTCCCTCACTAATATGAGAGCGGCAGCATCCAATCCATGGAGGGAGTGGAATAAAAAGGCAAAGAAAGGGCAAATTCTCCTCTTAAGCTGGGACAGCCATCGTCTCCTATCCTTGGATATCAGGGCTCCTGCTTCTGGGGCCTTCGGACTCTCAAACACCACTGGCTCTCTGGTTCTCAGACGTATGGCTCTTGGACTGAATTATACCATCAGCTTTCCTGATTCGTCAGGTTGCTGACAGCAGATTGTAGTAAATCCCCCCTCTTTCTGTCTCGCTCTCGGTCTTTCTATCAATCCACCCATCATCCATCTATCTGTCTGTCTGTCTGTCATCTATGGGTTCTGTTTCTCTGGAGGACCCTGACCAAGACAAACACTGGCCTTCATTTTGCAGCTGAGGAAACTGAAGTTAATACAGCTAATTACTGGCAGGGACAAGGTTTGAACCTAGAGTTGGCAGATACCAAAATATTTGTTCCTGTGGTGCAGGTAGGACCACACTAAATCTAAGCTTTTTTTTTTGTAAAAAGTTCTGAGATTAAATTCACACACAGTACAGTTTACCCATGTAAAGTTCATAATTTGATGCTGTTCAGTATATTCAGAGATGTGTGCAGCCATCAACCACAGTCAAACTTAGAACATTTTCATCAACCCAAATAGAGACTTTGTACCCTTTAGCTGTCACCCCACATTAACCCCATTCCCCGCCCCCGCCCTCCAGGTCCTATACAACTGATATTCTACTTCCTGTCTCTATAAATTTGCCTGTTTTCATATAAGACATATAAATGGAGTCCTACAGTACCTGGTATTTTGGGACTGGCTTCTTTCTCACAGCGTAATGTCAAGGTTCATCCGTGTTGTGGCGTGTTAAATCTAAACTCTTATGGTGCCACTGGCTACTGTTTCCTTTGAGAGCCTTCGGGAAGCTCTTCAGTCCATCTCAGAATTGTTCCAGCTTTGTGCAGTATTATTTTCCTGCCATGTGTTTATGGGCTGTACAGTTATCACCAGCCATATATTTATTTGATGTGGCGGGAATAGCTGTTAATTCCTGGCTTAGGCTTTGTGGGAGGAGGAGCAGTCTTCCCTCCTGGCAATGAGGGTGTTTAAGGAAACCTTTGGAATTCTATTAGGCTTCCCAGGTGTGGTGGAAGATGTTTGGCTCCATTTTGTAGAGTAAGAATGGCTATAGTAAACTTCCAGATTTTCCTGTAAAATATTAATTTAGGTGGGTGGAAGGAAGAAACATAAATCTTTCTTTTTACCAAAGAGGGATCACTTTGCCAAATGTCATTTTAAAAATGCACTAATTTTAGGTGTCATATGAAAATAAATCTTTTTTTAATCTTTATGTAAGCTATAGGGAAGTGGGGGAATCAAATTAATTTTAACTGTAGAGAAATCATTGAGACTCAAATGAATAAAATGGATATATATTTCCTTTAAAATATGACTCAAGTTTTATATGTATGTAGTAGGAAAGTCATAAGTTATAACCGACGAAAAGATTAAAAATCACCTCCAAACCACAGGTATAGAACAAAAAAAAGACCATTTGTTGTTAGAGGGCTGTGTTATATATTCTTTTATAATCTGTTGTCTCAGCTAGCAGTTTACCATGAGCACCAAGTTGTGTTGGCAGTCTTCTTCTGACATCCAGTTGAGTGAGCACATGGGTCTATTTCCTGTTGTGGGATAATTAACTTATTTACTGATTTGTTTTGATTTTTTTTTCATATTATAATCCATACCGTAATCAGTGTTTTTTTGTGTCTTAATCTTTATTATTTAGCAGGTGTACTCTGATATAATGGATAATTAGGTTTGAGAAGAATTGGGGGGTTAACATTGCATTTCTGTATTCTTAAATATTTTTTAAAAGATTTTTATTTATTTATTTGAGAGTGAGCACGAGCCAGGGGCTGAGGGGAGAAGCAGAGGGTGAGGGAGAAGCAAACTCCCTGCTGAGCAGGGAGCCCACGTGGGGTTTGAGCCCAGGACCCCCCAGATCATGACCTGAGCCGAAGGCAGATGCTTAATCGACTGAGCCACCCAGGCGCCCCTGTATTCTTAATTTTTTATAATAAACAGGAGATGTAGACAGAAAGTAGTTTAAATTCCATTTGGATAGAAACTTTTTTTTTTAAGGTTTTTATTTATTCATTTGACAGAGATCACAAGCAGGCAGAGAGGCAGGCAGAGAGAGAGGAGGAAGCAGGCTCCCTGCTGAGCAGAGAGCCCTATGCGGGACTTGATCCCAGGACCCTGAGACCACGACCTGAGCCGAAGGCAGCGGCTTAACCCACTGAGCCACCCAGGCGCCCCTGGATAGAAACTTTAAAAGTTTTCTATCCAAATTCCAATTTCCATTAGAAAACCTTAAAAAGACGTTATTTTTGGCAAAGCCAAAGTACTTGTCCCATACTTCCTTACCTTCTCTTGAGTGTAAAAAGCTCTCTGTGGCTTTTTACACTCTTTTTTTTTTTTTCCTCCAAGCAAACCTCCTGGGGCGCCTGGGTGGCAGCTCAGGTCATGATCCCAGGATCCTGGGATCGAGCCCCGCATCAGGCTCTCTGTTCGGCGGGGAGCCTGCTTCCTCTCTCTCTCTGCCTGCCTCTCTGCCTACTTGTGATCTCTGTCTGTCAAATAAATAAGTAAAATCTTAAAAAAAAAAAAAAATAAACCTCTCCCTACTCTCTTGGATTCCATGGCCGTATCTATCTTTTCTCAATTCTCCTGCTCTGTTGACATTTCTGTGGTATCTAAATGGGGTGTTTCTCAATCTTATGGGGGCCCCCAAATGTGCAGTGATGATCTGGTGGAAGCCAGTGGCACAGCAGGTGAAAGAAGTCACCTGAGGCAGAACAGAGGAGCTGGAAGTTGAAAAGTTGAGCACACCGCAGGGGAGCTGCGGGAAGCGCAGCAGAGGAGAGGCAGGTTCTCTGCAATGAGGCAGTGGGCAGGGGCTGTTTTTAAAGAGGAAGCATGAGTGGGGCCCCTCCGTGGCTTAGTCGGTTAAGCATCTTGCCTTCAGCTCAGGTCATGATTTCGGGGTCTTAGGATCGAGCCCCGCAGTGGGCTCCCTGCTCAGGGCGTCTGCTTCTTTCTCTGCCTCTGCCCCATCCCTAGCTCATGCTTTCTTTCTCTCTACCTCTCTCTCTCAAATAAATAAAATCTTAAAATAAAAAAGAGGGAAGATGACGAGGTATGGTGACATTTGGAATTTTCCCTTTTGTAGCCCATTGGTCAGTTGGGGCCCATGGCTTTTTTTGAGTTCTCCTCCAGTGGACCCAGCTGTATTCAGCCTGGGGATCACTGTGGCCCTTTCTGCATTGCATCATTCAAGCCTATTTGCCAACAAGCAGCCTCTGCACTTTCTTGAGGTGCATTTTGTTTCTGTATTGACTTAATATTCTTTCCTGTAGCAGGTGGACTCTTAGGAAAATTGATCATCTATGTGCTCTCTCCCCCAGCAATATGTAGCTTCTTTTCTCAAAAAGTTCTTTACCATCGCTGGAGTCCTGATGTTTTCCTGGATTTTCTGGTATAATTATTCAATTGCAAAGTAGACTGCTGAGAATAATTTAAGAAGACATTGATAGCTCATTTAGACTTGCGGAGTTCTCATGTATAATTTCAATTTTCGAACTCCTTGGTGTTTGGGGAGGAGTGGTTTCCATTTCCTCTCTCTCTCTGGAGACTTGGGTCCAGGGAGTAACATCTACAGTTTGCAATGAAGAATTCATTAAAGCTGCAGTGTGCAGACGGGCACACGTGGAATTGGACGACATCTTAAAGGAGAAGCCAACGTGGTTTGTTGTAAGTGAGGACATTGCCAGATCTTCACCTTCAGTGTACACTCCTCCCTAGCATTTCTCTCCCTGAAATCATGCCATGTCTCCTTTTCCAACTCTCCAGAATGGCCCCCACTCTGCGGTACAAATGGATGGCGTATTTCTACTTACTGTAAATATTTCTTCAGTCATTTTCTGAGGTGTAAAACCTCAAGGGCATGAAACAAAGGTACAGTTCCAAATATTGATTTTAAGGAAGCATTTCTTAATTAAGTCACCATTCCTCTCTTCCACACGAGTTGTGCCATTTCTGATGTTTGGGTGGTTTTTGGTTTTCTTTCTTACCTCTCACATGTACCGATTATCCCTATTTGCGGTACATAAATGTTCTAATCAATGGCTGCTCCCGTGACACAGCGGCAGAGCGGGGTGGTTAATGACAGGTTGTGTGGCCCTACAGCCCAAAACATTCCCTCTCTGGTGCTTGACAGAAAGCTCTCCAGCCATGTATTAGCTGATGGTGGGCCAATTCACACCACTCATTCATTCAACACGTGTTTTTTTTTTTTTTTCTTTCTTTTCTTTTCTTTTCTTTTCTTTTTCTTTCTTTCTTTCTTTCTTTTTTTTTTTTTTTTTGGAGGGGAGTGCCTTTTTATGCCAAGCAGTGTACTAGCTACTGCATTTTTGGGAAGGAAAAAGGGTTTATACTTGTTAAAACCTTGTGAAGGGGAACCTTTTTGTTGTAATTCAGGGGCTTTTTTGCACGAAAGAACAAATAATTCCTAAAGAAAATCTGCCAAAATATGCTCTCTCTCTCTCTCTTTCTCTTTCTCTTTCTCTCTCGCACTTGTAGATCACAGGTTTTGTCTTTAGTTTTCATTAAATAGGAGCTTGTTCATTTCTTTTGTTAACAGAAAGTTGTAGATGCATCTTTTTGAGTCATTCAGGCAAGTAAGACTGATCTGCACCATTGCTATCCACGAGGAATTCATCAGTTGGGTTATTCTCAAATCTGTGGATACACAGAGGGGGTGGAGGGGGATAGAAGAATCATTTTCCGTGAACGTGGAATCAGGTTACGTTTCAGTCATGACAACACTGGTTATTCAGAAATGTTTTCACAGAACTCCATCATTGTAAAGGGGACTAAACTCAGTAGGCATTTCTAAAAGCTTCATCTGTGCCGCTTAGAATTGTTCTGTAAAGTGTTTTTAGAGCCTCTGTAGTGACTGCTTAAGTCATCAATTATTTTTGATGCCTAGCATGTTGATTTTTCAATATGTAATGGCACTAAACTGTGTCTTAAGCTCTTTCTACTAAGCACTCATAGTAGTCCCTTTCACCTTCTGTAACATTTATATGGAGGGGGTATTTTACTTTCATTGCTGCTAGATATTGAGTTTGCTTGGCTTTCAGTTCTGTATCTGCTGAGCAACTTTTTAGCAATTTTTAAAGCTATTTTGATTGAATTTCTATTATTTTGCTTTACTACCTTGAAATCAAACTTCCGTTTCTCTGAACAGTGGAAGGACTGACCTTAAAAAAAAAAAAAATTCCCTCTGGTTATTGAGGGGTGGGGGGAGTAAAGCGCTAATCATTTTGTTATCAAAGGATATTTCTGATACATTCTTACTGTGAGTTTGCTAGTTCAGGCCAGAAGAATGTCCAACATGAAGTAGATAATTAATCTGGACAGAATGTAGCAAAACTGAAAAGTGAGCATCTCTTCAGGGAGCTCTTTGTGTCATTCTTTCTGTTCCTGCCAAGAAATCAATGGAGTTTGCATCAGAAGATATTGTTCCCTATGGGGAGGTAGCTGGGGAAGCTGCAGCTTCTCACAAGGGGGAATAAAAAAGAGACTTAAAATCCCTGGCCACTGAGTAGCGAGTCCCTAGGGAGGCTTGATAATCTAGATCAGTCTGTTTAATAAGTGCCTCTCTGTTGTTGCTTGTGTCTGTTGTAGAAGCCCCTTCTATTCAGATACTGGAATTCCCAGTCCGCAGTACAAACTGCCAGTTTTCCAGAAATACAGACTAATTTGAAAGGTCTCTTTGGAGATGGCATGGAGGATGAGATTGCTACTATGAGGGGAGCCTTACCACATCAAGTACAAATATTTCTGATTTACTGATTCACAGTTGGGAATTTAGATACAGGCTTCTACGTTATTTGCCATGAACAGGACAGAAACTGAGCAACTGTAATAGAAAGTCATTGGGATAACTGTCCTTTCAATTTTAAAGGACTCTTAAAAAGGCAACTCAGTATTTCTGTTATTTTTCTCTGACACTGCCTTGATGCTAGTCTCAGACATGAAAGGACTGTAAAATTACTTCAATAAACCTGTGCTAGTCATTTTTTTTTTATACTTATAACCTTTAACCCCATATTATTAGGGTAAGAAAGAGTGTTATTTTTCTCATTGTTTCTGCCCCATTGATTGTGTCTGCTGAAACTCCCTCTTATCCCCCATTCCTGTATTTTGGTAACAGAAGCATCCTGTTTTTATGAATTGTGTGTGCTGAATTAGCTTAAGAGGACTTCACTGCATGATGATGCCTAGAGTCCTTTAATTGTGAAGGCAGTTTCTTTTACCTTCATTATGAAAAGGACAAATAAGGCAGTTTTCATTGCCTAAAGGTTTTTTTTTTTTTTTTTTTTTTAATAAAACTTTCCCTCTGTTGGAGTAAAGCATCACAACAAAAGGAGTAGGCTGTTCCCAGGAATTTCTAGAAATAGTTTTTGGAAGTAAAATTAGAAGATAGCTCTCTGTTCTGCTGTGAAGGAACAAAGTCATTCTTATGGCACAAGAATTAGAAGCAAAGGCTTTGATTATTTGGGGATTTGTGATTTTTTCCCATTGGTTATAACAGCAATAACCATCTTTTATAGTATACAAAGCACGTTTGCATACAATCATCTCAACATTGCCTTTACTGTTAACCTTGTGCTATATAGAGCAGGTGTTGCTACTATTATTTCCGTTTTGCAGCTGGGGAAACAGATTGAAGGAGATTAATGACTTTGCCCGCCTCACTCGGCTACCAAATGGGAGAGCCTGGGATTTTTGACTCCAATCATGTGCTCTTTCGAGTGTACGCTGCCCATGGTCGTCTTAATCTGGGCCATTTAGTGTTGCTGAGATGGTAGGGGAACGGGGATGGGACGAAAGTATCCTTCACCCTGAGAATCACAAATGGCAATAAAATACACATAATGTAAGCGCTTAGAATGGGATGTATTCTCCAAAACTCATAGACAAACTGAGCAACACGTTCTGGGTAATTTGTACATAAATATTCATATGCTATAATGTGCTTAATACCTGGGTGTTCCATCTATTTAACTTAATTCATATATTCTTGTTTCTTTTGCCCTGACTAGTGAATGATGGATTCAGTCTTGTAGGCTGATAGTTTCTTCAGACCTTTAAGAGGTTATTGCATGGTCTCTGGCCTTGTTAATTTTGAAGTCTGTTATTATTCTAAATTGTTCCTTTGTAGACAGTCTCTCTTTTTTTAAATATTTAAAAAGATTGTATTTATTTATTTATTTGTCGGAGAGAGAGAGAGAACGCACAAGCAGGGGGAGTGGCAGAGAGAGAAGCAGTCCCTCCAACTGAGCGAGGAGCCCAATGTGGGACTCAGTCCCAGGATCCTGGGATCATGACCTGAGCCGGAGGCAGATGCTTAACTACCTGAGCCACCCCGGCGTCCCAACAGTCTCTGTTTTTTGATAGTCTCTTTTTTTCCCCACTGAGCTTTGAAGATTATCTCTTTGCCTTTGGTGCTAAACAGCAATCTTATAACGTATATAGATGTAACCTTATTTTTCTCTTGATGACAACTTAGAACATTAATGTCTTTCATTGACTTTGGAAATTCTTAGCCACTATTTCCTTAGGTAGTTCTTTTTTTTTCTGTTCCTTTTTTTTTAACCTTTTATTTTTTTTAATTTTTTTTTTAAAGATTTTATTTATTTATTTGACAGAGATCACAGTAGACAGAGGCAGGCAGAGAGCGAGAGAGGGAAGCAGGCTCCCTGCTGAGCAGAGAGCCCGATGCGGGACTCAATCCCAGGACCCTGAGACCACGACCTGAGCCCAAGGCAGTGGCTTAACCCACTGAGCCACCCAGGCGCCCTTAACCTTTTATTTTGAAATAACTTTAAACCAATAGAAATGTTTCAAAAAATAGCACAGAGTGTCATTACACAGAATGGCATATTATTTACCAATGAAAAAGCCTACTGATATATATTATGCCATAATGAACCTTAAAAGCAATATGCTTATTGAAAGAGGCCAGTAACAAAAGACCATATGTTGGATGATTTCCTTTATAGAAAAGGTCTACAAAAAAGCAAAATTATAGAGACATAAAGTAGATTTATGGTTGTCTTGGATTGGGTAGCCTGGGGAAAATGAGTGATGATCAAATTGATTGTGATGATGGTCATACAACTTTGTATCATTGAAAACCATTGAATTGTGTACTTTAGGTGAATTGTATGTGAATTATATCTCCAAAAAGCTATTGTAAAAAAAAAAAAAAAGGAAAGAAAGAAAAAGAAAAGTAGTATAGAGTTCTCATGTGTTTTTAACTCTGCTTTCCCTAATGTAACATTTAACTTTCATTACTATAGCACAGCCATCAAATCTGAGAATTAATCTTAGTATAATGCTATGAGCTAAATTACGGATTTTACTGGGGCTTCATAGTTTTCCCTCTAAAGTCCATTTTCCATTCCAGGATCCAATCCAGGGTCTCATGTTGCACTGAGTTGTCCTGTTACCTAGTTCTTCCCATCTGTGTCACTTCCTCAGTCTCCTCTATTTTCCTGATGCTGACCCTTTCGAAGAGTCCTGGTTAGGTATTTGGTAAAGTGTCCTTCAATTTGGTGTATATGGTTTTTCCTCATGATTAGGTTGAGCTTAGCTTAGATGTTTTTTGACAAGACTACTCCAGAAGTAGTATTTCTCAGTGTATCATATCAGGAGTACATGGTGTTGATATGTTTTATTACTGGTGCTCTTAACCTTCATCACTTGGTTAATGGGTTTCTCCACATCCCATTACTGTTCTTTCTTCTGTAATTATAATTAATCCATTTCTTAGAGGAGTTACCTTGAGACTATCTAGTTGTCCTGTTTGTCCTCATACTTTTGCCCACTAATTTTAACATCCACCAACAGATCTTGCCTATGACAATTATTCCTGTGGTGTTTGTCTAGTGGTGGTTTTTTTTTCTGTCATTGCTTCTACATTTATCAATAGGATTTCTTCTGTAAGAAAGAGCTGTTCCTTCTTTCTTATTTGCTTATGTATTTATCTATCTCTTTTTGCTTCTGAGGATTTAGGGGTTTTTATTTGTTCATTGGGAACACTTTGAGACTGGCTCCTTTGTCCTTTCAGCAAGTCCACATCCTTTAATGAACACTTCCTTACTTCTGGCACCATAAGATGCTCCAGACTTCAGTCACATTTTTCTTAGTCCAGTCCTGGAATCAACCACTTATCCGAGGGCCTTTCTCAAATGAATCTCCTTTAGGAACTCTTGATAAACATAAGAAAGACCACCTCTTTTGATACTACCTGACTTCGAATTTCTTTTTATATTTTGTAACTCTAATCTCTCTGGTCTGTAGATAGGATAACTTCCTATCTGTTGGGTTAAGAATTTCAGTGATTTTTTTTTTTTTTATTGTGTCATGTTAGTCACCATAAAATACATCATTAGTTTTTGTTACAGTGTTCCAAGATTAAAAAAAAAGAAAACTCAAGTCACGGATTGAGAGGAAAATATTCAAAATAGATATATCTGACAAAAGACTTATATCTGAATAAATAAGTATTTCTTTAAAAAAAAATAATTTCAGTGATTATATTCTTCATTATTGGAGATCTTACTTGTTTTTTTTTCCAGATTTGGTTCTTCTTTTCCATCATGCCATATTCTTTTACTGGTAATTAAATGCCTTGTCTGAAATCTTTAATTCTGTTTTTTTTAATTTTTAAATTTTGTTATTAACATATAATGTATTATTAGCCCCAGGGGTACAGGTCTGTGAATTGTCAGGCTTACACACTTCACAGCACTCACCATAGCACATACCCTCCCCAATGTCCATAACCCAACCACCCTCCTCCTACTGAAATCTTTAATTCTTACAGTATTGCTGCTCTGTTATCTAAAGGTCTGAGATGTTTAGTCCTGATGTTTCTTGTTTTTCTTGATTCTTTCATGTTGGACTGTATCATAGTTTTCGAAAATTTTTTTAACATGAGCTCCTTTTTAGAGGAGCTTATTTTATCTCATTTTTCTCTGCAAACCATTTGAGTTACGTGTTAGAGGAGTATCCTTTGAGAGTGATCCATGTGCCCCTAGCTCACTGCTGTTTTGTTATTTCAGTGTCTCAGCCCAGTGGTTTTTAGTCCAACCATTACACTAAGGATTCAGTTCTTTTGAGGGTGCTGTTTTTTGTGTTTGTGTGGGGGTTGTTTTGTTGTTGTTGTTGTTTTATTTTTATTTTATTTAATTATTTATTTATTTTAAATGTTTTTATTCGACGGAGAGAGATCACAAGTAGGCAGAGAGGCAGGCAGAGGTGGGGGGAAGCAGGTTCCCCACCGAGTAGAGAGCCCGATATGGGGCTTAATCCCAGGACCCCGGGATCATGACCTGAGCCAAAGGCAGAGACTTTAACCCACTGAGCCACCCAGGCCCCACTGTTGTTGTTGTTTTAAAGATTTTATTTATTTTATTTCAGAGAGAGAAGGAGAGAGAGCACACACAAGTGGGGGGAGCAGAGGGAGAGGGAGAGAGAGTCTTAAGCAGACTCCCCACTGAGCACAGAGCCCTTTGGGGGGTTTGATCTCATGATCCTGAGATCACTACCAGAGCTGAAACCAAGAGTTGGACACTTAACCAACTGTGCCACCCGGGCACCCCAAGGGTGCTGATTTTATGTTAGGGTCTCAGTTGCAACTCCTTGCCTTCTATAGGGCTACAGGCGGTATCTTGTCTTTCCCTGTGGACATTGAAACACAAGCTATTAGGTTATGGAAAATGACAACTTTCTTACGGTCCCTCAGTGTGGTTATTTGCCTCTTTGTTTCTGGCATGGGTAATTAACACCACCACCCTCTCCCCATGCTCCCACCCCTACCTTTTTTCCTTTTCAGCTCAGCTTTATAGAGCAGAATTTCCTTCTTTATCAGTCACTTCAGCTATGGTCCATCACATTCCTAGAGCCAGATGTCAACTTGTTTTCTGAAAATAGACAAGTGATTGGGTAATGAAGAGTAGAGGCAGAATGAGCCAGTAAAGGTCAGGACCATGAGCCTGACTAATTTGATATAATTCAGTAGATTGTAGGGGTCAGAAGGGTAGTGGATCAGATCCCCAGGGTTCCAGGAGGTGGATATAGCAAGATGGTAATAGCTTGAACTCAAGGAGCCCTCAGGGCCAGGAGATCTCTGCAATGTAGTATCAAGAATAGCCCAGGGTTGGGAAGGTCAGGGAAAGCAGCCAGCCTTCTTTACTAGAGGCTTCCCTGCTTCTGATTATGGGGACAAGCCTGGGTTTACAGGGTATTCCCCGCATGTGTACCTTGCATCCATGTAAGGCCACACTTCCTGGCTGCGGTTCTGAAATACCGTCTCCTAGTCCACATGTACAGTACTATTTCGGGCCTTCGCTTTCAAACTTTCTAGAAAGACTTTTTACAAGAAGTTCTGTGAACACTTGAATAAACTTGAAGCCTCTAGCCTTCTTGCCCATCCACCCCCCACCAAAAGGGCAAGGCAAGGCCTTTTTTGTACTTGTGCCGTTGATGGCCAGACATCTTCTTCGTTGATCTGCAGAGTACGTCAGAGCATCTGTGAGGCCATACCTCCTCATGGTATTTTGATATCTAGAAATACTCGAACAACAAAGCTATTGTTGACCAACCTCACATCTGAGTTGTAGTACTTTTCTTTTCTTTTTTTTTTTGGTGCCAAAACCCGGGAAGTACTTTTCTTTTCCTTGCAGGGTATTACTCTCTGAATGTCTTTCCACCAACTCACATTAGACATATATCAAATGGAACTCATCATCCCTAGTTCCATCTCCTACAAATGTGCTTCTTTGTCCAGTTTTCCCTTTTTTTTTTTTTAAGATTTTATTTATTTGACACAGAGAGAGCATAAGCAGGGGGAGCAGCAGAGGGAGAAGCAGACTCCCTGCGAACAGAGAGCCCGATGTGGGTTTCGATCCCAGAACCCTGAGATTAATACCTGAGCCAAAGGCAGACGCTTAACTAACTCAGCCACCCAGGTGCCCCTCCCTCCTCTTTAAAATGTTACTTTTTATTCACCTAGGCATTAGTTGCAAAATCTTTCTCTTCCCAATTCATTTTCCAGGTTCTTTTAATTCTTTCATTCTCCATCTCAGATTTAGCATTCCTCAGGTTCTGTACGAAGAGTAGTTGATACGTACTGATGATCTGTTATATACTTATTACCATGCTAGGTGAGTGGGGAGGGAGAACTATGAGACATGATCATTATCTTCAAAGAACTTAATATCTACTTGAGGAGACAACTTATGTTCAAGAAAATGGTGAATAGTACTAGACAGTATATAATTAAATGCTAAATTGGGTGGTGCAGAGTTTTAAGTGTTAGACGGCTGAGGAAAGAAAGGGATAAAAGGAGGGCTTGAACTGTAAGAGAAAGCTTAATTGTGGAATTGGGGTTTGAACTGGGTCTTGAAACCCCCTCAGCTAGAATCGGATGGGCATTTAAAGTGAAGAAAAAGCACAATTAACACACTGAGCATGAGAATTGGGGAAAATGTTGGAGGCTCTGTATGTGTTGGGGACCAGTGAGAAATAGGAATTAGCAGGGTTGGGTGGCTTCTTTGACTTTGGCTCTAAGACCACCAGAAGATTCTTTCAAAAGTGGCATTTTAATTTTGATGTTCCCCAGCTCAGAAACTGCTAGAAGCTTCCTTTTCTTTTTTGATTCTGAGTCAAACTTGTTTTAGGATCCTAGGTCCTCTCTGATCTGCCAGCCTTCCCTCACTGGTACTTTGCATACCAGTTTTGTGCCTATAACACACTTTCTTCGTGTTTCGACTTATGCTTTCCACTCATTCAGGAAGTGTCTGCTGGATTTGTCTATTCCTTCTTCCAGTCCCATCTTGAGGCTTCCTGGCTCTGGATATCCTCTCTGATGACCCCCACCCCCAGACAGCGCTCTATACCCTACTTCCTCCTGAAACTCTTTTCTGTTGACAACAGTTTTAAATCTAATCATCTCTTTCATTTCCTGATGATTTGGAATTATGTACATTCTCATCAGTAGGTGCTAAATTCTTTGAGATGTTAGATTATGTTTTATATTCCATTGTTCCTCTTAGTACTTTATGCTACGCTGGGCAAATACTCCATGTTGAATTGAGATTTTGAAAGAATTAGTTTATCTTTTGATGGCAAATACTGATGATTTGTAATATTAAGGCTGCTTTGTATAAATGTGCCTACTGACATGACTGTCACACAGTATTCTCCCTAGTAAATGTGAATTCACCCCAAATTTGCAGGGGGTCCCAAGCCGAAGAACATTTTTCTGCTGTTTCTCAAAAAGAGAAAATAAGAGCAAAAACATCAAACCCACATCTTCTGAGCTACTCCTTCTGTGGTCTCCTCTTTAAGCTTCTTAATCTGTGTCCTTAGATATATAGTATTTATTTATCTTTGACATCTTTTCACTTACTACCTTATGTAGTTTTTCCTAAATAATTTATGTTTGTAGATAGAGATAAATTGTGTATGTGAATTGACGCTTAAGAGAAGAGGTGGGAGTATTTTAGAAAGATTGAGCCTTGTTAAACTCTATCTAATTGATCTTTGTTGGCACTCTTCTTGCCTGGAGTTTAAAGTTTTAATAAAATATCTCTAAGTGAAGAAATCATCTGTTGTAGTTGCAATTGAACTTGAGAAGACACTTGAATCTCCAGAAAACCAGATAGTGAAATGAACTAAGAGCACTTGGTTTAGAAAATTGGGTCAAGTTAAAAATAACAATTTTGTTGGGGTGTCATTTTCTTTTATTCTTTAACCCCTCTTAAAGAATCTGAAGTGACTTTTAAAGCAAAGTTTTAAAGTATTTTGTTTATTAGGTTAGTTAATTAGTTAGTTAGTAAGATCTTTGCCCAGCGTGGGGCTTGAACTTAGGACCACTGAGATCAAGAGTTGCTTACTCTACCAGCTGGGCAGGCCAGGTGCCCAAATTATTATTTTAAATAATAGAGCTATTCTCCTGCCTCCTTTAAATGTTTGTAAGATGATTTGAGTATGTTCAATTTATATATTGAACATCTCAATTTTCTGAGTGCTGATGCAGTTTCAGCCGGGCTGAAAAAGGACAAAAGCTGCAGATACCTGCCTTTAGAAACGCTCTAACATTATCTTACCCTTCTTTGTTTGGAATAGTTCTTCGGCAGCACACGTAGCTAACCCCACCCGCAGACGTGTGCGCCGGCATGCAGGCCTGTGTCCGCCTGGGAGAGTTTTATATCCTTGGTTAGCAAAGTAGTAAAGAAACGGTCCTGAGAGTCAGGCTGGATTGTCTTCAACCACAGTTTATATTGGTTTAAATAGTTTCTTTTGAGGAGTGATACCTTATCAAGTCTTAACTCCTGGGAATGTTCTTGTTCTTTGCTGGTTTCCTTATAATGAGAGATAGTACTCTGTGCTAATGGCCTCCTATCAATTGGGGTTTTGTGAGGTATTGACTCTTTCCTTTCTTCACAGGTCGTTTGCATTCGCTCCACTTGGAATGCGCTGTCCCCGAAGCTCAGCTGCGACACGAGACCTCTCATTCTGAAGACCCTTAGTGAACTGTTTTCTCTCGTTCCTTCCTTAACCGTTAACACGGCTGAATATGAGGTACGAGTTTGGAGGCCAATACGTTTTCTCTCTTCACACTGGAAAGACATGGGCTTCATAATAACTTCGGGAAAAAGATATTCATAGTCTTTGCCAAAAATCCTTTAACACTTTTTGTTCCTTAGAATGTGATATCTTTATGGACTGCTGGAATAGGAGTCCTTATCAATTCTGTGTCTCTAGGGTTTATTTACATAAAGGAGACCACGTTTTTATTATGAGAAGAGAGCCAAGATGTTAAAAAGTCAGGATGTAATAAATAAAATAAAATAAAAAGTCAGTGTGTTAAAAATAGGGTTTCTGAAATAATGGAATTCCTGAGGCCAAAAGTTTAAACGCATTTTATTAGTGCTTCTAGTTCTAAAAAAAAAAAAAAAGTAACAAAGACTTTAATAAGGCAGGGCAGAATCTCCCATAGTATAGACATACTGTCATTTGTGTTTTGCTACTAGGTTTCCCAGGAAGATTTGATTTTTACATGTTAGTTCACATTTCCTATATACATCTGTACGATGAGGATGATTGTAAAATCAGACTACCTTAGGAGAGGAAAATATCTGTATGAGCTGCTTGGTTTTGTCATTGCCGTGAACTCAAAGCCTGGATGGAAGATCCACATGTTCTGTTTAACACGTTCCGTATTCTCTCTTCCCAAAATGAGCAAAATGAGAGGGTGGTTAATTCATTTATGTCTCCACTTCTGTAGCCACATTCCCACTCAGGCTTCCCTTTTGTCTTTTCCCATTAAAGCCTGGCAATTGATTTTCACTTGAAATCTTCGTGAACTTTAAGTTTGATTTAGTGCTTCACAGACTTTGATAAACTACCTCCCCCAGAAGAATCCAATAATGGTCCCTTCCATGCTTTAGATTATGTGATAAGGCAGGATTATAAGATAATACGTCTTCTAATCATTCTTAATGCTGCACAGCAAATAAAATAAAATTTGTCCTTCCTGAGAATACAGTCCCCGGCAGGGGGCCTGGCACATAACATACAGTCAGTAAGTAGTTACTCAGTGAATGACTGAACCAATAGAGGATGAGTTTATTCTCAGATTTGGGGTTTTGTTTTAGGGTTTTAAAAAAAAAAAAAAATCAATATAAGACTCCTACAGTATATAGTTCACCAAAAGTCTTTTTTATGGAGACTATTATGATACATACACTCATGTTGTCCGAAAGTGTCCTGGGCTACTGATAAAGAGCTAAGACTAAAAGCCAAAGGGAGGACATGTTGTGTTTATCTACTTTCTGTTTTCAAGGACTGAACTCATATACCTTTGCATTGCTTGTACTTTTGAGTTACTCAGATTTTATTACAGGTTAATTTATGAACTGGTTTTTGTGTTGCTTTCTAATGTCTGCTTACCAATGGCTGTAAAAATTTGTGTGTGTGTGTATGTATGTGTAAGGGACACTTGTTTTTTTGTTTTTTTTTTTTTCCTTTTTCTTCAAATTTACATTCTTTTTCACCAGTGTCTTATTTTGGTTTCTCTTCATGCTCATGTTAATACTAAGGTTCCTCTGTTGTTCGTTCAGATAGATGGCTATGGAGCCATTCTAGCCATCAGTTTCCTCCCAGTAAGGGAGAGCCCTTCAGTAACTGTAGTCCACTTGGAAGCAGAAGTCATGAAATGCGGTGACCTCTGTCCATCTGTCTTGCGCTGTCTGTCTGGCTCTGTCTCTTCCTGTTCCTGTCTTTTCCCTCATCTCCTCCTCTCTCACCCCCAGTCCTTTCCTTTTTCCCTCCCTCTTCTCTCCCTCCATGTGTGTATTTAAACAAAGCGTTCTCTGATAACTGCTTAGAGTTTGGGTGTAATTTTCCCCCAAAATTTCTAAGGTCATTGTTTTCCCCAGTTACCTCAGTGTCGTGTGTTTGCCTAAAATGGAGTCCAGCCTCTCTATACCTAACCAGTCAAGCCTTTTAGAATCTGGCCTCACTCTGCAGTTCTGCCTCCTTCACTCCAGGAAAACTAAATCGCTTGGAATGTGTTTTTTCTACCTCTAAACTTCTCTGTTTCTTTTCCTCTGTGCAGTTCTTCTCTCTGCCAGAATTGCTTTTTTTTTTTAATCCCTAGTTTTAAAATCTATTTTAGAGAATAATAATTGGTTTAATTCATCACTATTTTTGCAAACTTTTGTGCAAGCAGGGGTCTATTGCTATAGGCTTGACTTTTTTTTTTTTTAATATCTGTACTGTCTTAAGAACATTTGTTTCTGTTTTATAATACAGGTATATGTATATGTATGTATATTATTTTCCCCTTTAAACTATAGGCTTGTGGCAAATAGATAACATGTTTCAATTTGTGTATTTTCTGAATGGCTTTGCTAAGTGCTTGTACATCCATTCATTGACTCAGAATATATTTCGTAAAACCGTCCTAGGCTTTAGAAATACTAACACATAATAGATATTCTTTTTTTTTTTTCATAATAGATATTCTTAAGAGCCTATTATATTCCCAGCACTCTTCTCATTACATTGTACCAATTCGTTCTAATATCTCATAGGAAGGTATTATTTTCGTTTTAGAGCTAAGGAATCTGAGGTTTTGAGAGGTACATCCATTCATTAAATATTTATTGAGTACCTGCTACATGCCAGACAAGAAGCCTGAATATCATTGTGGTTTCTAAACAAAAGGCTGGTGTCTAAGTCCAGGACATTTAGCTCCATAGCCTTTGTTTTCCCATTACACCGTATTGTTAGTCCTTGCCTTCCAGAAGCTCAAAAGTTGGCAGAAGAGTTGGACATAAGCAATAATAATTTCAATAATATATATTTTTTAAAGATTTTATTTATTTATTTGTCAGAGAGAGAGGGAGAGAGAGCGAGCACAGGCAGACAGAATGGCAGGCAGAGGCAGAGGGAGAAGCAGGCTCCCTGCCGAGCAAGGAGCCTGATGTGGGACTCGATCCCAGGACGCTGGGATCATGACCCGAGCCGAAGGCAGCTGCTTAACCAACTGAGCCACCCAGGCGTCCCTCAATAATATTTTTTAAAAAAGATTTTATTTATTTATTTGACAGACAGATCACAAGTAGGCAGAGAGGCAGGCAGAGAGAGAGGAGGAAGCTGGCTCCCTGCCAAGCAGAGAGCCCAATGCGGGGCTCGATCCCAGGACCCTGGAATCACGACCTGAGCTGAAGGCAGAGGCTTTAACCCACTGAGCCACCCAGACGCCCAGGTTTCTAAATTTAATAATATTAACATACTGTGTTTAAGATGTCCATGTATTTCCATGATGCATCTCTTTCTATTTTCATGTCATGAATGGTGGCTAAATATAGATTAAGTCAATCACTAATGGTATAATTTTGAGTTAATTTTCACTGTTTTCTACTTTGGATTGTTCCCTGTTTTGTCTTCATCTTAGCAATTTATTGTGATGTTTATTGATTTTTCAGAATTTTAAAGTTCAAGTCCTCAGCTTCCTCTGGACCCACACTCAAAACAAGGTACTATCACAAGGGTGTCAGTGAAACAGAACCAAGTTGAGAAAGAACTGTGAAATAAGACTCTAGGAATAAGAAATAGAACTAACTCGAAATGATGGCTTTGTGATCTTTAAAAGAATTGTGACGTTAATGAGTTTAGGTTTTAGAAATTCTTCTCAGATTTTATGATTAGTACACTTTGTCATGAAGTGCACTTTGTTACTTTGTGAAGCTGACAGATGTGAAGAGAGACTGCTGATGTTTTCTCTTTTTTTTTTTTGAAGGCCCTTCCCCTTTCCTACTTTGCCCCTCCCCTACCAATGAGCTCATCAAGCAAACAAAGTTCAGTACTTTTCTTTAGATATGGTTTCCAATCAAGAGAAGAGGGTGTCTGTCAGTGATACTAGACTCAAGAGTGTATGAGCTGAGATTCCCAAGGGCTAATTTTCCTGGTTAGTAGCTAGAGAGTCGGAGCCTATCAGACTCCATTTCCTCATACTCCTTTCAATCAACCCTACTATGTCACAGGGACCTGGCGATTTTGAGTTATGTTCTGTTTAACGTCCAAACTAGGATAAAAATTGAGTGCTTCTGATCTCCCTACCCACTGCAGTTTTCTATTTTTAGTTGTGACACAGTAAGCAGGGCTTGAGGATCATTTCCAAAGCACTGACTCTAGAACTTCGAGGTTGGTGTGGGATGGATTGTCTTTCTTCTTCCAGAGTTGATGTGTAATATCTGTTGTTTCTTTTGTTTGTCTTACTGGTACGCTGTCTAGGACCCAGTTGTAGCCAATGCCGCGTATAAATCTCTGTCACACTTCAGTGCGGGAGAGCACACCATTCTTCATCTGCCTGAAGAGGTAGGCCTTTCTGCTTTCTCGCTCGGTTTTATAACTCCATTTGTATCTCCTCTCTTAGAAGGTTTTTACCTGATGGTTGTAATTCTAAATATGTGGTCTATAAAAGATAAGAACTTATATTTATTGCTTGTTTAACCTGTAAAAGACCACAGAGGTCTTAGACCTCACAGATAATGAATTTAAATCTCTCTGAGGCCAATGGGAACCACCTGTGGTGCCCCCGAAGTCTCTGTAGATGACCGGGTATAGGACTGCATGCCTGGGCCCCCGGCTTATTGTTCCAGAACATCTGTGTCCCCATAGCAACTGTTTTGCCCAGTTGGTGTTCCATCTCGGACTTTAAATCCAAGGATGGCCTGCATCGGCTAAGGTTTGTGCAACCTGGGCAGCCAAAGATCCTTATTTCTGATACAAAATTGAGATGCCACATCAAAACAAACAAACAAACAACCCACAAAACTTAGTGTGAAAAGCCCCAGGGAACTAGATGAGGAAAGTATCACTCTTTTAGGGGTTAAGATGTTATGTGACACTGCCTTGGCTTTTAGACTAAAAACATACAGTCTTTTCTAATATCTCCTGAACATAACCAGCTTTAAATTATTCGGTTATGTTAAGGAGCTAAGTGTATATTTCACATTTCGTATTGCTGTTAATTCAAATGCAGAGAAATGTTTATCGAGTGTCTCTAGAGTATAAGGCAGACATTGTGTTAGAGAAGTTATGTGAAACGTTACCCAGAGTCTGTCCTTAGGTCAAGTGGCCTAAGAAGTTTCGATATAAATTTCTTGGTTCCTAAGGCGTTAAAATGGGTTGAGTTTTTCTTTGGAATTGAGTTTACACCGAGGTTAGGTGCCAGTAGGAACAAGGCAGACTTGTGTTGATTGGCTTGAATTGGAGGGACCTATAAAAGGCTCTTGTGAAACCAAATCCTAAGGCAGGATTTCCCACGTTGAGGATGCAAACATAGGTTGGCCAGCTTGTCTTGCGGTCATCACAAATGGGAAGACTTATGGAGACGTGTTCTGTGACTCATAAAATTAAAAAAGATGGGACCTCAGACTGAGCTATGGTGACTAGCAATACTCAAACCGTCTTTTAAAAAAAAGGAAAAAGAAAAAGGAAAAAAAGCTACCTGTAAATTTTGTAGGCAAACTGCCAGTAAATTGGCTACAACATCTGCAAAGATACCTTTTATTATTATTATTTTAGTGAGCATTTACTAAGTTAGATCACGGCATAATAATTGCCTTTACTTTTAGCTATTATTCATGAAATATGCCAGCTGGAGTACTAGGTTTCATTAAATAACTCCCACATAGTCTTGACTGTTTAGTCTCTCTCTTTACATATTGGAATGTTGATATCTGTTCCTACTTTGGCCTTCTATTCAGTTCCTGGTTGTGCTTCTTAGAGTTTATGCTCAGATAAGTGAGCATAAACTTCTGAGCATAAACTTCTGCTCAGTGAGATATTAGATACTTTCTTAATCTAATTCTTCAATATTCTCTGATCCCTGAGGATCCATAAATTGCTCTTTTATACCTTCCAACATAAAGGGTGGTGATAGTGTTGGGTTTCTAGATATGCTTGGGTTTTTACCTTTAGAGTACGAAGAACTATAAAGGAAATCTCTAAAATTTATCTTTTTTTTTTTTTTGGCCACTCTTCTCAGCCTTTATTTTACCCTTACCCCCTTCTGGGATTCGGCTTATTCCCCAAAGTAACAGTGGTTCACTATAGTGGATATTCTCAACTAGGTTTAAGATGAGGAGACATAAGTGATTTAAAAGAGTTCGTCTTTGACCTCCAGTTTCTGGTGTAGACAGCCTGCCTCCTCATGGAGAATTACTGCTTCTAAGACTGCACAATGCATTCTTCTCCTTTTTACTGATGACTGAGTTTCCCTTTGGCTGTTTGAATACCCAAGGACCAAAAAGTCTAGGAAAATGGTCAGTGTGTTCATACCCCAAATAAACTCTCCAAAGCTAAGGATACAACTGAGTCAGGTCCCCACCTACGTCTGGTAGTTGATAGTGAGGTGAAACTGAGGCTCATCTTCTCTAAAATCATATTTTCAATGATTTGAAGGTCCCTGCCAGGTAGGGTCTTCTACAATGTAACAACCAACACTCTTCCTTGTTGTCAGAGATGACTCACTCTGCACCAAGGTTCACTCACAAAACTGAAGGCTACCTCTGGACCTTTCCCGTGAAAGTACATCCACATTCTCTCAGTTTCTGGAAACTTGTGAGATAATCTTTTAAATGAGAGTGCTGTGAATTTCAAGTAGGAAGAAATTACAGAAAGATACATTGTATCCTGATCAACATTGCTACTTTTGTGGATAACTCAGCTACTTTGTAAGTACTAGGTCTCTTCACATTTACTAAAGATAGACTTCTTGTTGACTGATGCATCAGTTTAAGCTGTGAAACTTGTTGAAAGCTCACAGATTGATAGAACAAAAGGTATTAGGGGAGTGGCAGACATTAGTTAGGGTTGAATGAAACATTATAGGTAAGGCAGGATGGAAAATGTCAGTGATTAGTAGAGCTGAATAAGACACCATGTGAGTTAGGCAATTTGAATATCAAATTCATTAGCTCATATTTCTTGTCATTGGTTTGTTATTAGGAAGTTCTGTGGCATTATTAATGATAGACCCTTCATACTTGGATCGGTTTAGCAATTATTTATTGGACATACACTAAGTAGTAGGCCACTTTATAATCTGGGAATGTTGAATGAATCCATATGTTTTGTTGGTCAAAGTGTCATTGTTAATCACTTGAAATATGCAAATCTAAAGTTGGTCAGAAAGTTTCAGGGAGCTTTTTTGAGGACTTGTTGATTCCAATGTTAAGAAATGGACACAGATGATTTTCTCTTTTAGTTTGTATTTTTTTGTTGTGCTCAGCTCTTTATCCTTCTCTTCTGTCTTCTTTAATGTGCCCCTGACCGAGTAAAAGAGAACAAACAAAAACAACCAAAATACAGAGAATTGTTATTCTGGTAAAACAGTAAGTAATGGATGAACCTTGAGGTGGAAGATTGATTCTCATCTCTGACTTGGGTTCATTAAAAATATATTTAGTTGTTTAAAAATTAAACTTTTTATTTTGGAAATCTTTAGATTGTGTTATTGATTTCTGGAGTTAATTTTAGAAGTGAGTAATATAAAAGAACTCATTATGCATCCTGGGTTGGCATTAATATGGTGTGACCTATTTGGCTTTGATTTAAGTGAATGTCACTGCATTCATCAGAAGCTGTTTCTCTTTTTAAATAAATTTATGTGGATACTTGACGTGTTCTAAATAAAATCCTGTGTTTATGCACAAACTCCTGGGTTTTCATAGGTTATACACTAGGAAAGGTGGTTGAAAGGTTATGTGGCTCAGGACCCATAGAGGAGGCATTTTATAGGATAAGCTTTCCAATATTCAATTTGAAGCCGATTCTAAAAGTAATTAATCATTTCATATTTGGCTCTCCACTTAAGTTTCTTCAACAAAGCTTAGCTATAATTGGAAGGGTGTATTTGTGTGTGTGCCTGTGTGTGAAATATGTACGTGGTTTTCTGGATGTTTTAGTAGCTAATGTAATCTACCAAAATGTTATAATTTTACAGGTATTTTTTATGTGACTTCTTTCGATTTTTTCTTAGTTGTATGTACATTCCTCTTACTCAGTCATTACACACAAAGCAAGGGAAAAGCCTAGCACAGAGAAGCTGGAACAAGTACTTCTGTAAGAGGTGAGCAGAGAAAGGGAAAGGTAATGAAACCAAAGTCCAAGAGTAAGTGCTAATACATTCAGGAGAATTAACTCGCCTTTGAAGACACAAATCATACTATTATAAGTCGGCAGACTATATCAACTATTCTGAAATTACAGTACATCTGTAGTTTCTTTGTTAAAATGTATGCATATGTGAGATGCAGACATATGCTCTTTACCACATGGCAGATAAATTAATATAGGCATCCAGTTATGTGAAGTAAAATTAGACAACATAAGATAGATGAGTGGATCGTTATTTTTTTTTTCCAACCTAGTAGGTCTTTCTTTAGCGTTTCTAAGAAATATTGCTGGCTTGGGTGCTATGACTCATTTTAAGTAATTTAGGTTGACCAAACAGAAAGACTGGGTGGGCTAGAATGTGTGTAAAAATAATCTTATCCCTTTTACATTAAATAATTCTGGAATCGGAAGCATTTGGTCATTTGCCATAGTTCCTACACCAGTTAAGATCCTTCCGAAGGTGGTGATAGCTTCCGGCTTCTGCCACACCCTCCTCCGCTTTCCTCTACCACCTCCTCTTTATAACACACCTTCCTTCCCCCTTCCCTCCAACCTTCCTCTTTCCCTTCTTCTGTTCTTATTCAGTGGCTTTATTGAGCTATAATTCTCATTCCATATAATTCACCCATTTAAAGTGTACAATTGAGTGAGTTTTTGGTATATTCAAAGAACTGTGCAACTAATCACAGAGCAGCCACAATCTAATTTTAAAATTTTATGAGTAGTCAATCCCCATCACCCCTTTCCCCACCTGCAGCCCTAAGCAACTGTGTCACCTACGCTCTGTCCCTAAATTTACCTGACCCAAACCTTTCCTATAATGAAATCACATAGTATGTGGTCTTTTGTGACTGGCTTCCTTCATTTAGCATAATGATTTCAAGGTGCGTTCATCTCTGGTGCGTATCTGTATGCACACCTTTGACTGAATAATATTCTATTGTGTAGATAAGACCACACGTAGTTTATGTATTTATCAGATCATGGACCTTTGAGTTGCTTCCCTTTGGGGGCTATTATGAATAATGCATTCACACACATGCAAGTTTCTGTGTGATTGTACCTTTTCATTTCTCTTGGTTGCATACCTAGGAGTGAAATTGCTGGGCCATGTGGAAGCTCTGTTGAACTTTTTGAGAAACTGCCATGCTGTTTCCCAAAGGGGCTGCACCATTTTATATTTCCACCAGTGGAGTAGGACGGTTCTGATTTCTCTATATCCTCCCCATCCCTCTGAGTTTTCATGGTAATTTACATGTTTCCCTCTGTCTTCCAACTCCCCAAATCCCCTGCCATTTGTGCATGGGGTGTACGTCAGAGCTTCCCGGCGCTTTGATACGCTGGTGTGGTAGCTGGCGTTACCCGTGTAGTCTCGGGCTGTAAACATCGTTGTCTGTTTCCCCTGGCTGCTGTTCAAATGTTATTTTCAGTTTGTACCATGATGTATAAAAAGGAAGTAAGGCAGACAGACCCAGGACCACCTCCTTTTATGAATCTTCTTAGGCAACTGGGACTGGTTAGGATTTCTAAGATAACTCCCGATGGAACCAAACCTGGCCAATTCAAAGTATGGGCACAGACAAGAGGCACTTGGAAAACCCCTGCTTGTGAGAGCTGAAAGGGTTGCACATGCGCCCAGGTTTCTCCAGGAACCAGTGACACCCACAAATGCTGTCATGCCCTATGCGGAGCACACATTATTGTTATCTCTGTAATTATGGCTGGCTCAGTTCTCTGAGAATTAGGTACTCAATATTGAATCAGAATTAAATTGTGTCTTGGAAAGTGCTTGGGTAGTCAGGTTGCTTTTATTCCTTCACTAGTGAAGAGAACACTAGTTATGGTTGAAAGGCTTCATTGGAGTTGAGGTTATTATACTTAAGAGAAGCATTTCCTCTCTGTTTTCTTTTATCCCCCTGCAAGAATCCTGACTCAGTGCAGTTGCTAAATGGAACAGTGCTTTGGGGACCTATGAAGAAGGCAGTCTGCAGGAATTGTTAATTATTTCTAAAAATAACTCCGGGAGACAGGCTAATGGTAATGACTGGGTTCTGGCACTTTATGGTTATAGCAACCACTTTTATATATTTTGATTTCCTCCCCTAATGCTTAATTATCTCCATGTGGGCATTATGATGGTGTGTCATTGAAAGTATTAAAAATTTAATTAATTGTTTGACAGTTACATCTTCTAGAAACTACAATGGTGGTAATCTTTTTAAATTTTTAAATTTTTGGTTCAAACGAACCTAACTAATCACAGAGCAACCACAAAATCTTCAAATTGCAAATTAGACACCGTAAAGTATAGCTACCAATTACAGATTTTAGTGTTTTTATATTCTCTCGCAACAAACTGCGGAGTCTAAGCAAAAGTCAGCTAAAGCATTCTGTCCTTTCCTGATCTCTACTATATATGCTACTGGAAGATTTTAAGCTTTACCATAGAGATATGACTAGAATGACAAGTTAAAAAGGAAGTATTCTGACAAGGCAAATATTTAATTACAAACCATAGAAGTTCAATATATTGAATGTGTCAGTGTTTGCATTTTATAGTCAAATGGCATAAAATTTTATTAGTGTTCTATAATAATCATTGCTTACGCTGGCTTACAGTAATTTTCTTAGTATATTACCATTAGTTCTTTACATGGATCTGGGCTTGTAGCTGCTAAGATCGAGTTTCCCATTCAGTTAATCTGAAAATGAATAGGTAATTTAAAATTAAATTTTAATGGTCTTTTGACATTACAATGCAATGAGTCTAACTCAGTTTTTAAATCTTGACATAAAAAGGACAAAGAAAGGATTTTACATAATGTTTTCGTATTGCCCCCTCTGTCGTTTCAGATAAGACCAGAAATCCCTACTCCAGATGAGCTAGATGAAGACGAAGATGACGAGGGTGACGAAAAGGATGTGGATCTTTCTATTCCTGGCTCTTGCTATCTCAGACTGTTGTCACTTACTGCTCCTTTGGTTTTACCAGGTGACTCCTATTCAGTGGCATGGGAGCTAGCATTTTTCAGGGATTTTACCTGTCTGTGTTCTTTTGTGATGTGCACATATGATAGCTCACTTTATTTATTTTTTTTTTAAAGATTTTATTTATTTATTTGTCAGAGCGAGAGAGGGAGAGAGAGCGAGCACAGGCAGACAGAATGGCAGGCAGAGGCAGAGGGAGAAGCAGGCTCCCTGCCAAGCAAGGAGTCTGATGTGGGACTCGATCCCAGGACGCTGGGATCATGACCTGGGCCGAAGGCAGCTGCTCAACCAACTGAGCCACCCAGGAGTCCCGATAGCTCACTTTAATTACAGCCCACTTTCTATCTGAAAGGCACAACATATCCATCTGTTGTGGAGATACTGCTTGAGTTAGGAATGGTGTTCAGAACACACTGAAAAGCGTTAGAGTCGAAGAAAATTGAACCGGAAAACTAGTTTAAACAACCATTTTCAGTGAGAAAATTCATTTCCAAAGCTATATTCTACCAGACAAATTTGCAGTGGGACTTCAAGTCACTGGCTCCAATAATGGTTCTTTATCCCATAAGCTAAATGAAAGGATGGTTAGAATCTTCAGAGATTTACGGGGCACTTTCATTATGAATTTATTCTTTCTTTAGAATTATTCCAAAGATGGTATCAATATTTGAGAGCTGCAAATTGATGGTTTAAAAAATGGATTAAATTGTATGATCATTCCGTTTTGATAAAAAGCTTACAGGACCTTGACATTTTAAAAAATTATTCTAATTATATCTAATTATTCTAATTCAGTCTTAGCCAACATTTTGCCGAGCACGCGTTTATTATCTTGTTCAGCCCCAATCCTACCTTAATTGTACATGGACATAGAAAGTCCGTTTCTGAAAATTAAGGTCAGTACACTTAAGAAGTGTCATCTGGTCAATCATAGTGTCGATATCCTATACCAGGGGACATTTTTCCCTTTGTTTCACCCCACATAGAGATTTTCTGAGGAATTAAGGCAAATATATATTATCTATTTCTAGACAAAGCTTCTGTCCCAAATCCCTGCCTCCTTTTGTTAGAGAAAACTGAAACCATGCAGCATAGACAAAGAGAGCACCCTTCCTTTTCTCTTGATGTCCAGAACAAGCCTTAAAGATTTGTTCCCTGGTCCTCTCTTCTGTTTTTACCCATTTCCGGAAGGCTCTTCAGAGTCTGGGACCCCTTCGGCGTTTTAATAGTCAGTCCCAGGAAGGAAATAACTTTGTTATCCAAAGTTTCTCCTGTAACCCAAAACCACCTTAGAGGTAAAAGTTCTTTTGGGCTTTTTAAATGACATCATTCCTAGGGACGTGGGGCCTTCCCTCCAGTCATGTATTGGAAAAAGGAGAAGGTGTGGCCAAGGTGAGCTGTTGCTTCTCTCCTCTCAGGATGTGGTGGCCATTAACCTGTTCTACGTCATTTGTTCTTGATGGTTGCAAGTGTCTTTCCGTGAGAATGAAAGGGGAGGATTTGAGTTCCGCAACTGTATCTGTTTGAGAAAATTCAGTAATTAGACTCTGGTGGGGGTGCTGTAAATGCTGGCTGTGTCTGGCAGACTGTGTCACCGTGGGCAAAGGTCTTTATTTTTCTGTGCCTCGCTTTCCCTGCAATTACTGGACTACTCAAAAAAGAACCAGGGGAAGGTACCAGCCCTAGTACTGTGGACCTTAAAAGGTGCAGGGTGGCTAGTATAAGATCTCTAGTTGCAGCAGCCAGAAAACCCAACTGCACTGTCAGTGAATCCTGGTCCTTTTCTTCTCCTCTTTCCTTTCAAGTAAACACAAAAGCAGCTGCAGCGTGAGTCCAGTAATTTGCATTATTTTAAATGGGGATGTTACTGGTATTTATTTTTTATTTTGACACAATTTTAGAATTCAAAGATGTTGTGAATACACTTTAGAGGGCTACCGTGTATGTCACCCAGCTGCCCAGAAGCTCACATACCTTAGTTCATTATTCAAACCAGGAAATTCATGTTGATACAAAGCAGGTAACTGAAGTATAAACCTATGAGGATTTTTCCAGTTGTTGTTTTTTCCATAGAGTGTATACACTTTTTGGTTTATTTTATTTTTTTTTAATTTTATTATTATTTTTTTTTGCTTGGCATAGTGTCTCTGATATTTATCCCAACACTGGCCTGTCTCGATTCTTCTTAATCGCTGAATAATATCCCACTGTAGTAGGCACCAGTCTGTCCACTCATTTGTTAAAGGACATTGGGGTTGTTTTAAAAATTTGTGTCTAACACTCTGTTCTACAGATTTTCCGCTCCTTCAAGTTCTCACGTGGTCATCTGGAGGGTCGGGGCAAGGCTCCGACAGGGTGGAAAGATTCCTGGTTGCTGGCTTAGTGGTTGGGGAAAGAGGGTGCTGTGTGATCAGTTACACTCATGGTATCATACCCTCATTTAGACTATTTTTGGGGCTGGAGTTAATTTGAGAAACCTTAGTTCTCTGAAGAGCTTGACACGTAGACACACTTCCATTCCCGAGTTTGCGTGTGTACAGTGTGTACTTACCTCCTGACTCGTGCGAGCTTTTGCCGAAATAGGACCCCTTCGGAGAAAGCATGAAATGACCTTCTCTCGCCATAGCTCCTCTGTCCTCACAAACATGATTCTTCGCTACATTCTGGGAAGTCTGTGCTGAAACTCCGCGTGAAGCGGTCGCCCACGTGCGTGCGTATCGGATACAGTTGGATGTTACTCATTTCTTTCGTTTAGACCATGTATCCGTCAGGGTCTTGACAGAAAAGGCACACTGCGACGGAGTCCCTGAGCGTTTACGCATGGACTCTTGGCAGTCGTGCGGTCAGGGCCGCAGGACATTCCCAGGCGGTGGTGCTTTAACCCGGAGTGGTTAGCGCCCCTCCGCCTGAAGAGGTAAGGAAAGGGAGATAGCGGTTTGGAGACTGAGGGAGAGCATCCTGTCACAGTGCCGCGGAAGGGGGGCCAAGGCCTGCAGCAGAGGGGTACAGGCAACTTGCAGCCATCCCGCGGGAGGGGACTGGGAATTCATGCCCTGACCTCATTCTGTTTCCATCCTCTGACCTCCTGCGAGTGTCTCCCATTGGAGAAAAGCCAACCAGAAGCCCAAGGACAAGGGATCCTGATTATTCTTCCAGGTCATGGAGCAGGGTTGAGAGGGTGGAGGTGGGGGTCGGGGGGGGTGGTAAATAGAAAACGTCCCAGATAGGTGTTCTCTGGGCTTTAAATGGAGAAGCTTGGTCGCATCTGGGAAGGTTCTATAGAGGACAGAACTGGGCACATGATAGAGGCTCCAGGGCACACTTGCTGCCTTTAATGTAATCATGGTCATTTAAAGCAGACTTTTTGGTGTATTAAGAATGAAATTCCGGGGCACCTGGGTGGCTCAGTGGGTTAAAGCCTCTGCCTTCGGCTCGGGTCGTGATCCCGGGATACTGGGATTGAGCCCCGCATTGGGCTCTCTGCTCAGCGGGGAGCCTGCTTCCTCCTCTCTCTCTGCCTGCCTCTCTGCCTACTTGTGATCTCTGTCGAATAAATAAATAAATAACTCTTTAAAAAAAAAAAGAATGAAATTCCAGTCTCGGGAGGCAGACCCTTCTTTTTTGTTCTTAGGAGAGGCACATGCAGTGGTTTTCTTTTTTTGTTTTCCATACATTTGTTAAGGTTTCATGTTTCTGTTGTTTTTGTTTCTGCATGGGCAACCTCTAGTGGTCCTTAGAAAAATAACACTGGATAGAACCTCTAGACTTCTCAAGAATTTTGTTTGGGTATCCTATTGTCTTCTGAGCCCATATTTGTGTCGATAATAAGTAGAAACGTTAAGCAATAAAACTTGGGGCTTAATTAGGAGGATCACAAACAAATGAACTAATATTTTGGATTTTTAAATAATTGTCCTGATATTGCTACAGAATGATGGAGAGTCGTAAAGGACCTCTCTGATAATACCTAACTGACAAGAAGGAACTGGTCCCATGGAAATCTGAGACTAGCGTGTTCCACTAGTGGGAGGAATAGGACGTACAGTGGCTCGGACTTCGATATGAGCTTTGTGTTATTGCAGAATAGAAACAAAGGCCATGTGGCAGCATGCCCTTAACACTTAGCTGGCACGGAGGGTGCATGGCAGAGATGAGGTCAATGGGAGAGGCAAGGGCTGGATCATATAAAGCCTTGGTCATTGTCAGAAGGGTTAACGTTATTCCACGTATGGTGAAAAAAATCACTGGACGATGTCAGAGAAGGCAAGGACATCAGATTCTGGCTTCTGGGTAGAGGATAGTTTGTAGGGGATGGTCATGAAGAGAAGACACCAAGAAGCTAGTTTTGTTTAAATTTGTCCAGATGAGGAATAGAGAAGATAATAACTGGCCAAGTAGCAGTGAAAATAAAGAGAAATGCATGGGTCCAGGATATATTTTTAAAGATAGATTTAGAAGGACTCGTTAATGGATTACATGTGAGAAGTATGAGAAAGAGAGGAATTCAGAATATCTAAGTTTTTCAGCTTGAGTAACTGGGTGCCATGTTCTAATTTGGGAAGACTTAAGAAGGGGATGAGGTTCAAGAACTCCCTGCTTACTTTGTGAAGTTTGGTTTGAAATAGAGCTGTGTGTGTGTGTGTGTGTGTGTGTGTGTATAAGTGTGTCTATATACACACTTATACTACACTTACACTTTATATATGTGTATATATATCTATATATAAGTATATATACATACACACACACACATATGTGAGTTAACAATGAATGATTGTCTCCTGACATATTGTATTTACTCTACTTTTGATCTCCTTTCATCTCTTTCAGCCTTGGAGGAATTTTTTACATCTCTTGTGAAGCAGGAAATGGTAAATATGCCCCGTGGAGTCTATCACTCTGCATTAAAAGGAGGCCCCCGGTCCGACCAAGGAAAAACTGTAGCAGGGATCCCCAATTTTATATTGAAGATGTATGAGACCAATAAGCAGCCAGGTTTGAAACCTGGCCTTGCAGGTAAGTACAGCACATGGTATCAAGGTACAAGTTCTTAGCCTAAAGATTGTACTTCCTCTTCCAAGTTGGGTGTGATAGGTCATGGCAGAGTGCACCTGCTGCTAACATTTTGACACACCTGGACAAATGACAAAAATAAACCATATTTTAAAGGCATCAGAGAGGTGTAGAAGCAAAGACAGGTAGACTAAAACTACGGAATGAGGAGAAAGAATACTTTAGAAGTGTGCCACTGCTGCCCCATGGGAGATCGTCACTGATTGTATGCTTTGATTGTATGCTAGGACCGGGGCTTGGCCCAAGAAGAGGTCTGTTGCAGTATATAGAGAAACCAGTGGAGCTTTTATTTATTTATTTTTTTAAAAGATTTTCTTTATTTATTCCTGAGAGCTAGAGAGAGAGAGAGGCAGAGGGAGAAGCAGACTCTGCACTGAGCAGGGAGCCCAATATGGGACTCAATCCCAGGACCCTGGAATCATGACCTGAGCCAAAGGCAGACATTTAAGCATCTGAGCCAGCCAGGTGCTCTAAACAGTGGAGCTTTTAGTGGTTCCATGGGTCTAGAGCGATGCGATGGCTCATTTTCTATGTCAGTTTGACTGGGCTAAGTGATACTCAGATAGCTGGTGAAAAATTACTTGTGGATGTCTTTGAGAGTGTTTCCAGAAGAAGTTAGCATTTGAATGAGTAGACTGAGGAAAGAAAGTCACCCTCACCAGTGTGGAAGGACAACAACATCCAATTTAGTGATGGCCTGACCAGAACAGGCGGCTAGAAGAAGAGTGAATTTGCTCTTTCCTTAAGGTCATCCATCTCCTCTGAATTACACTGAATTACTGAATTACACCAGCACTCTTCCTGGATCTCCACCTTGCAGACAGCAAGATCATGGGACTTATTGTCCTCCATAATCATGGGAGCCAATTCCTATAATAAAGCTCCCCATTTAGAGAGAGAGAAAGGGGTGGGGAGAGGGAGAGGTTGGGAGGAGAGTGAAATTGAGATTCTGGTTCTCTGAAGACTCTGATGAACAGAGGTGAGAAACTAGAGTTTTCTCAAAAGCTAGCTGATGAATTTTGAGTTTGCACTGAGAGTTACAGAACTAGGCTGGAGCTTCTGAGAGGTGGTGCAGTCTCCAGCCTCTCTGTGCACAGGAAACAAAGAAGAGCTAGGACAATGGGCCTGAAAACAAAGCCCAGGAGTAGCAGCGAACTGATACTGAAGAGCTACGCCTCTTTTCACCTGGGAGCACTTACTTATTCTGGCCTCAGCTGGAGACTGAATTTCAGGCTTGACCTTTACTAGAGGCTGGTACAGGAGGCAGAGAAACCCACAGAGATCTTGTCATTCATGGGGTGTCTGAGCAGTGGAACTGGGGACTTGTGAAACCTCAGACACATAGCCTATTTCTCCCTATTTGTCAAATTTGGAAGGTTTATGGGATGGGAGGTTAAAGAGATAAACTGAAAACCTCGGAGGACCCATCTGAGTCTCTCTTAAGCTTTCCGTATTGAGGAGACCAATTAGGCTGTCAGATGAAAATCTTGGGGGAGGCATGCCCTAGGAACAGGGTTGAACCAGAGATAGACTGAGAATTACCAAAGCTATAATCAAGCCTAACCCAGTTCAGTCTCTGATTCAATTTAAATGATCATTCCTTTATTCTATGTACCTGAAAGAAGGCAGCTGAAACTCCTCTCTGAGTTAAAAAAAAAAAAAAAAAAAAAAAAAAAATCTTTTAGATTTTCTGTGTTTCCTTTGTATACTGTCCAGGATTCAATGAAAAGGTATTGGATGTATGAAAAAGGAAAAGCTTTGAAATGAAGGGGACATTTCATGGAGATAAAGAAGTCATTCCATTAAGAAAATATCACAGTACCAGTGTACACAAAATAGCATCATTTTTAAACTATATGAAAACCATTCACAAAACTAAAAAAATGGACAAACCTTCCAGAAGGGAGGTGGCTGGGGGTCTGGGTGAAAAGGTGATGGGGATTAAGGAGTACACCTGTTGTGATGAGCGCCAGGTGTTGTATGGAAGTTTTGAATCACTGTATTGTACACCTGAAACTAATATTATACTCTTTGTTAACTAACTGGAATTTAAATTTTTAAAAATAGGCAAACCTATAATAGTGGGAAACTTTAAAATAATTTTAATAAGATTTTATTTATTAATTTTTGAGGGAGATAGAGTGAACACAAGCACAAGGAGGAGGAGGGGTAGAGGGAGAAGTAGGCTCCCCTCTGAGTGGGAAGCCGGACACAGGACTCGATCCCAGAATCCTTGGGATCATGACCTGATCTGAAGGCAGATGCTTAACTGACTGAGCCACCCAGGCATCTCTAAAAAATGTTTTAAAGTGGGATACCTAGGTGGCTTAGTTGATGAGATCAACATAATCTTGATACTGAGAACAAGAAGGGACTATTATAAAGCAGTCTTTTCTATTATACATAGTTGTAAAAATACCCCAAAATATATTAGAAAATTGAATTTAGCAATATAGCTAATACAAGTGAGATTAATTTAATGTCTGAAAATCAGTATAATTAAGTACTTTAATAGAAAAAGGCATAACAATCTTTAGATAATCTCGGTAGATGCAGAAAAAGCCTTTGAAAAATTTTGTTCATTTACAAATGAATAAGGCTCATAAATAACTGATAATTTGAATACGGTAACTGCTAATTTCTTAAATCTGTTTTTTCTTTCCAGATACCAGTAGTCAAAGATCATAATTTGCTTAGCAAATTAATTTCTAATCTCTACCCAAGGGCACCTGGGTGGTTCAGTTGGTTAAACATCTGCCTTCAGCTCAGGTCATAATCCCAGAGTTCTGGGGTCGAGCCTTGAATCGAGCTCCTGCTCAGCGGGAAGCCTGCTTCTCCCTCTCTCACGCCTCCTGCTTGTGTTCCCTCTCTCGCTGTTTCTCTCTCCCTTTGTCAAGTGGGTAAATAAAATGTTTAAATAAATAAAAAAATAAAATCTCTCTGTCCAGATTGATTGAATATGGATTACTGAGACTCTGGGAATCTAATTAAGTTTTTCCATAAGACATGTTTTTATAAGTTGTTTCCCCCTCCCCTCAGGTGGTATGTTATTTTGTTACGATATTTCAACCTATCAGAGTAAAGATGGCAAACCTTTGAATCGACTGATGGCCAGTAGGGGGCGAAGTTTCAAGCAGACCTCACTCGCTCTGGTACATGAGGTAGGTGCCTCCCCGTACTGTGTAATAGGTTCTTCTTGCTTGTATATATTTAGGGGTTCCCCCTCTTCAGTTTATGGTCATGAAATTTAATGTGTGTTTATTTTTTCAAAGATTTTACTTATTTATTTGAGAATAAGAGAAAGATAGAAAGAGAGGCCACGAGTGGGGTGAGGGGTTGCAGGGAAAAGCAGAAGCAGGCTCCCCACTAAGGGGCAAGCCTGACGAGGGCTCGATTTTAGCACCCCGGGATGACGACCCGAAGGCAGACGCTTGACGGACTGAGCCACCCAGACGCCCCTGTACGTTGCTTTTAAAGGAAACCAAAAAAGTTGACCCAGTTGAATACTAAAATATTTGGATGTATTTCTGAAAGAAAGTGGCACACTTCTTCCATTGCCCAGCCTTATTATTATGGAGTGGTATGTAGGAATTTGGTTTATTTCATCATTGTTTAACTTGTATTGTTCACTATAAGTACCAACTTATTGTTTAAAGAAATAATCTTGCCTGTTCCTTGATTTGAATCCTTTGCAAGTATGTAGGGCACCAGTGTTTATATATTTTGTGAATGTCGGGAATTAACAGTAAATAAAAGTGTTTAAGGAAAAAAAAATCTTTGGTTTTAGTGTTTATTCTGTTTTTCCTTTAGGCTACCCTTTTAAAATAAAGTTAGGTGATGCCACGAGATGATTTGTATAAAGTCTGATCATATGAGATTATAGCAACACCAGAGGGAAGAGAGAAGCTGGACAGCGTGTGGGAAATGTGTTCTTTGGTGTTACCGTTGAACACTTGATGACTTATTGTGGTGAATATAAACTAAAATAAGTGAATAACAAAGTGTCATAGCAAAGAGATTTATTTTATATAATTTAGACATGATAGGTTATATACCACTTATAAATAAATGAAGATAGGAATTTTAAAACGTTTAACAGTTTGATGTTAACTTAGAGCTAAGACAGTATGTTTGTACTAAATCTCATTTTGGTGTGTAATGTGTAAATCTTGGCATCAGTCACTTGGCTGGACTATATGCTGTATCTTCCCAGTTGCCACCAGTAGCATATCCAGTTTTTAGAGAGCTGTCTTTATTCGGTGCCACCCATGCTCTTTCATGTATTTAATTAGAGTTGAAATTATGCAAATATTTGGTTCAAAGCCTTTTTTGTCTAATTCAGTGTCTTTGCTTAACTAAGGAGAGACTAAGGATCTGGGAGGAAGAGCGGTTTAATTTCATGAAAAAGAGAGCATAGTTTCTAGATCTGTTTTCCTTAACATTTTTATACTTGCTATGGACAAGGGAGAGATTTGGTACCTTTTTGTGTTTTTTAGCTGTGAACCTAGGAGATTGAAGGATACTTAATCACATACTTAACCAAAGTGTTAAGTAATAATGGAAAGCTGATTTTAAAAGTCACCATCAGAACGAAACAAGAAAAAGTGTTAATGTGAGGAGTAGCAGAAGGCAGTCTAATAAATTTCAGCAAATAGCATCAGAATTTATGAGATGTGCCTTGGATATGAACAAAGTATTCAGGGGCGCCTGGGTGGCTCAGTGGGTTAAGCCGCTGCCTTCGGCTCAGGTCATGATCTCAGGGTCCTGGGATCGAGTCCCGCATCGGGCTCTCTGCTCAGCAGGGAGCCTGCTTCCCTTCCTCTCTCTCTGACTGCCTCTCTGCCTACTTGTGATCTCTGTCTGTCAAATAAAGAAATAAAATCTTAAAAAAAAAAAAAATTAAAAAAAAAAATGAACAAAGTATTCAGGTTAAGATACTTGCTGCTTGTGTTGTAGAATGCCTAGAAAATTTCAAAGAGATGAAAAAATGATTATTTTAGGAGTCATTTAGAAGATATATTGGATAGAATTTTGTCCAATCAATGGTAGGATTTTAGTTTGGATTCATCTTGCTGTAATTCATTTAAAAAAAAAAAAGAGGCAGAGATAGTGAATGAATCATACAATTTCTCAAACTAGGTGACAACAAATAATATGAATTTTAAGATCTGGTTAGAATAATAATTGCAATGATAATAGCTAATAATCAGCTCAGGTATTTTAAAACTTGCTCTCTCTCTCTCTATATATATATATTTATTGAATATTGAATATATATTAAATATATATTGAATATATATTTATTGAGTATATATTAAAATATATATTATTTATTGAAAATTTGTTGAATATTGAAAAAAAAATCTGTATTCATTTAATCTCTAACACTGTGAGGCTGGTACTGCTAATGTGTCTGAGATCACAAAGCTTGTAAGTACAGGAGCCTAGAAATTGAACCCAGGCAGTGTGATTCAGGATGGTCCTTGAATTACTCTACACCATACCAAGTTAAGCAGAGAGCATTTAAAAAATATCTTTGAATCTTCCCAAGATGCCTATAGTATTTCTTTACTCTTCTCCTTGTTTCTAGATTTTCTTTTGTTGGGATCCTTTTGGTGGTGTTGCAGGTGATGTTTCTTCAAACTTTTTTGGGTTCTTATTATTGCTTCTGAGTCTTTTTATTTTAAAAATGTCTGTCATGAGAGTTTCAGTTGGTTTATTCACCTATCGATGGACTCTTGGGTTGTTTCCGGTTTTGGGCAGTTATGATGAAGCTGCTGTAAGTGATTCTCCTATAGGTGTATGTGTGGACACCTGTTTTCATTTTTTTGAATAAAGGAAGATGTAGGAGTGGAATTGCTAGGTCATATGATTAGTGAATGTAACAAACTACCAAACCTTTCCTTTTTTTTTTTTTTTTTTTTTTTACTACCAAACTTTTCTAGTGACTGTCCCATTTTGAGTGCCTCGTGGCAATGTGAGGGAGTTCCACTTGTTCTGTCTCTTTGTCCATACTCCTCTTTTTTTTTTTTTTTTTTTTTTTTTTTTAAAGCTAGCCATTCTCATACATGGAGAGTGGTTTCTCTTTTGTGGTTTTGTGTTTCCTTAATGGCTGTTGATGTCGAGCGTCTTTTTAGGTGTTTTTTTGTTTGTTTGTTCGTTTGTTTTGCCAGTCATACTTTTTCTTCCATGAAGTATTCTGTTGTTTTGCCTGGTTTTTTTAAACCAGGTTTTTCTTTTTAAACGAGAGTTCTTTATATATTCTGATACAAATTCTTTATTAGAAATGTGTTTTTCAATTTGTTTTTTAAACCAAATCTTAACTTGTCTTATTTCCTTGGCAGTGTCTTTTGAAGAGTGAATGTTTAGCTTTAAAGAATTCCAATTCATCAAGGTTTTCTGTTTATGGTCCTTGCTTTTTGTTGAAACCAAAGCCTCAAAGATCTTCTGTTTTCTTTTTCTCTCCTGTATTTTCTTCAAAAATCGAGGCGTAATTAATGTGCTGTGAAACCAACTCATTTAATGTGTGCAATTCTGTGGTTTTAGCATATTCACAGATTTGTGAAACCATCCGCACAATCAATTTTAGAATGTTTTCATCTTACCAAAAAGAAATTGTGTACCTGTTAGCAGAGAGACTCCATTTCCCTCTTGCCCCAGCCTCCAGCAACCACTAATCCACTATTCTGTCTCCATAGTTAGCATATTTTGGACATTACATATAAATAGAATCATGCAATATGTGGTCTTTTTTGTCTGACTTTTTTTTACTTAGTATAATGTTTTCAGAGTTTATAGATGCTGTAGCATGTGTCAGGACTTCATTCCTTTTTATGGCTGAATAATGTGCCATTATATGAATCTACCGTGTATAGATTATCTGTTAGTCCTTTGATGATCTCCTGTGTTTACGCATGAAAGTTTTATACTTTACAGTTCCGTTCTAGCCTAGGATCTGTATGAGTTAACTTTTCATGAGCTATGACTTATATTTATTGAATATACCACCCTTTCTTCACCAAATCACCTCTGTAAAAAATTGTTTGTCCATATGTATGGGTCTACTACTTCTTCTTTTTTTTTTTTTTTTTTTTTTTTAAGATTTTATTTGTTTGAGAGAGCAGGAGAGCACGAGCATGCACAGAGGGAGAGGCAGAGGGTAAAGCAGACTCCCCACCAAGCAGGGAACCTGACTCGCGGCTCCATCCCAGAACCCTGGGGTCATGACCTGAGCCAAAGGCAGACGGTTAATCAACTGAGCCACCCAGGCGCCCCTGCATGGGTCTCCTTCTGCACTCAGTTGTATTCGCTTGATCTTTGTGTGTATACTTTAACTAAAACCACACAGCTTAATTACTGTTGCTTTATAAAAAGTCTTGAAATCAAGTAATACGAGTCCTCCAATTTTGTTGTTTTAAAATTTGGCTTTCTTAGGCCTTTGGCTTTTCCATGTAAATTTTAAATCAGCTTTGAGGAACCACAGAAAAGCCTGCTGTAATTTTGAAATGTATTGAATCTGTAGATCAATTTGGGAGAGAATGGACGTCTCACTAAATATTGAGTCTTTCAACTCATGAACAAGGTATTTGTATCTTTCCATTATTTTAGATCAGTGTTTTGTTTTATTACAAATCTTATGCACATTTTGTTAAATTTAATGAGTATTGCATGTCCCTAAGTATTTTGATGCTACTACATCTAATTAACTGTTTTTTCCTTTGTGTTAATTTGCAACTGCTCGTTGCTAGCATATAAACATATAATGGATACTTTTCTATGACTTTACTAAACTCACATGTTCTTGTTGCTTTTTGTAGCTTCTTTTTGTTTTTCATTGTGATGTGTGTGAATAGAGAATATCTTAATTTTTTTTCTTTCTGATGTTTGTGCCTTTCATTTTTTTTTTCTTGCCTGATTACACTGAATAGGGCCTTCTAGTACAGTGTTGAACTGGAGTGGTAAGAGCAGACATTTCTTATCTTATACACAGTCTTGTGGGAAAACATTCAGTATCTTAACATTAAATATGATGTTGTGTTTAGCTTATTTTAGTATAAAGATTTTATAGATATCCTTTATCAGGTTTGCAAAGTTTCCTGTTATTCCTAAGTTGCTGAGGGTTTTTATCACGATTTTGTCAAATGTTTTGTTCTGTATCTATTCAGAAGACTATGCTTTTTAAACTTGTTGATATGATGAATTATTTTGATTTGTTTGAGTGAACCAGATTTTCATTCTAGGAAAAACTCCTTATAATCCTAATGTATTATCCTATTTATATATTGCTGAATTTGTTTTGCCGGTAATATTTTGTTAAGGATTTTGGCATCTGTGTTCATGAGGGATATTTTTCTATAGTTTCCTTTTATTGTCTTTGCCTGAAATGTAGCTGTGTAATGCTATCCTAATAATTTTTCCTTAAATGTTTGGTGGAATTTTCCCGTGAAACCATTTGGGGTTGGAGTTTTCTTCAGGAATGTTTATAACTATGAATTCAATGTATTTAATATATGAGTCTGTTCTCACAAATCTATCCATCTTCCTACTAATCCTGACAGGGGTGTGTGGGTGGCAGCAGACATGACAGTTTGTGTCTGTCTCCTGTAAAGTGTAAAGTTCATAAAATCAGGGAACTGGTTTTGGTCACATGTAGCTCTAATGCCTGGTATTCCTGGGACACAGCACATACTTCGTAGACCTTTGTCAAGTTAATGGTTTGAATCCTTTTGAAAAATGGATGTGCCTCGGACTTTGTATGTGCATTTAGTGTGATGGTTTCCTTTTTCCAGAAATGTTGTTAATAAATTGATGCTGAATCTAATCATCATTGAGGTCTTACGAAGAGGTGACATTATTATAATTTGAACAGCTTTTATGTACTGTTTCATGTCATTATTTACTTATGTGAATAGATGTAGCCTTTTCCCTTTTCTCCCTGCCCAAGATTGCATATACTTACAGGATATGCTATGGCCTTCTTAACGCCTACAACAGTAGGTGGGTGAGTGTGTGAATCGGGAAGAGAACTTTGTTTTGAATGTCCTGAAAGCTCTGCTCTTCGTATTCTGACCTATTTGCTTTACATAATTGTCAGTATTTCTCAAGAACTGTGTTCATTAAATCAAGTAATTTTCATTATGGAGAACTAGCTATTTCATCTGTGATGAAATCTTTTGGAGATTATTATATTCCCTTCTTTCTGAAAACTTTTTCTTTCTTTCTTTTTTTTTTTTTTTAATTGACTTTTCTTTAAGTCAAACTCTCCCATGGGACTTTCCGAAGACTTGAAAATCTAAGTGTCCTTGGACTTTAACCTGAAATACCAGGAGAAGTTCTGTATCATCATTGCCCTGCTTAGATTTTTCTAAACCTGAAGTGTCCCCTCCCTCTCTCTGTTTCTTTGAACAGGGACAAGCAGGGGTCATTTCAGACCTACTAGGGGTTCTCCAACCTCAGGTGACCGTCCTCTTCTGCTCCGATTTATAACTACACTTTCCCGTCCTGAGACTAACTGATTCCTCTTGATAAGGAAGCTGAAGGTGAATGACAAGTTCCTTCCCTGAAATTTGCTGCCTGTCTTTCATCCTTTGGCATTTCTAACTCTGACGTGACACTCTCACCTAAATTGGATGATTGTGATCTGTCCCTGGATGTGAATGGCAGTCTTGCTTCATTATTCCCTCCCTCTTTGAGCGCATGCAAATTTTCCTGATCCTGCTGCTGTCACCCAATATTTCTGCCTCTGCATTAGGTAATGAGCTCTTTTTTCATTCTTATTTCACCGCAACCTTATCTGGACTTACTGGCAGAACTATTCTGTGAAATCTGTCTCTTCCTTCCTTCTTTCTGTGTTTCCTTCTTCCTTCCTTTTGTGTTGATTATCAATTGATTCTTTTTGTCCTATAAATTAATTTTGCCTTTCTTCTGCCTTCTGTGGATTTTTTCCCTAGATAGGTGGGCTATAACCCATCATTTGAAATACAAAGAATATATTTGCCTTTTTCTTTCAGTTCCTTCTTTATTTAAAAACCTATTTCTTAGGAAGAACGTGGAGTAGCATTAGCATTCATGCAATATGAAACAATTAGATGGAAATTCTGAATAATAATTGGGAGAAGTGGTATCTATGCTTATTACACATTCCCCTTAGAAAACACTGTGAAAAGTATGGTTTGCTGTATTTTAGAGACTCCATAATTACCATGTGATGTGAGTTGTTATGGTAACTGGGTTTCCCCCCTCCTATTAAATAACAGAGTAAGTAAATGGTTGCTTGAGATGTGATTGAATTGTCAGCTTTCAAGCTAATGTTATCCGGATGGGGGTGGGGGGGGCAGAGATAGACTGAGGAAGAGAGAGAGAAGATGAGGGAGAGAGAGGCAGGGAGAGAAATTTTAAAATGTTCAGAAAGCACCACAAAGAGATGAGTATCATTTTACTTTAAAAATGTATCCTCTACAAGCCCTCCCTTCTTGTCCTTCAGTCACTATTTGTCAGGAGACAGGAATAACAAAATTATTTTTGTGCCAACAAGATTACTATTGACAGAAAATTGAAGACTATTATATCTCATATATAAACAGTGGGACATTGAGTGGCTTTGGGGTCTCAAACACTAAGGACAAATGGCTTTTCTTCTGGGAATGTGGGAGGAGTGCGTGTATGTCACAGACTGCATGTAGAGTGACTCAGTGTTTGTGAGTCTGTGTAGCAACTAACATTAAATATTTCAATTCTTTTTTTTTTTTTAAAGATTTTATTTAATTATTTGTCAGAGAGAGAGAAGGAGAGAGAGCAAGCACAGGCAGACAGAATGGCAGGCAGAGGCAGAGGGAGAAGCAGGCTCCCTGATGAGCAAGGAGCCCGATGCGGGACTCGATCCCAGGACGCTGGGATCATGACCTGAGCCGAAGGCAGCTGCTTAACCAACTGAGCCACCCAGGCATCCCTATTTCAATTCTTTTGATAATAAATACATCTGGGGAGCATGCACATGTCTCCTTTTTGAAATTGGGGTTTTAAAGTCAATAGCAAACACTTGGTTTACCTGTAAGTTTGCACAGGCTACTCTTTTTTCATTCTGCCTCAACCTTCTAACAACCTCACCAAAGGTTATTTTACTCGAATTACAGTGTTTAATGAAAGTCTGTTAAATTGGATGTTTTCTTATAAATGGCAATTGTATTTGTTAAAATTGCATAAGTGATAGAAGACACTACCAGATTTCTGCGCAGTATATTCTGAACAGTAAGTTTACAGGCGGCCGTACAACACGTATCAGTGAGGAAACAAAATCTACTTTTTGATTTTTTCTTTCACCATTTCCCTTCATTTGTGAATTGTGTTTCCAAGCAAGATATTTTCTGTTGAGCTACTATTTCATATGTCTTTGATTAAATCCTGTATGATTCAAATGAAGTTTAGTTAGGAAACTTCAAAATATAGGACATATTATACCCACTTGAAAATTCTGCCTTGTCACTCACTGTGGTTTTAGCTGGAATTAAACATTTCCTGGCCGGAATATCTTGGACGTGCTTTTGTAAAATTTCAGATAACTGTGTCCCAGCAACTTGTGTTTGAGTGGAGCTGTGTCTACTTAAAAAAGTTTTCTAACACTGTTTCCTGCATGATTGAAAGTTGAACATCTTAGTTTTCCGATTGCTTGTTTATGCTCGTATAGTTTTCACATGACATTTTGTCTTAAAGGAAATACTGTACATTTGATTTGATTAAACTCAGAAGGTACTTAATTGAATACTTATGTGCAGAATCCTATCATGGGTCCATGGGAGGAATTCTGAGATGAGTAGGACAGGTTCTCTACCTCTAGGATTGCATGAGATGAAGGTACGTACACAAAGAATCGAAGATGGAATTGGTTGAATGTTACAGGAGAGGTTTGAAGCCTCCTGGAAGTATAGAGATGGAAGAAATTATTTCAGTAAGTAGAGATGAGAGGAAGCCAGAGCATTCCAGGCAGAGGAAGGAGTGAAAGCAAAGGTTCTGTAGAGTATAGGACTGACTTGGGCATTGGTTTATAACCCGATTCAGTCAGAATGCAGGTTAAATGAAGGAAAGGACCAGGAAATCATCTGGGGAAATTGGTTGGGGATCTTGGCCAGCAGAGTTCTTACATGAGAACAAATTATTTCTTAAAGTAAATGGTGTGCTTTTGATTCTAAAAGGCTTTGAACATAGTACAAAATAGTTTGGACTTTGTTCTTTAATGAACCATCAAAGGTTTTTGAAAAGGAGTTCTGAGTTAATGGAAGAGCAGCAGCACCATTTAGGATGTGTTAGAAGAAGGAAAGATTTTAGGCTGTTAGGAGATCAGTTAGGGGCCTCAATACTCTAGGCAGGAATTAGGACTAAGCCAGTGAGGCAGAAAGTATGGAAAATAGAAGAAAAATAGAAGAAACTCCAATTCAGAGGTGGAGTTGGCTGTTGAGTTGGGGGCAAGAAAGAAGTCCGGGATAAATCAGAAGTTTTAAACCTGGATGGCTGGGATATTGACATGTGCTATTGATAGAAACACAAAGGATAAGGGGAAGGGTGGATTTTCAGTGCTGATGGCAAGTGTACAGGGTATAATAGACAATGGGAAGTGAGGGTTTGAGAAACATTACAATCTGAAAGTAGTGACTTTCAAACTCTGTATTTTTAGTTTTATTTGTATTGAGGTATAATATACAGGCACTCGATTTCTCCTCTCTTAGTACATAGTTCTATGAGTTTTTACAAGTGCATACATTCACGTAACCCAAACCCCAGTTAAGATAAGAACAGTTCTTTCACCCGAAAAATTCCCCCATGATCCTTTATAGTTAGTCCCTTTCCTCTCTCCTTTCTTTTGAAACCACTGACCTAGTTTATGTCCTTCTCGTTGAAACCACAAGAGTCCTGGGGACCACCACGAATACAGTTGGATGATTAAGAGGCTGACTACCAAGCCCCCAGCCCTCGTCCTCACTTCATCTAGATAAGTTTTGCCTGTTTTCTGTTTTATATGTTGGCGTTCTACTTAACATTTGGGGTGGGTAGGAATATTGCATAGCTTAACACTTTTTAAAACCTCGTCATATTCTGTGGTGTTGCTGTCACAACTCTAAGCTACAGTTCTCTCTTACCTGGATCGTTGCAGTAGCCTGTGAGTAGGTGTCCCTTCTCTGACCTTTGCCTTCTACAGTCTTCGCAACATAGCAGTCATCTTTTTGTTCTATAGGTTAGATCATGTCTTTCTTCTCAAAATCTTACAATGGCTCCCCCTTTAATAAGGATAAAGATAAGTCCTGAGAGGCTCCTAGGTGGTCCAGTCAGTTAAGCGTCTGACTCTTGATTTCAGCCCCAGTCATGATCTCAGGGTTGTGAGATCGAGCCCTGTGTTGGGCTCTGCCCTGGGCGTGGAGCCTTCTTAAGATTCTCTCTCCTACTTCTGCCCCTTGCTCTCTGCACCTGCACACATTCTCTCTCTCTTGCTCGCTCTCAAAAAAAGGTAAGTCTTGAAAAGTGACCTAGAGGTGACTTCCCTGTGTCCTCTGAGTACCCTGTAAATTTACCAAACTCTTGTGCTCATTCTATCTGTGCTCGTTGGTTATAGTTGGTTACACTGGCCTTTGTGTTCCTTATACAGGTTAGCCATGTGCTTGCTTTAGGACCTGTGCCCTACCTTGTGTGTGTGTTTTTAAACTGAGGCAAAATTTGCATAACATAAAATTAACTCTTTTAAAGCTTAAAGCATACAATTCAATGGTATTTAGTATATTCACAGTGTGCAAACCATCACCTTTAGCTAGTTGCAGAACATTTTCATCACTCTCCAGTGACACCATGCGTGTGTTAAATAATCACTTCCCATTTCCCTCTCCCTTCTTCCCTTCCACCTCTCTTCCCCTCCCCCGGCAACAACATCCATGAATTTACCTATTTGGGATATTTCATATAAATAGAATCATCTAATAGGAACCTTTCTGTCTGGCTTCTTTCTGTTTCACATAAATGTTTTCACAGTTCATCTACATCTAGGGTGCATCTGCCCGTCATTCCTTTTAATGGTTGAATAATATTCCGTTGTAGATATATTGTTTGTCCATGCATTGCTCATGTGGGTTATTTCCATCTTTTGGCTATTGTGAAAATGCTGCTTCGAGCATTCATCTACGGTGTTTGTTTCCATATATGGTCTCAATTATTTTGGGTATGTATGTAGAACTGGAATTGCTGGGTCATAGGGTAATTCTGTATTTGACTTTTTGAGGAATGACCAAACCGTGTTCCATAGTAGCTGAACTGTTTTCCATTCCCACAAGCCCTTCTCTGGGTTTCTCTAACTTCATCACGTTCCAGTCTTTACTCAGACCTCACCTTCTCAACAAGGTCTGCTCTGAACTGCCCTGTTGAGTCCCGTAAAGTGTTCTGTCCCTGTCCTCCCCTCCTTGTCCTCCCCCCATACCCTCCCCGTGTATATTTCTCTAATATGGTCTCTTTTTTTAGACACATATGTAATGTTTCATTATACTTACTCCCTCTTACACCTAGAAACACTTCCTTTTCTCCAGATCACAGAACCTGCTCATGGCCACAGTCCGTCACACCCATCATTGCAAGGGCGTGTGCAGATGAAGCCAAACTACATTCCACATCCCTGACAACTTGCTACACAGTAGTGGAGAACCCTCATCCGCTGAGTAACAGGGTTACAAGTTCATGATTTGCAATTATTTAGTTGATTGGATTCCCTTCAAAGGCTTCTCAGAGTATAGCAAATTATACATAATTTCCATGCTTTAAAAATGCTAATTGTATTCTTCAGCCTAGCAACATTAACCTATATGGGTGGCTATATATTGAACTAGAATAGTGTCCTAAAATGTGTTTTTGTTAAAAATGGTCAAGGACGTCTCTTTTGCTATGTAACACAACGGGAGTGTAAGGGCATGACTGACTTCAAGCTGTCTCCCTGAGTTTCTCTTCAGTAAAGGGAAGAGCAGGAGAGTGCATCTTTAAGGCGATTTATTCGCAGCTGACTCCATAGCTGAGACTAGCTATAATCTCATAAACCAGGAGGCGTTCAGGCTGGTGCGTAGGCTCAAGAGTTGAGCTGGGTCCCCGCACCCACCTTCAGATGTGGTTGGAGTCGCAGCCGGAGGATTAGCTTTAACCTTCAGTTTTTAACCTCCTTTCAGATAGGTTTCCGGGCACAAATGCTTTTGTTCTTAGAAGCTCAATGTTTGATTTGTTCATTTTCCTTTACATTTTTTCCATAATACTTTCTTTTTTAAAACTCAGGTTGAAATCATCATTGCCACTGTTGTCCTTCCAAAAGCATCCAGTGCTCTTTTTACCAATTCCTGAGACCATGGATCATCTCAGTAGTGCAGTGATGTCTGTGGATTATATGGCAGGAAAATACTGAAATACTTTGGGATTGTGAAGTAAGAGAGGAAAGTTGGGTTGTTGTTGTGCTTAAGTGTTCTTTCTGTTAAATCCAGGTCTCACAATAGGATTTTTTTTTTTTTTAAGGGGTGGGATGCAGAGGAAGGGGGGCAGAGAGAATCATAAGCAGGCTCCATGCCCAGCACGGAGCCTGACCTGGGACCCCATCTCATGACCCTGAGATTGTGACCTGAGCCAAAGTCAAGAGTCAGATGCTTAACTGACTGAGCCACCCAGGTGCCCCCAAAATAGGACTTGAGAGTTAATGTATTTTATGAAACATAAATAGAATTGATAGGAAGATGCCCCCCATTTTGGAAAGAGAGATCAGGGCTAAGGACCAATTAATGCCTCTCCAGCTGGAAATATGGCCTCTGTAGGCAACTGTTTCCCAGATAATGAGAGAGGAAGCAGGAATCGGTGGGCCTGTTTCTTCAAGGATTTTTGTTGACCTGTTGACAATCTCCCTCTACCCTACTCCATACAGTGAGTACTTAATCAGAAAAAGAAGAAACCCATCCTTAGAATTTTTTTAAAGTTCATTTCATGGTGCAGGTATCTTTTTCAGACTCAGTATCAATTTTTTTTTTTTTTTTAAGAAAAGCAGTGCTAAGATGAGAAGTGATAGGTAGCAGACAGAATAATTTTCTTTGTTCTTTTCATTCCCATAGGTTCCTCCTAATTTTGATGGATAATCTATTTGTGCTCCTTTCTGACTCACCCATTAGAAAGCTCTCTGCAGACACACACCGATAATCCTCATAACCTTTCACAGTACCTTATGTATAGCAGGCCTGCACGAGGACCAGGGTTCCAGAAAATTCCAGAGGCCCTAGGAAGCAGCTGTATTCAGAGCGGCTGTTCTCTTCCCTCTCACAAAGCCCTTGAGAAAATTAATTCCCACAAGTCAGTAAGATCTCCTTACACACTCTAGTTATCATAATTCTGGGGTCATTGTATAGAAATTTGTCTTTTTGGCTGTTTGTTGTTGTTTTTGTGTGCGAAGGACCCAGACTACAGTTTTGGTTGTTTGGGTTTAGATGAGATGGGTTACAGGAAATGTGAAATGTGATGTGCTGTAACTGTTTTTCTTGAGTGATCTTTCTTTAACAGAAGCAGACCTTGGGAAGATTTGTTGCAAGATAGCCTCCTACTAATAGGTAGAAACAGAAATGACTATGAAAACCAGATGTTTTGTCTGGGCCTCTCTTCAGAAACAGGGCTTCGGCATTGGCATATATCATTTTTCTCTTGTTTACCCACACTGATTAAAGGGCTTTATCTAGTGGTGTGCATGATTGCTTGGTGAAGGACTCATTTGCATCTCTGGCCCTCATGGTTTCTACACAACGTGATAGTTCTGTTGGCAGTTGAAGTTTATTACTTCAGAAATTGTCATTGTGGAAATCCAGGATGCGAGCGATACTTATTTAGAATGACCAGGGGCATTTGCTAGACAATACCTCGTTTCCTGACACTGGCAAGAGGCTGCACAGAGTTGCCCCCTCATTTTCAGGGACACATTTGTCTTACACATACATTGTAACTTGTGATTACTGTAGAATTCTATTGGCTTTAATTTAGAAAATTCCAGGCTTATTTTGTCTTGACGCGACTCTAAACCCTTCGCCTTTGAAAATAGCTGAAAGATCTTATTTGTGGTTCAGATCCTAGACTGGTTTGGTTTGTTTTAGAATCTGAATCATTTAAAATGAAGGGAAGGAAGGAGTTTTATTCTGTTTTAATACCACATAGTCTGACTTAACATTGTGGTCTGTTTTCCCCGCAGGTTCAGATCCAGCTTTCTGAGTGGCACCGGGCGATCTTTCTGCCCCAGGCCTGGCTTGCGTTTATGAGTCGAGCTTATCATGCCATTTTACAGGTAACGAAACCATAGGATTGGGTGCTGTAGGGAAGTGTCCCCTTCGGATCTCAAATTTTACTGTGCATATGGATTTAATATAAAAGCGCTTGGGGCGCCTGGGTGGCTCAGTGGGTTAAAGCCTCTGCCTTTGGCTCAGGTCATGGTCCCAGGGTCCTGGGATCGAGCCCCACGTTGGGCTCTCTGCTCAGCAGGGAGCCTGCTTCCTCCTCTCTCCCTGCCTGCCTCTCTGCCTACCTGTGGTCTCTGTCTGTCAAATAAATAAATAAAATATTAAAAAAAAAAAAAAAAGCCCTTAGGAAAATAGCACTGTCAAAAATGCAGAGCTTGGGATGCCTGGGTGGCCTAGTCGGTTAAGTGTCTGCCTTCGGCTCAGGTCGTGATACCAGGGTCCTGGGATCGAGTCCCGCATGGGGCTCCTTGCTCAGTGGGGAACCTGCTTCTCCCTCTGCCTGCTGCTCCCCCTACTTGTGCACTCTCTCCCCTCTCTCTCTGACAAATAACTAAATAAAATATTTTTAAAGATGTAGTGCTTACTTTGCTCACAAAAGAATGTGAGTTACACACATAACTGCACTTATATTTTCAAACTTGATGTTCTCCATCTGTGGCCGGTCCAGAGCCCCCTCTTAGGTGCTCCTCTTCTATACCCCGCTGCTTTCTGAGACCTCCTAGACGTCCCAGGTGTCCTCCATGGCCGTCCCACAGCACCTTGACGTACCCACAGCACCTTGCCGTACACACATCCCAGACTGAGCTTCCTGTCTGCCTGTGTACCTCCCAGGCTGTCCTTGTTTACAACTCCAGCCTTATTATCTCTTATAAAGTTTTTATTTTTATTTTTAGATTTTATTTATTTATTTGACAGAGACCACAAGCAGGCAGAGAAGCAGGCAGAAGGAGAGAGAGAGGGAAGCAGGCTCCCTGCCAAGCAGAGAGCACGATGCGGGACTCGATCCCAGGACCCTGAGATCATGACCTAAGCTGAAGGCAGCAGCTAAACCCACTGAGCCACCCAAGTGCCCATCATCTCTTAATCCTTCTCAGGAATTGTGTGTTTCAGTCTTGGCTAAACCTCTTTGTTGTCCAAACTCAGCACGTCTTCCCTAACCTCTTGACTTTTACACACCTTTACTTCTGCTCTAGGCGCTGCCATTTTTTGTCTTCACCCACCTAATTCCTGCTGGTTTTTAATTTTTTTTGTTTGTTTGTTTTTTAATTTTATCTGGGAAGGCACTTACCTGTGGGGCCCACCCCCCGAAACTGAATCATATGCCCCTCTGTGGTGCTTTCTTAGAATACCTCCTTCCCCATTCCCTTTTTTTTTAATGGTATATTCATTTATCTATCTATTTATTTGTTTACTTAGTAATCTTTACACCCAACGTGGGGCTGGAATCCCCAATCCCGAGATTGGGAGTCATGCCCTCTGCTGACCGAGCTGGTCGAGCATCCCCCATGCTCCCTGTTTAGAAGTCCTTATTACCTTAGATATTTCTCTGGGGCCCTTTGGCTGTCTCTGCTCCTTAAAGCCAAGAGTTGTGTTTTCTTCCCTGTTGTCCCTCTAGAAAGTGGCATAGTGTCTAAAACATAGTAGGTACTCCCTAAATAAATGAATTATACTCCATTTGACTTCATTTAGACCAATAATACTGAAAGTTGTGGTTTGTGGATTTTAAAATTAGAAAATTTGCAATCGGTGTGGAAATATGCAAACAATTAACAATATGAGGAAATGACTAACCAACCTTTGTTCGAAGCATAAAATTCATTTTTAAGGATGATAGAAAAAAATCTGATGGTACTTAAGTAATTTATGGCCCAGAATAAGATTTTCATGGAGTCTCAGGAAGTGAGGTATTAGGGTTAAAGGTAATAGCTTTCCTAAAAGATGGGGGGCGGTGCGGTTGGGAGAAATGACTGGGCATCTTAGCATTGGTGTTCTCGTCCTGAAACGTTGCTGCAGAGTATTTTATTGAGTCTAGGGTTTTAAAGCCATGTTGCATCTTCAGAGTTTCTGGCTCATTAGAACTGAGTCGGGGACCAGGAACTCCCGTGTTTACCAAGCTATCCAAGGTCATTTTAACATAGTCTGTCAACCACACTAGCGTTTTAGATGATTCCCCAAACTGCACTGGAATTCACATTTTGATGATGTCCTTTTAGAACCCTCATTCCCTTTGGCTTAGCTTTCACACATTTTTGCTCCAGGTGGCATCTGGGCACTCGGTTTTGAGCAGGTCCATGAGTGAAGGAATGTGTATTACACAAACATACCCGTAACCAGTTATGGTTTTTAATTCAAGAAGAGGGAGATAGAGAATCAGAGTATGCTCTTTTTCTCACATCTGTTTGCCTCGATGTGATTTTCCAGGGCTTTCCTTCAGCAAACAAGTATAGACCCCCTCTCACTGGCCAGGTCTGTGCCAGGTGTGTGGGATACGCAGGAGACTGAAACACTCCTTCCTCTCTGGGCGCTTCCGGCCCAGTGGGGGAGACTGACACAGCCGCCAGCAATTTTACTGCAACATCTTTGAGGCTTTAGAATAACTCCTGCTGCAGCATGAACTGAGGATTTTATTTAGCTCTTAGCATAAGGAAGGCTAAATCAAACAGGATGGAGGTATAACTCATGCAGATGACTTGCCATTGATTTAAAAAAAAAAAACCCACCTCCACAGTTATTTTTTATAATAAGAGCTACTGTTTATTGAACAACTAGTGTGTGCCCAATTCATTTCAATGAATCTTTACAGTAACCCTTTGAAGTGAGATGTTAACCCCACGTATAACGGGATTCCAGACGAAAAAGTAGAGTTAGCTAGGAAAGTAAAACAATGGTGCAAAACCCAACAGTCACAACTATCGGGCTCTAGGGAAAGGAGCTGGAACTTCCCCTGGATTTGTCTGTCCCCAGAGCCTCAGCCTTTTCCACTGCGGCATGCGCTTTCCCTGGCGCTGTCATTAGTCGTAACAACAAATCGTGCAAATTGGTTTACTTTTTTATTTTTATTTTTATTTTTTTTATTTTTTATTTTTTTTGGTTTACTTTTTTAAAGGATGGATCTATTTACGAAAAGCCAGCTGAGTATTTTTAGTAACGCAGGTCAATTATTCTGCCTTTCTGCTGTTGTAGGTGCTAGTGTGCCTCTTTGTTTATTTATCATTTAAAACGCTTTTTACTTGGGATCTCTCAGTTTCGCTGAGAATTGGTGACAATAGAAAGGAAACTCCAATTGTAGACTCTTAAGATTTTTGCTATCATTTAAAAGTACAGGAAAGCTTCTGGGAATCACTATTATTTGAAAGCACACTGATGCATTTTAATTGTTTTGAGTTTTTTTTAAAATGAGCCCAGACACTTAAACTGAATTTATGGTGTCTTAGGAGAATTAGAGCAACTGCCAGACTCCTTGTCTATATCCAGAATTTCTGTCCTGGAGGACCCTTCTTCTAGACAAGAGTTACAGTCACTTCCATATGGTGCTAGACATAGTTTGTAGCATTGAACCAGAGGATCGTTTAGAGGAGGCATGTTTTATTCAGTTAAGCCTAGGAGACATGTTGAAAGATACACTTCACATTATTTCCTGGAGGTTGATTATGATGTGAGTAAATCTGAGATCTGAGCAGCACCAGTGGGTTTAGGTTGGGCATCTGCTTCCAGCCTTACCTGATTTGCCCACAAGAACATTGGAATTTGAATTTTAAGCACATCAATGTGGTTGACATGGGGAGGTCTTTGGCTTTCTTCCCATTAAAATTGAAAATGCAATAGATAACATTTGATTGACAGTTCAGAGGCTATTTTGATAAGGAGGCCTCTCCAGCCATCTTTGCCTTGGTGCCCGTGTGGGATGCTGAGCTGGTTAACGTCTCCAGCCTTTGCGGAAAGGGCTCTTGTGCATATGACCTCAACCTGGAGATCAGGTTGACTGCAGACATTTGCTTCCTGGGTGGGTCAGTTGGCTATCAAATAATTTGAAATCAAAACCAGGGTCAGGAATTGTGACCCCCGGTATATTTCTCTCTGACCCTTGATAGGAGTTGTTCATTCTTAACGTCTGCACCCTTAACCCCAGAAGCCGAAGTGACAGAGATGGGGGCCGCCATGACCAACACCCAGAGACTCCAGGGGCAAAGTGGGTCTGAATACAGAGCGTCACACAGACTGGGTGGAAAGGGGGAGAGAGATGTTCCAGAAGGGAGGATTGAGAGGAGCGAGAGACTTTGGAAGAAGAAATAAGAAATATACTTAGTTATGTCGATGGTTATACTGGGTTATGGCTCTAGAAGAGTTTCTAGTAGAAACGTAGGCCTTCTCAATAGGCTGCACATATACTGAGCTCTTTTGTTTTTTTGGTTTATTTCTAAGCAGATTTTGAACGTTTTCATTTCCTCCTGCGTATCCTTTTTGGAAAAACATTAGGCAAGAAAGTGTTCCTAGGAGTAAAGGGGCTAATTTAAGAAGCGTAAGTAACAGGGATAGGCACAAAATACTATTTTCTAGTTATAGTAACCCTCTCTCTGGGAGGTCAGTATCAGTATTAATAAGTATTAATATTAATGTTTTTCCTATTTGTTCACCTCTGATACTTGCTCCGGGAGACAGAGGGGAGAATGAAAGGGCCAGGATTCTATCTTTGAAAACACAGAGATGGGGATGGAGATGAGTAAAGTAAATGGAAATGATGAAGGGTGTGAATAGGATGCCCATCAGATCTCGAGTGTCTGAGGTGGTCGGCCCCAGGGCACTGAGGGCTGGAAGTTGTGCTAAACTACAAGAACCCCTTAGACGGATCGACTGTCTTTGCCTTCAGTGGGCTCACAGGCTGGTGGTAACTGAGAGTATATATATATTCATGAGAGATCATTTCCTAAGAAGATAATAAAGGGAGGTGGGATTTTTGTTGTTGTTGTTACCAGTAGACCTGGTATGGTAGCTATGTGTTAGCAGCTACCATACTGAATAGATATTTTCCCACATGATTTCGTGTGGTTCTCTAATGGCATGAGATAGCTGTTAGCTACATTTTACAAATGAGGAAATTGAAGTGTAGAGAGACGAAGTCACTTGGCTGAATTTACACAGCAAGTAAGTGGAAATGGCCTGAGATCAAGACATTCTAATTCCAGAGCCCACATCCTTCCCCCTGCAAGCTGTATTGCTTCCCTCTCTACAGTTTATATGGAGATATACTGTTCTTCTGTGGAACATACATTGGGACTTTACTTTTCACTTTATTTTATTATTATTTTTTAAGTAAGCTCCACACCCAGCATGGGGCTTGAACTTGCAACCCTGAGGTAGAGAGCGCATGCTCTACTGACTGAGCCAGCCAGGCGCCCCCCATACCTTAGAACTCTAAAATCAGTAAGAGAAAGACAACCAATAGAAAAATGGACACACGGGGGCACCTGGGTGGCACAGTGGGTTGAGTGTCAGACTCATTTCAACTCAGGTTGAGATCTCAGGGTCATGGGATGGAGCCCTGTGTCAGGCTATGTGCTCAGCACAGAGTCTGCATTTCTTTCTTCCTCTCCCTCTGCTCCTCCTCTTGGCACGTGTGCTGTCTCTCTCTCTCTCTCTCTCAAATAAATAAATCTTTAAAAAAGAAAAAACAATGGACACAGTAGAAAATCTAAAAGTCAATAAACATTTGAAAAGATTTTCACTCATCGATAAACAGTGAAATGAAAATTCAAAGCATAATAAACACTGTTTCGCACTTGCCAGAATAGTTAAAATTCATAGCCTGACAACTCCAAATGTTGGTGAGAAAGTGGAGTAGCTAGAACTTTTATTTTCACTGTTAGTGAGAACATAAGCTGCACAACCACTTGTGAAAGTGGCGTGGTGTCACTCAGTAACATAGTACACGGTGAGTTCTCGTCCAATGTAGCACTCATCAATAAACAAGTATTTTTCTTCCTTCTTTCCTTCCTCCCTCCCTCACTGCCTCTTTCTTTCATGATTTTATTTATCCATTCGAGAGAGAGAGCAAACGAGTGGGTTGTGGGGGCAGAGCAAGAGGGAGAAGCAGACTCCCCACTGAGCGGGGACCCTGATGCGGGGTTTGATCCCAGGATTCTGAGATCATGACCTGAACTGAAGTCAACAGTCGGACACTTAACTGAGACACCCAGGTGCCCCCAAACCAGTATTTTAAGTACATTTAAATAATGTAATTTCTGCTAGACTAGAGGGCAAAGGAGCTGATCAAAATAATCCTGAGGGTAAAAAAATAGAGCGGAAAAGAAATATCTGAAGCTCTTGGTCTTAAAGGGGTGATAGTAGCTGTAGTTTTATTGTGTATAGTAGTTGAAAAGTGTGGTATCACTTTAATAAATTCGTGAAATAAAAATGTCATGTGCAGATGTATGAGAATAACTTTGGTTATATATGACCCAAATCTTAAGTGTTATATGAGTATCCTCATTTTCTCCCATTCTGTTAACAGTACTGGTGCCTAGACCCCAATCTTGGTTTAGTGTCTTAAAATTATCAGCTGCTGACAGAGGCAGATCATTATGATAAAGGTTTTTTGTGTTTTGTTTGTTTGTTTGTTTTTAATTGGACCTATGGAATTCAAATCTTTTTTTTTTAATTCTTTTTTTTAAAAGATTTTATTTATTTATTTGACAGAGAGGGAGAGAGCACAAGTAGGCAGAGAGGCAGGCAGAGAGAGAGGGGGAAGCAGGCTCCCTGCTGAGCAGAGAGCCAGATGCGGGGCTCAATACCAGGACCCTGAGATCATGACCTGAGCCGAAGGCAGTTGCTCAACCCACTGAGCCACCCAGGCACCCCTCGAATCTGCTTTTAATGAGCTATCCCAAAATGAAGGGCTGTGCACTCAATTCCCCAAATCTACAGCCGCTCCAGGATAAACTTCTCTGATGAGTGTTGAAATACCTGCGTGGTGATGTACTTACCTCTCCTCCCACGTTCTTTTTTAATAATCTAACATTTTATTTGGAACACCGGAGGCCAGTGGGGAAAGGCTGCTACATCAGTTATCAGTGTTTACAAAGAACTGTTAAGGTTGTTTCCGCCGTAGAGTTTGCACGCTGATCTATGCTGTGTGTCTTGCAGGGCAGGACAGGAGAGTTGGACTTGCAGCTGAAACATGGGAAGGAAGGACCCGAGGAGGTGCAGTACAAAAAAGGCACCGCATGGCTCTGGTAAGGGGATGGCTTTCTGCTGCTCATCGTTCCTCATGGGAAACAACCGATGCGGGGCGGGGTGGCGGGGGGGGGCACTGTTTAAAAGCTTGTGTGGGGAATTTTAACTTACATACAAGCCGGAAGGTGAAGAGACTGAAGATCTGATAGGTGGATTTTCCAGCTCTAACAAGTAGAGCTTTATTTATAGATTTTAATTATTTTTAAAATGGTTTTCTAAAGCAGCATGAAAATGGGTTGCTTTTCCCTTTATTTTTATTCCCTGTAACTGATTATTTCATATGCTTTCAGAGGAAAAATTCTGTTTTCCCACTCAATTCATTGCCTTCCTAACATCTCCCATGTCATCAAGGAATACTCTTCCACTCCCACGCTCCCCCCACTTTCCCCAAGACATTTTCATTATTAGGAGCAACTTTAAGGTATCAGGGTTTTAATTTCTTTGGCAGACATACCCAAGTGAATTCCCACTATATTAGCTAGAAATGTGTAAGTGCTGGCACATTAAAAGCAATTTAAATTGTTACATGGGTTAGGAAGAATACCTTGTCAGATTAATGTGGCAGCAACCTAAATCTAAGTAAAGTGCCTAGAATCTAAATTGCTTTACCTGCAGCGGCCGGGTTTCTTGAATCTAAAAATCTATTCAAAGCTTACTGAAGTTTAGGTTTTGGTTTACTGATAATTGGCATTTGTAGAAAAGCAGAAGCTGTATGTGCATGTGTGTCCGTTTAAGCAATTCTATTCTAAGTTACATTTTCTAGATGAACTTTCAAAATGGCGACACAGTTTAAAACATTAGGACATCGAATTCAAGATTAGAGGTTAAGAATTTGGATTTCACTTCCTCTTTGTGATTCTCTTTTACATATAGTTTGAGGTTCATCTTCTAAAATGATCATTTGGTGGGGGTCGTGTATTGGTCGTGTATCTCCAAAATACATAGAGAGAGATGGAATGAAGAAAGTGACAGAAAGATGGGCGTCCAGGATAACTCTGCGATTTTGACTGTGAATAACTAAAAGTATGAACTTCCCATTCACTAAGATGGGGAAGACAGTAGAAAAGCAGGTCTCTGTGGGATAGGAATCAGATTTGGGTCTTACTAGTTAGACCTCCAATTTGGAGATATCAGGTAGGTCATTGCCCATGTGAGTCTAGAGTTTGGGGATGAGATCAGGGCTAAAAATATAAATTTGGCTATTATCAACATATCAGCTGCATTTAAAACCATGATGCTGGATGAGATTGTCTAAGGCATAAGTAAAGATAGAGAAAAGGTCAGAGGACAGAGCTCCAGCGCAGTTCAACATTTAGATATGGGGCAGATGAAGGTAAAGTAGTGGGTCAGTGATGTGGGAAGAAAACCAAGAGAGTATGGAATCTGAAACCAAGGAAAGAAAGGGTTTCGAGAAAGGAGAAACCGGTTGTGTCCAGGGTTGCTGTGAGGCAGCAAAAGGTAGAGACTGAGAACTGGAAAAGACTTGGTCTCTTGAAAGTCTTTGGCGGCCATTAGAGGAGCTGTTTTAGTGGAGCTGTGGGGACAAAAGCCAGATTATAGAAGGGTCTAGAAAGAGTGGAAGGAGATGAACTATCTTAAATAAATTCTAATGTATGAGAAGCAGCCAACTGGGGCAGTCACTGGAGAGTGTTTTCTTCCTTGAAGATGGTAGGTATTATAGTATGTTCACCTGCTAAGGAGAGTTATACAAGTAGAGAACAGTTGGTGCAGCAGACAGAGCAGACAGTAAGAGGTGGGCACCAGCCCATAAGTAGAAGGTTTGGCCTAGCATAGAACTATAGGCAGGTCATCATTTGTAAAAATTCCCCATTGACCAGTAAAAAAAAAAAACCACACTGAATGCAGCATACTCCATTCAGGAAGACTGAGATAGGACAATATATTTTAATTTTATTTTATAAAAATATTTATTTATTTGAGAGAGAAATAGAGAGTACGTAGAGGGAAAAGGAGAAGCAGACTCCCTCCTGAGCAATGACCCAGACATGGGGCTTGATCCCAGGAACCTGAGATCATGACCTGAGCTGAAGCCAGCCACTTAACTGACTGAATTACCCAGGTGCTCCCTAGGACAATATATTTTAGAGAAATTTATTGTCAAATAGTTTTATAGAATGCAGGTTTATAGTCTGTAGGAACAGTGTTTGCAGCTGTTTGAAAAACTTGGCTGTGAAGATCAAGTCATTCTCAGATACTGCAGATAGCTAAGATTTTTAAAATATTTCCAGTGAAAATAATGCAGCTATAACATTTGCAAAATTTTATATTTATAAAAAGTTTGAACTTAAGAAACTTAAGGTGTATGGTGAAAATACTTACGATTGCTTCTTCAAAATGTAAATACGGCAGTCCATGGTTGTTCTTGATCTCAAGGCTTTTATGGTGAAAAGAGATTTTATCTTGTGAACATTTGAATTGAGTACACTACCTTCCAATCCACATGTGTAATTATTTTTTTTCGGCTCCAGAGTGATTTTAGAACCATTTTAATTTTATTTTCTGTAGTGATGATTCCATTAGCTATAATTTGGACATAGTAAATTGCTATTTTAGTGAGCTCTTCTGCCAAAAACGAGAGAATGTCTTAGTTTAGACTTAGTTTAGACTGCTATACCATAGACTAGATGGATGGCTTAAATAACAGAAATTTCTCATGGTTCTGGAGGCTGGAAAATGCAGATTGAGGTACTGGGAGATTTGTGCTGGGGAGGGCCTGCTTTCTGGTTTGCGAGTGGCTGCCTTCTCCCTGTATCTTCACAGGAGAGAGAGCAACCATTGTGTTTCTTCTTAACAAGGGCGTTCATCCCCTCACGAGCTCCCCACCCTCATGACCTCCTCAAGGTCTCACCTCCAAACGCTCTACATGGGGTGTGGAGATTTTAACATACGAATTTGGGGGGAACACAAACTTTCAGCCCATAGCAGAATAAAACATAAGGGACACCTGTTTAGCCACCGCTCAGTTTAAGAGGTGACACCATCGTGACGCTGCCTGCATGTCGCTCCTTGGTTACAGTCACCTTCTTTCCTGCCTCCAGTAAGTGACCTAAGAAACAGGCAGGGGCAAAGTCCTTGAAGGAAAGCCTCCATTGCAGTTTTTTCACCTTACACTAAAGTTCCACATATGTTGTTTTAGGATTTGGAGTTATTGCCAGAGGTAAGCAAAAAGATTGGGTTCTTACTCCAACATAAACTCCTGCATCTATTTTCAATCTTTATTGCAGGGTCCGAGACATGTTGACGGAGGAGATCACCAAGGCGGCGGCCAAGTAAGATTCGTTTATTCTCTTACCAAACATTTTGTTTAAACATTTTTTTCCCCCCTGGCAGGTGCATACCATTTCTCCCTTTAGGGTATGTCCTAACTTTAAGGATTTTAAAGGATTTTTTTCTTTTCTTTTTTTTATAAATCAGTTGTTATCCTTTCTTGTGTTAATTCTTAAGTTCATGTCTTTTTTGTGAGAATACGGAGGAATCAATACAAACATGACTTTGACATCAAGAGTCCCTGAGGTCATGCCCTTGTTGTACACCTAACAGAGTGCCTCGTGCTTTGACTTAGATTTAAAGGATTCTCACTTGGTTTGGGGCAGGGGTGGGGGCTGCTGAGGGAAGGAGAAATTCTTGCTAATGTGAATTATGTGGGTTCTGCAAATAGGTTATTAAATCTCAACTGTGAGCCAGGAAATAAATCAGAGTACTACTTCCTTTCATTCCCTTTGTGTTACTGGGTCCAGGGTATCTAAAAATTGAATTTTTAAATACCTAAAACGAGCATGAAGACCCATGAAAATGGCAGTTTCAATCATAACCTTATGGTTGTTTTAACAAAAATAACAAGTATTACCACCTAGAGGCTTTTTATTTATCTTAAGCCAACTCTCAACAGAAAATTACACCCTAATGAACTTGCTGGAACAATCTCTTCAGGTTCCTTTGCTAACAAGCTGAGTAATTGTTTCTGGCAGTAAGTTACATGTCAGTTACCGCCGCTTCTCCCTTCCACTGTCACCTTTAGCTGCTGCACTTTCTGTAGGACTTCTTTTATTCTTATCCACCAAATGACGTGGATTGACCTTTGACCTGGAGGATTTCATGTGTCCGCATTATCTAGATATATTTAATTGTAGTGTAGTTTGTCCCTATCTGTCCCAGAGCCTTCCGTGGCTAAATAGGTTTTCCTCTAGGGTAAAAACAAAAACAAAGAACATGATCTACCTGAGAGTTCGCTTTCTACGAGTAATTTCTTAGGCAGGCACGTAATGGTGAAGTCTGATCGCAGTACATGATCACTATTCGGCCTCATGTCTTCTGAATAAAGGGAGATAGAAGTGGTAATCCTCCCTTGCACTCAGTTCTGTGGGAGGCACTGGGAAATATCTGTTGACATATCTGTTGACAAAGTGAAAACTAAAGTACAGAGAGGCTTCGCTAGGGACTCATTTGTGTCTGCTTATCCAGTTTAGTGAATTGCAGACACAGTGGGGGAGCCCTCAGCTGCATATGGAAGGGAGGGGGTGCTGGGTCGGGGGCTGTCTTTGACCTTTACCTTTAGTAGTTTGTTCCATTATGTAGCCTACTTACATCCTGTTAAAAAGAGTGCTCTGACATTTGCAGCAAAAACCGTAAATGCTGAAGAATCTAGCAGCTTTCTATTAGACTATAATTTTGCCTCTCTAGTAGCTTTTGCATTTTCCATTCTAAAATTTTATTTCAACAAGATTTTAATCTTCAGATTTGCAAAGCATCGTTTCGTGACTAATACCTAGGAAGAGTGTGTTCACATTCTCAGTGGTAGGGAATAAAAATAATTCATGTTCTCATGGTGCTAAACCTTTTCATCAAAAATTTCAAAGTATTTTATAGACCTTATCTTATTAAAGCAATGCTGACAATAGTAGGTATGACAGCAAGCGAGGTTCGGAGGCTGAGAGATTAATGATAGTGCAGGAGGAAAAAAATTACTCTGCTGCCCTCTCTTTACTTTTTCCCACTGGCTTCCTCCAACCAGGGGAGGACCAAACCGCCACCTGCTGCCTGCTTAGCCTTCCCTTTCTTGGATCATGGCTGCCACAGGCTGGTTTGGACCATTGTAAGACTCACTTTGTTCTGAGCTGTAAGTTAAATGCAGTCACAGAATTAGACTGATTTGCTCATTTAAGAGCAGTTTTAAAGCGTCAAGGATAGGGCTAAGGAAGAATCAGAACACAGATAAACCCCAATGATTGATGTAAGTTTATTTTCATCATTATTAATGAAATAGATCTGAACCCAAAGATGAAAATCCCCAAAGGACGGGATCACTTTACTAATATATAATGTAATACTTCGTCCCTAAGAAAGCATCCTTGTAGCTCATCCTTCCCTGTGCTTTTTAATTAGGTTAATGGCATCAGTTTGTTCCAAAGGACAGTTTAATTAAAATGCTAGTGGTGTTGCCTAGATAAATACTGTACTGATGCTGACATGTTATTATGCAAATTAGTTACCACTGCCCGACCAGTAGGGGATAGTTATTTGATCCACAAGCTGATGAGTTTTTGCTGAACCCAGTTGTAGATTTTCACCTGGCCGGCTCCTCCGTGAATTGGTTTCACTAAATATGTATCTAGTGTCTCCCCTCATAAGTCACGGTGCTGGGCATGCAGGGAAGGCCAAGTTGACCAAGAGCTGGTCACAGCACCTTTGTGAAGTGTGTAACTTGGCCTGAGCGTTCACTTCATGGACTGTGATATACTTTTTTTCTATTCAAAGATTAATGTCCAAATATGCATTTAGTCTTCAAGCAAAGGTCTAATCCCTAGTGGCTTTAAATACATTTTTTTTCCATTTTACAAGAACAATGCATGTTGGGGATGTCGAGACCAGTGGAACTTCTGAAACAAAATCATTTCAGGGCTTTGTTTTGAAACGGAAGCTAAATGTTCTTCTGGAATTTCAGGGTTACAGAAGGACTTTTCATGTCATCTTGTCTCATATCCTTGGATTATTTATTTATTTATTTATTTGGCACAGAGAAAGAGAGAGAGAGAGAGATGGAGGGAAAGAGTAAGCATAAGCAGGGGGAGTGGCAGGCAGAGGGAGAAGCAGTCTCCACACTGAGCAGGAATCCAGATGTGGGACCCCATCCCAGGACCCTGGGATCATGACTTCAGCTACCCAGGCACCCCTAATATCCTTGTTTTAAATGATTTGACACCCAGTTTCTGGTGACCATCTGAGTTTTTCTATAGGGTAATAAAAACCAGGGATCGAATTGTGAGATCACTCAGAGTTTGAAACTTTTTTTTTCTTTCTTTTTTTTTTTTTCACTATAACTTTAGGGATCGATGGCTGTTTTGTAGCAGGACAGGCTTCAGGATATTCTCAGCTAAAGGAAAGAGATCATATTAGAAATAAAAGATTTAATTTTGGTTTTGTTAAGTGATGTTATGGCTTGGGCGCCTTGGAGTGCACAGACCTTGTCCTGTTTCCTGGTGTGTTTTTTTTTAATTTTTATTATTATCCATATCCCAGTGATCCTCACTGCAGAAGTCTAGCAAAACCTAGGTTGAAGGCATCTGCTTAACCTTCAGGTCTTCCTCCTAGTTTCTCTCCTCACCTCACCCCTCAATATAAACATCATTGTGTTATCAAATTATGACAGGCCTTGTGGAGGAATGAATTAAGCAAGAGTGAACAGAATGAGCAAGTGTGCAAAGGAAGCCTTCACTGAGTGTAACCACCCCAAGGCGGAGAGGGAGAAGGCGGGAGGGATTTCATGGATAGGTAAATGGAGGAACTTGATGATGGCAAGTGCTGAATCCTGTTCTTACCCAATGGAAACAAAAATGCAAGAACGTGTGTGTGCATATTCACCTTTGAATACCCTTAACACACAGGTTCTGTCATGATTGTGGCCTGGTACTGGAGGTCCTCAGCTTGCATGGGGAGCAGAGCTGGAAGTCTCCTCACCCCACAGATCTGTCCTGTTCTTGCACTGGGGTGAACGGGAGTCATTCTAGCATGTACCCACAGGTTCATGTTCAGGTCTCAAATCAAGGTTTTGGGAAACAAAACAAAACTCTCTGTAGTTATGGGAACCCCCAACCAGGACAGAGTGGAATGTCCGTGGGCTTGGGTGCTCGGACAGAGGTGGCCAGCCAAGAGCCTCTCATCAGTGTCCCACTGAAGATTTTTCTCCTATAGAATCACGTTGGAATAATGGAAAAATATTAAGTGTTCATTTTCAGGTGGTAAGTATATTTGAAAAGGTTCAGTTTTCTTGATACTAAATCCAGAAGTCACATTAAAGATTTTGTTGCTGTTCATAGAAAAACTACTATTTGGATAATAGGAGAGGGCAACTCTCCATCCAGATAGTTTAAAAACAGGAATTTTATTTATTTTTTTTATTTTTTAATTTTTTTTTGCATCTTATCTAGGGTCTCTAGGTTATATCACAAACTGCCTTTAAGATTGCTAGCTTTGGCATCTCGAAGGAAAGAAGGGGAGGATAATGATAATAATTATAGTAACCAGCATGGCAGGTTGCTAGCAAAGGGTGCTGTCCACACACCAGCGCCTGAGAAAAGCCAGAGGCCAGTTGCATTCTACTGTACTCATTCCCACAACTGTCTCCGCTCGTCTTTTCCACGCAAATCAATAAATTTATATTGGCCAAAGATGAAACAGAAAGACACAACTTATGAAATGCCGCATCCAACGATGGAATAAAAACTTTAGAAAGAATGAACTTAGATATGTGAGCTTGGATTTGTAGCCCCCCACCCCCACCCCAACCCTCCCGCCAAAAAAAGCTGAATGAATGACCATACCCGTAGAGGAGAATAAGAAATCCACGCCAGTGTCAGAAGAAGGCAAAAACATCAGGGCACAAGTGGATGTGTGGGGCTACAGCTCTGTGAGGGAATGGAAGTGCGTTTTGACCTCATCTGCCTTCTGTGTAATAACACCTTCTCTTTTCCCTGTTAATGCCCCCAAATCCTCTCTTGGAATTTTTTTCTTTTTGAACAGGGAGAGCCCAGTGGTCAAGGGCAACGCGCTGTTAGCCTTAAGCAGCCTTGCTGTGGTCGTATCCAAACACGAAGCCAGCCTTTCCTCAGACTCGGAGGGGGTCCCGGAGGTGAGTTAAGGGTGATTTGAACCAGTTGGGCACCGTTTGAAAACTGAGAAGTCTCTTTAAGCCTGGCCCTGAATTTATGAGGTTAGAGCCCATGCCTGCGGCAGCACGGTTAGACTGCTCCATGGGTCTTTACACGGCGGGCAAGCTCAAGGGGCTCCTCAGACACTCTTCCTTGCTGCTTTTCTGTTTTGCTTTCTCCATCACAGTTAAGTGGTCATTTCCATTTGAAGGTACCAATTTTATGCAACAGGGGTTGTCTTTTTGTGATTACATCGGTGGTAACCAATCTTAGGAGGTTAACTAGGCTTACTGAAAGTGAACAATGCTGTCAAAAAATGATAAATAAGCAGTGTTTACTGACTGAAAAAAATTGTACTTTGCATTTTAATTGTAGATGTCAATGACAAAGTGCCTATTCATTTTTGCAAGGCATTTATTTCTTAATTAAACATGTGGTGAGCTGGCCAATGTTCATTTCCAATGTACTTTTTCAGATAATTCATATCTGTCAAAATAAAAAGACATGGATTTATTCTTCTTTTAAGCCCCATTATCTAGTAGCTATCATTATCTGGAGACAATATAGCCAAGTGGTTAAAAAACATAGGCTTTGGAGTGGGAGAGTCCTGTATTTAAATCCCAGTACTTGCACTTGCTAGCTCTGTGGTCTGTTTTTGGTAATTTTCCCTTGCAAAGCCCGTTCCCCCATCCGTAAAGTGGGGATAGAGGTACTCAACGGACATGATTGCTCTGAGGATCAAATGAGTGAATATTTGTAGAGCTCAACGGCTGGTGGATACTAAGTGCTCAGTCGTAGTAACCGTCATATGACTTCTTGCTGCAAGAGCCGGGCTTTTTTCAACGCCATTCAGCCTGTCTCTGTTCTCTCAGTATGTCTTCTGGGCCATCTGTACTCTTTTTTCATGGCGGAGTTTTTTGTTTGCAAGCAAAGGAACCAACTCTCATCTAAATTAAAAAAGTGGAAAAATAGGGCATCGGGAAGTCCATGGAATGGAAGGCAAAGCTTAAAACTGGGTTTGGGGAAGAGCCTTAGGTGCAGGAAGTGATAGGAGAACCATCACAGCGGATGGACCACTGCCCCTGGGATGGATCTGCTCTGGTCATGTACTGTGCTTGTGTCACTCAAGATTTAGGGTCCCATGGGTCTCGTGCCCACCCCTTGGGCAGGTCGGATGGGTAGCTTCATTGAGCATTTAACCAAGCTTCAAGTCCTGGAGGAGGGAATTCTCCAAAGGGTGCCATTACCAGTAAACCAGAGAACAGAAGCTGTGTGGCAAAAGCTACAAATGTATATAACCTGTGCGGAAGGGAAAGAGACCAGGCAATTATTGCATGAAGGATAAAAGTGTAGTTACCGTAAGAAAATTTAACTTTAAATGCAGAATCTTACTTTAATGCTGAGAAAGATGTTTTCTATCCTTGAAAGACGCATAGAGTACTTTAGCAGAGACAACATGCTAAGTAGAATCTACGACCTAAAAAGTTAAAAGTGCCTTTCTAGGATCCCTGATTTGGGGCAGTCGAGCAGATAATTTGCCCCACTGATAACCAGGGGTCTAGCTCTGAGTTTGAGTTCCAGGCAATTCTTATTCTTTATTTCCCCACTCTTTGGTTCTGTGCTAAAACACATAGTACACAAAACATGGAGAAGCCACACCGCCTGGAGCTCTGCTTTTGTTCTTCATCGCCTTGTCTCTGGTTGTCAGTACAAATTCACTCCTTATTTGATGAACATTGAGGCTTTCAAACTTTGTTCCAATCTGCCTGTGACTGAGAGCCAAACAGCCTGGGAAGAAGGCCTTCCTTGAGTCAAACTATTAATTCCAAGGATGCTTAACAGGGCATTGACCTTTGTTGTTTGCACCACCTGGGGGTGACCATGTGAGTTAATGGATGCTTTTGACATCCACGGTCATGAGTGATTTTTATTTTTTTTTTAATTTTTTTTTATTTTATTTTTTATAAACATATAATATATTTTTATCCCCAGGGGTACAGGTCTGTGAATCGCCAGGTTTACACACTTCACAGCACTCACCATAGCACACACCCTCCCTAATGTCCATAATCCCACCCCCCCAACTCCCCTCCCCCCATTAACCCTCAGTTTGTTTTGTGAGATTAAGAGTCACTTATGGTTTGTCTCCCTCCCAATCCCATCTTGTTTCATTTAATGAGTGATTTTTAAAACCAAGGTCTCTTTTTAATGAGTTGGGTTTTGTTGTTGTTTTGGTTTTTTGCATTCTCTTTCCTTTTCTTTTCCCAACTGAAGATCATTTGTGCTTTCATACCTAATTAGCTAGGCAAATGTTGTGATGATTCAGAATGATAAATCTGTGGTGGTAGTAAGCAGAAATGCTAAAGATGGTGATGAGAATTTTGTAGGCTGCTTTTTATGGCCTCCTTTGTGAAATGGCAAGTCAGAGAAATGAGGCATTTTGAGTTTCTTTCTCTGCACGTCTCTCCTTTAACCCCCACATCACCCTCACTAAACACAGGTGGGCTGTGGAGAGCTCTTGGACACAGTCTGTTTTCTAATCCCCATCCTCTCGCCTCTGCTTGTCTTGTATAAAAGGTAAATCTTATTCCTGTTGGGGCACAAACTGAGGATGTGTATTTGTTAAATATCTATCTGCCTCCTAATATCCTGGCAGCTGAAGGTTACTTTTTTTTTTTTTTTAAGATTTTATTTATTTGATAGAGAGAGAGCACAAGTAGGCAGAGCAGCATGCAGAGGGAGAGGAAGAGGCAGGCTCTCCACTGAGCAGGGAGCCCAATGCGGGACGCGATCCCAGGACCCTGGGATCATGACCCAAGCCGAAGGCAGATGCTTAACTGACTGAGCCACCCAGGTGCCCTGAAGGTTACTTTTTGATAATAGCACTGTACTCTTTAATATAGAAGGGGGTTGTGCCCTAGATCTAGAAATAATATTTAGGTTTTCTTTTCTTTTTTTTTCTTATTATCATTTTATGTTTTTCTTTTTTGTTTTTTTTTTTAAACTTATTTATTTGAGAAAGAGAGAGAAAGTGAGCAAGGGAAGGGGCAAAGGGGGGGAGGGGAGAAAATCCTCAAGCAGACTCTGCTGAGTGCTGAGCCTGATGATCTGGGGTAGATCCCAGGATCCTGAGATCATGACCTGAGCCAAAATCCAGAGTCTGGACACTTAACCGACTGAGCCACCCGGTCGCCCCTCACTTCATATTTTCCTTCCTCTGCAGGTTCAGCCCAATTTCCTTTCAATGAAGGAGTGGGTTTCCATGGTGTCTGATACGCTCCTGGTCATTGTGGATAGCCATTACCAACCCAGAGGCCAAGTTTTCTCCTCATTTTATTACGTAAGTCTGAGAAAGAAAATTTTAAAAATGATCAGAAAAGTGAAGGGTCTAGGCTACTCATATTAGTTGTCCATACAAAAGCCATACCATGGTGTGATCATTCTCAGTCTTAGCTTTACATTGGAATCACCTGAGGAATGTGTATGTATTTGAAATCTCTGTATAGATAGAAAAAAGAAGTACTGCCCTGCAGGCCTCTCCTCAGATTTAATTGCTTAGGGATGGACCCTGGGTACCATCAGTGTTTTGAAAGGTCTCTAGATGATTCCCATGTGTAATCAGAGGCAAGAGCTATAGTTGTCGTGAAATAAATATTGGCTAAAGATCGGGAGCCCCGAGTTTCTAGTCCTGGTTTTTTAAAATTCTGGAATATGTGACCATGGGCAGTTCACGTCAGACTCTTTGGACCTTTGTGTCCTAACTTGGAAAATGAGGCAATTGAACAGTATTATCTATACTGATTGTAGCCCCAGCCCTGCCCCTTATTGGTTCTGCGACCGTTGGCCTGATACTTAACCCATCATTTTATTTTCCTTACCTGTACAATGAAGGTAAAAATTAATGCTTTGCCAACTTTATGAAAGATTTGCGAGGATCACCTCCTATAACTTTTGAAATACTCTAAACATACCAAGGAATATTGTTGCACCTGTCACTTAGTCCCTCTTTTTCTTCATGCTAATATCCTAAGATTTTGAAACAAACTAAAAACACACCTCTTTTGTTTAGGTTTTATTTCCCCTTCATTGGCTGTAGTGCATGTTTTATTTCTGTATCTGCCCAGAATTATTTTGGTTCTGCCTTATCACTCTCCACTGCTTAGGGAATTACAGTGATCATGGGACAATCAGCTGAGTGGCAGAGGATTATAGTCGATTTGAATAAAAATATAGCACAGGTCATGAACTGTTGCTAAGATCATGAATTGTGCCCGAAACTCCATTCCCTTCTCTTCTCCATACAGCGTTCTGCATGCCTCTGTCCTGCTTTTGGGAGGACCTGTTACATATTCATCCGGGCCTTGGGGTCTGGAACTAGGATTTTTAACTATACTTGGGGACAAAGAAATGACTTGTAGATAATATAGAATTAAGTTGGAATTTGGATTTTCCTCAAAGAAATCTTTGCGTTATGATCCTTTGCTTGCTGTCGGAAGTATTCTTACTCCTTTAATGACGGACGGAGATCTAGTTTATGTGGAGGTCTTTGCAGTAGCTCTCTGGTTCAGATATTCACCAGGCCAGGATATTCTATGAGATTTCTAATCATGCTGCTTAGTTCTTGCAAACCAATAAATATAATCTCCCTAGTAGCCAGCTCAGGGTTGCCTCTTACCATTGTGATTTTTGCATTATTCTACTTCTTCAAAGCACTGATTCGAAAGCCACTTTCTTGACTTCCAGTGTTGGAGCAGCTGGGTCATTTTGAATAGTATTGTCATTACAATAATGCTATGTTAACTTAAAGAATACCTTAGCACATGTTTGATTTTTGTCCTTGAAGTACTGAAGCTTAGAGAGCAAATGGGTACAGAATTAAACACACTTTTTAATGTGCTTTGATTGCAAGGGACAGAACGGCCTTTATGGTGTGTCTGAAAATTTGAAGTGGATAATAATGCGGAGTGATAAATGGGCTTTCTTCCCCACTTGAGATATATTTATAAATCTATAGAATGTCTGTGCATGGGATTCTTGTAGAATTCTTGTAGAAGCTGTTCATACTCAGCTGCCCTGCCATTTTATTGGGGCTGTTATTCATTTCTTTTCCCATAATTACATATAGGAAGGAGCATATAGAGCTCTCCATTTCGTTTTGAATAGCTGGTTATTGCTTTGTAACCAAAGGCTTTTAGGATTTCAACTTCCTTTTTAATTAAAAGGAATTAACCCCCTGTAGGAAATAATCCATCTACTGGGAAGTGTTCCCACCAAAAATTTTGGGAGATCTGCCAATAGATCCCTGTGCTAAACTTACACTTCTTCCTTCGTACTAAACTTTAACCCCCCCACCCCCACCCCGCCACCGCCACCGCACACACGCTTCCTCTCTCTCCTGGAAAACTGGCTTTCTGGGCATTTATAAATATGGCTTGGTGGTTTCTCCAAGCTTGGGTAACTTCACTTTGATTTTTTGTTTCATTTTGTTTTGTTTTTTTAGTAAACACACGTGGTCTTTCCAAACACTGACTTTTTTTCAGGCTTTATAGTGAGGGAATTCACACCCTTTCAAAGAAGACATTTATTTATTTTTTTCCAAATGTAAAAGGATATTACTAATCAGCTGTTTAGGAGCAAATTGTTTCGGTAAGGGAGGGTGAAAAGGGAACCTACTACCTAGACAAACACAGATACAGATGATTTTAAATGATATTTTTGGTTGGCGGGGTGGGGGCGCGGTGTGGGGGGAGAGTGGCAGCTCTAAGAGCCTCGGATCTTGTGGTGCGGTGCCTCTGTGACACTCTGTGACAGGTGTGCTTCCTTCATGTTTTAAACAAAGGGCCAACCCCTGTTTTCTTCCTTTGGCATGTCCTAGAAATCCTATTCTGGCGAAAACACAGCTAGCGCGATCGCCCGCTCCGCTGCCGCCACGGCTTTGTCTCTCCTCGTGCCAGTTTTCATTATTTCTTGCAAAGAGAAGGTTGAGGAAATCCTGAACATGCTGACTGCCAGGTTACCTGGGAAACCGAGAGCTGATGAGTCTCAAGCCGTGCAGATCCACATGGGCCTGGCTTTGGGGATGTTTCTCTCTCGCTTGTGTGAGGAGAAACTCAGGTACAGTTGATGAAAATACTCCTCCTTTTCGTCTTTGTGATGAGGCAGGCGGCACTGCAGGCACATGTGCTCGCGAGCGTGTTGGTGGCAGCTCAACTTTTTGAAATGGGGGCACCGGTGCTTTTTTCTCCGCTGTGGGTGCATCCGTCTTCCCAGAGTGCCATCCCGAAGATATTAGTGTGCTTGGGGGGTTGCTCTTATGAAGGTGATGGCAACTTGAAAATCATTCCGTGCTTAGCTGAATGACCTGCATAGATCCGTGTAATAGATATGAGGAAAAGTGGCCTAAAAAGAAAAAAGCTGCTTTCCCCCCTGGTTTCCAAGGGTGAAAATAATTATTGATTATTGATGTCATTATAAAATGGGAGGAAAAGACTGGAGGATCCCTGCTGCCTGAAGGAGGTGAGAATCACCCAGGCTAACTGAGAACTGCATGTACCCAGTTTTAAAGATTGCTTTTATCCTGTGCCCTGGCTACATTTTTATAATCCTTAAAGAGTCTTAATCTGTGCATATTACACCGTGTGCTTTATTCCATTTGCTCGGTGTTGGACAGCTAGCTTTACCCTCGAATGGAGCTAACCGAGTAGCAAAGACCCAGGCGGAAAATTCCACGAGATGGGAAAGTTTTCTTGTGCCTGAATCTACTTTGGTTGTGTTGTCTGTCCCACTTATTCTTTATTTTGAAACAAGCCTTAGAATTTTATATATCCAGGTTGATTGCAGTGTGGTACAACGTGAATATTTGAATATCATGAATATTTAGGTGTGCACTGAATTGGAATTTCCCCCGCACCGGAAATAGGATAGCAGGGAGAGGCCGCCTGTTGTGACGTTCACTGTCCTTAAACTTCCCCGGTTGGCAGAAATGAACGGTCTCTCCGAAGCCAAGAGACAGTGTTGATGTGGGTAAACTGGATGGCATTATGCTATATTTAGATTTCAGTTTGAAACCAGTGGTTAAGTTTGCATTTATAATTTACATAGCTTTGTGCAGATACCATTATGAGAAACCTTTATGAGAACTGCTATTGATCTAGGGAAATACTGTCTTTCAGATGATCATTTTCAGCTCTTGGAAACATCTGTCAGATGATGGGGAAGATTGGCTTCGTCTTTGTAATCATAAATGAAAGCATTTCTAGAATGCTCATTTTGTTCTGTTGACCAGCATTTGTATTCATAGGCCTGGTTCTGGACATGAACACAAGGCTGCCCTTTGCATGTGAATTCACTGTTCCATATCTCGTGTGTGTGATAGAATGCAGCATGTTTTTTAAAGACTTAAAGCTTGAAAGTGATTTTTTTTTTTTCCCTTTGCCACTATTGCTACAAATGGCAATTTCTTCACCATCTGTGTTCATGCTCTTTCTTCAGTATCTTTCAAGCAACACGTTCTACAACTAAAAATGAGCCATGGCAGTTTAATTCCAGGCAACTCATCTCATCCTATCTTGGCTCTGGCTCCCCTCATCATCAGTTTAGGAGGAGATGCTGCTGGTTTTAGGGCTTGACAAGTTTACACTTGTGGTTAATTTAATCATGCTACCTGGAGAAACCCGAAGGATTCATGCCAGTTCCTAGGTTGCCTTCCACCCCTATCTCTCTTACTTGACTTTGCACCTGCAGAAGAGCCTGGGGAAGGACACCAGGAAGCTCTTCCCAAGACTGAATGCCCTCAGAATTAGTGCAAATTTTCACTTTGCTCTAATGATCTGTTTGGACAGCATCCTTCCTTTTTTGGCCCGTGTGTGAGCACTGTAGTGACCAGTGTAATAATTCATGGTTCCCACCTTCCTAATTTCTCGGAACAGAGGAATCTGAAATATTTGCCTTTTGGTGCTGATGAGTATTTTACTAGATAATGACAGTGACACTAGATAATGACATTTTTGGAGGAAGTTTCCATTTTTCTAAAATTCAGGTCATCATTTGAAGGGCTGTTGACTCTGAATAGTCAGTGACAACCAGTAAGTGGCCCAGCATGACTCCCTCAGGGGTACAGGATTAAGACAGTATTTTGGGCTCAAGAATGAAAAAAATCACCTTGTAGAAGAGAATTGTGACAATCCTTTTTTGTTTTTTTGCCACGGCTTATGAAAAAGTCACCTGAATTTCAGTTCTGGTCTAGAATTTATTCAGAAAAGGATATTATTCCCAAGCTTGCTTCTGTCATAACTCCCGGAGGATACTAGTGGATCTCTTCAGCATTGGTTTAGGATAGTTAAGTATATTTTACTCGAGAGAACAACGATAATAGGACTTAGAGCTATTAAAACTGTGTGTGTGTGTGTGTGTGTGTGTGTGTGTGCGCGCACACGCAGTGTGCACAGGTGCACGCTCACTACGGAATATAATCCCTCACCTCTGATAAAACCACTGATTCTTGGTTTGGGAAGATATTATGTAAAGTGTCTGTGGCTGGTTGGCATCCTGGGGCTGCATTCCACTAAGCATGGTCCAAGGGAGCAGTGTGACAGTTGATGTGTTAGGAGCCCCTTAACAGTCGAGTGTTGGTGACAGCCCACAACTCTGCCTGAAAACACAGCCACAGAACCACCTTTTAAGTTTTCTTTTACTACAGAAGTCCTAGTTCTCACCAAGACGATTGCAAAACCACATCAATGACTCTGTAAAGGCAGAAAAATACATGGCTGGGTTTCCTCCCCCACCTTCTGAAAAAACAAGTGAAACAAAAAGGACGAGAACACCCTTCACAAGTGAGACATGAAATCAGAAGTAACTGTCTGCAAGAGAAAGATTCGGAATGATTATTCTTAATTCCAGCTTCACGGGTTGTTAAATATTCCGAAGAAAATCACGTTAGCATTGTTAGAAATGTTTCTGGAATTCTGATTTTGGTTTTTATTTTTCAGTGGTTTAAAATCTGAATGGGGTGAGGAAACACAAAAGCAGCAGTTTTTGAGTTTATTGTTTTACAAGTGATTATACTGTTCAGGAACTCAATTATTAAATTCTCAGACTCTGTTTCTCTGCTCTGCAAAATAAGTATATGTGAATCATCAATATTATTGTTACTTTTATATTTTTTTAATGAAATGAGTGTTCAGTAAAATATTAAGAGGAAATAGTATATGGTATTTTGGGTATTTGAATGATTTTAAGTAACTGACTTTTTCCTCTTGGTCTTTGCCCAGTGATATATCTGGCCAACAGATGAACCTCCTTCTGATGAAGTCTCTGGATACCCTGGAAAATTGCTGCTTTGATCCTAGTCTTGAATATAAGTATGTTGGTTCCATTTCCTCTCTGATACATGGGGATTGACTCTTTCTCTGCCATAAACTTTACCTTCAATCGTGAATTATTTGTAGGACTGGATCTTGAATTCCTTTGCAAAGACTTTTCACTAATAATCAGAACCTGTAGTTAAAGGTACTTGTTCTAAAAACCATGTTTCAGCAATAGAGAGTTTGCTTCAATACAAAGTAATGAATGTCATTTCATGGCTGTCGTTAAGTTATTAATATCTTAGTTCTGTCTTCTACTTATCATATGAGGCATGTATCTGGAGACTTATATGCATGACTTAACCTTTTTAAATAGTTGAAACTATTCTTTGAATTTGATTGGATGAAGAGAACCTTTGACCCATGATTTAGATTTCCCTTGTGAAATCCAATGACTAAAGAATCAAAACAGAAACAAATATAGGCTACGTCTGGGGTTCCCAAACTCCTCAATATTAATCACTTCTCTCTGCCCCACTGCAGACCTCATGCTTTTTAAAAATTTTGCCTATTAAACTAAATATCTTAAAACTTATTATTCCAGTTCTGAAAGGTAATCAAAACAAAAAAGAATAATTAGAAAAGAATACCTTGCATTCACTGGCTCAGTTGGTAGACATGCGACTCTTAATCCAGGGGTTCTGAGTTCGAGCCCCACGTTCGGTGTAGATATTACTTAAAAATAATATTTTTTTAAAAAAGAAAAAAAATACCTCAAAAAACTGTTTAAACTTACTCATTTAGTTTTCTAAATGTTTTAATTGGTCTGTGACTTCTGTGGGAGAATATAGTGTTATTAGGCTTCCTGAAGTACTAAGGCAGTCGAGGACTTACATTGTATCTTTTTGGACTTCCAAGTGTTTTGGAACTTCCAGTTTAGATGTTCTGGTGTTCATTGTTACTAAAAATCTCAACACGTTGTAAGCCCTAAGCTCCAGTTTATTAACTCATTTAGTTTGTGCTGTTTCGGGCACTGCTCAAATGTGACTGTTTACGTTCACGGCCTTTAAGGGAACTTACGACCTAAAGTTACATTCAAGTCATCTAGCCTGCTATGTTCAGATGGAGAAAAGAGTCAATAGTAGAAGTAATTGCATATCTCAGGTATTTCATTATGAGTAGATGAAGTCAAATCTTTACTTGGTAGATGATAGAAGATCTTCTCTGAGATGCAAGCTAAGATGAGATAAGAATCATTGACATCCACCCAGTTTATCATGAAACACTTCAGAAATGAAATGAGATGTTTTAAGAGTGTGGTTTTGAATATGGGAAAAGAGAGTTCAGTGGCATGATTGAAGTCTCTTGAATGTAGAAAATGATGAATGGAAGGGATAGGGCCATTTAGCTGATATCGGGTCTGATGAAGAGTTGCTATCTTGCAGCCCAATCCATATGTTGGTGGCGTTGCCTTTTACAGCCAAGGAGTAAGATAAATTTCCCTTCCCCCTGCCCCGCCTTCCCCCAGAGGTATTCATCATAGCTATAAGGCATGGTATTACAAAGCCGGGAACACATTTGTGGATCAACTTACTGCAGGCTTTCAGCCTTATGACTTACATGTATTATCTCCACTGGTCTGTGGGAAGTTTGTTTGAATGAAGGAGAGCCATAGAGATAATGGAATTGTCCATAGTGTGGGTATTTATGCATATAAAAACCTCCTATGTCTAAGGACATTTAACTTTACCATTACCTTTTTTTTTTTTTTTAAAGATTTTATTTATTTGACAGAGAGCGATCACAAGTAGGCAGAGAGGCAGGCAGAGAGAGAGAGAAGAGGAAGCAGGCTCCCTGCCAAGCAGAGAGCCAGATGTGGGACTCAATCCCAGGACTCTGGGATCATGACCTGAGTCAAAGGCAGAGGCTTAACCCACTGAGCCACCCAGGTGTCCCCATTAACTTTTTATATCGAGAGGATTCTTATTTCTTCATTATTCTTCCTTGATTCTTACCTCCGTAATGATCAGCTGTGCTTAGGAGAGGAAAGGGTGAGCCCAGATCGGGACTAAACCTGGAGAATTAAGTAGAATAGGGTCATCAGAAATTTCCTGTCCCTTTAGGAAAGTCTTGCCTGTCTCTCAGAACTCAGTTAAAAGCCCAGATCCTTCAAGAAATTCTCCAACTTCTCAAACTCCCGTTCTCTCTACAGTTAATGAAGTTTAGTATTTTGTCGTTCCTAACGCTTTGTAGCTTGAAGCGCTTAGGTAACTGTCTCTGGTTTCAGTTCAACTAATACCACATGGCTGTGTACTGCACTAGGCATTTTCACATCCGTTTCTCCTGTCATTCAGCCCCAATGACAATCTAAATATTGATACTAAAACAGGAACAGTCATCGCTTTGGTTTACAGATTAAGAAAATGACTCTCACACAGGAGACTGGTTCAAGGTCACACAAATAGCAGCTGGGGGAGAAGCCTAGGTCGTCTGCCATCAAAGCCATGTTTCTGTCTCTTACATAGTTTGGTGGGGAGAGTGCATTTCAGTAGAAGGAAAGCTGTTTGCTGACAATATGGTGTTTACTACTTTTTTTTTAAAAAAAAAGATGTTATTTATTTACTTGACAGAGGTCACAAGTAGGCAGAGAGGAAGGCGGAGAGAGAGGAGGAAGCAGGCTCCCTGCGGAGCAGAGAGACCGATGTGGGGCTCTATCCCAGGACCCTGGGACCATGACCCCGAGCCGAAAGCAGAGGCTTTAACCCTCTGAGCCACCCAGCTGCCCGTTTACTACTTTTTTTTTTTTGACATGTGGGTGTATCTCACTATTAAAAAGAGAGACAGAAAGACAGACACACACAGACACACACACACACACACCCACACCCACCCCCCCACCCCCTCCCCCCCAGAGGCCCCCCCCCCAGCCCCCAGGCATAAAGTATTCCCCTGACTAATGAGATTCAGGAGTCTCCGGCATTCTACCCTCAAGTGAAATAGTGGAAGCATTACCAGGAGGTAGTTAATAGACCTGGGAGCTTGCTACCTCAAGTGATAGAATTCACCCAGAGTAAATTCACCACGCTTCTGTGATTTAATAGACATGTCCCTGCTGAGAGGACCCAGCACCTGGGCTGGTGGAGGGGGAGGGTGGCCTGATCACTTACATTCTGCTGCCATCTAGTGGTACCTGTTTGCCATTGCAGTCCCCGCAGCCTTAACTAGTCCTGCCATCCATCAATGACCTGAGCGCTGGTTAATTGCTATTGAGCTTTTACAAATACGATAACATCTGTATAGCACTCTGTAAAGGGCAAAGTGCTATACAAATGTTAACTGTTATTAGAACTAATTATTAGACGGCCTCCTACTTAATCTGCAGGGTTGTCCACAATAAAGTCAGGAATTGAAGATTCATACCTGATTAATTTTAGAAACAATTTATCATTATATCTCAGTTGATATAGCAACCCACAGAGCAGAATTGCACAGCTTTTCTTTTTGCCAGTGATATTTTAATATACTTGGATAAGAGATTCAAAGAAGTAAAGACATAATAGGGCATATAATTTTAAAACTCACATTCTCTTTGTCATTTGTTAGTATTCTTCGAGATTCATGTTAGTAATTCCAAAACCTGAAATTTATACCTAATATTATAATTTCGTTTTATTTCATCTCTCTGAGACACCACCATGGAACTCTTTTTTGTTTTCAGTGGAGAGAAAGATGTAGAAGCTACTTCTGCCCAAGTTATTCATGGTTTAGAGCCGGCAAACGTATCAAAAGGGAGCTAAGATGAGGTAAATGTATAGCAGTGCTGACCTAAGCACCTAGGGGAATCTTTAAGACTTAGGACCCCCCCCCCAAATTAAAATATAGACCACTTGGAAATCAGAAGAAAATATCAGGAATAAAGCTTCAGGACTATCTTCTTGGAGCATGCTGGAAAAATGAGATGGAGTAGGAGTTTAGACGGTTAGTAGACACATACATCCTAGCGTATTTATATTGGCATACATCTGTCCATAGTTAGATTGTATGTTCACATATGACAACAGTCACTGATCATTGTAGCAATAGAATAGAATCACTAGTGAATGGCAACCTTGCCCATGAATAATTATGCTGTGATAATATTAGGTAAATGTGAACTAGGAACCAGGATGTCTTTTTCTAAGCCTTTGTGCCTGCATGCCTTGGGATAGTAAAAGAGGAGTTTTAGTCCAGGAGATAAAGATTTTTGCCTACCCAGGATAGCCCCCCAAAGGCCAGACATAGGATGCCTGCTACTTACTGAGAAAGATGAACCCCGAAACTTAAGTGAGCTTTGAGAGGTCTCCTTTTCCCGCATGAAATCTGACACTCCTCTTTCTTAAATTAGTCTGGCAAGAAATGGAAATTGAGTTTTCTTGATTGAATCTTGGATAATATATTCAGTGTATTTTAGCATTGGTAAATTTTGCCTCAACCTGAATAGAAGAATCCAGTCTTGTTTTTGCTGTTTTACTTGTAGATCTTCTCTCTACTTTGGACTCTCTTAAAACCCTGTATTGGGTCAGTTCTCCAGCATTCAATATTGACTGAACTCTGTCTCTGTCAAAGCAGCATACTGCAGTGAGGGAAAATTAGAAAACATACCCAGCCTCGTGGAGCTTCCAGACTAGTGGAGGACATGGGCAGAAATCAAAACAGTCCTTCAAATAATCCTCATCAGAATTTATAATTAAAGGACGCCTGGGTGGCTCAGTTGGTTAAGCATCTGCCTTCGGCTCAGGTCACAGTCCCAGGGTGCTGGGATGGAGGCCCGTTAGGCTCCCTGCTCAGAGGGGAGTCTGCTTCTCCCTCTCTCTCTGCTCCTCCCCACCTCGCTCATTCTCTCTTTTTCTCTCTCAAATAGATAAAATCTTTATTATTTTTTAAATAGAAATTTAAAAATATTCTATTCTAAAAAATAGAAATTTAAAATAAAATCTTTAAAAAACTTGAAATTTATAAATAAAATTGTCTGAATTAAATTAGTATGGGGCATTATGGGAGAGTCCCGAAGAGTTTCCCTGCTGGGCCAGGGAAGGTGTCCCTGAGGAAGTAACATTTGAAATCTTAATCGAAAGTAGCAGTTAAATAGTCAAGAGGGAGCAAAAGTCAAATTTTTCTAAGTATTAATCACATTTTGTCTAACTATATCTTTGGTTCTAATTTTGTCAATTTTTATATGCGCCAGTATAGAAAAAGCCAAAAAAAAAAAAAAAAAAAAAAAGACCTTCCCTATAGATTCTAAATGGAAACAAAGACTTTAAATCCCATACTAAAGAAGAGCACCTTTTCTCTTTCAGAAATGTGATTGGTCTCTAAAGCGTGCCGTGTTCAGGTGGTAGGCGCTGATTTAACTGGTTGGAAGTGCATTATGCTAGTCGAGCTTGTTGTTAAATTCCTGTAAGCTGGAACAGCAGTTCTGCCTGGCTAATGATGGATTATTACTGCAGTAGCTTCTTTACAAAGGATTTCCTAATGCCAGATAGTTACACAATAGAACTGAGGAAAACAGGCTTGAGATACAGTGCCTTCTCCCAGGCATTTCATCAGGGCATCCCGACGGGGCCCTGAGAAGGGCCTGGGGCTTGGCAGATGGAGCAGAAGGCTGGGAATGAGAAGCTTCTGTCTCCTGGCCGTGCTCTGCTGGAAACTCTCCATAGGACCTTGAACAAATCTTGTAGCCTCTCTGTCCTTTTGGGTGTCTCTTATCTGTTGTGGATGCTTCTTTTGCAGGAGGTGTTTGAGGGAAGGAGCTAACATATTCAGGAAACGATGTGAAGGTTCTTGATGCCAGCCAAGGAGATAGATACTATAGACGTGTAAAGTAACATAACTTATGGGCATTGAAATATGTTACTGGAGAAATGCCCTGGAATGGCGTCTTCAGCGCCAGATACCATGCCAGGCAAGCCAAACCAGAGTTGAGATGATTTCTGAAAAACAGTTCAGCATTTTCTCAGTTCAAAACACAACAATGATGACAGAAACTTTTTTTTTTTTTAAGTAGAAAATCACCCTACAGCTGCATTATCTAATCATTCTAACTAGAAGTTTTCTGGGAGACCCCTTTTATTTCCTTAAATGGATATGTATTCTTTCCCAAGAACTGGGGCACAAAGCCTAAGATTCCAATTGAATTGTCACATGGGGTAACTTTTGACAAGCCTGTCATTTGTCCATTTTCTCTTCTGACCCAGTGGTACTCTGAGGGATCAGAGGGGAGAAGAGGATTAATGTCATTGTGCGCAGACAAATAACACAGTTTCTTTAAGAAATTCCACTTGTGGAAGTTGACTAGGAAACACGAAGCACTTAGCAGTACCTCATCATCATGGCTTGCGATGTGTCCCCCCTGTCATTAGTCAGCTGTCCTCAGCTCATATTCTGAAATGGAGTCTTTTCTCTCATTCAGTTCATCGTAGCGCCGTCTATATGCGGACATGGGGGGATGGGGTTGAGGACCACAGAGCTTCTCCCAGTGTGGGGATCGAGCTGGTTTGACTTGACTTTTTATTCATCGTCCTACCTCACCATAGAGTTTAAGTCAAATCTATTTCATATTTTCGTTTGTTCTTCCCCAGTGTATCCACAGCACTAACATGGGCCAGAGACACCTGTTCTGATAGAAAGTTTTCCGTTTAAGGTGGGGAGGGGCAGTGGGTGTGCCTGTGGTGGTTCATGGGACACACTTATATACCAGGCAGCAGACTGAGAATCCAGCCATCTCATCTCAGGTCCAAGAGTATTATAAACTCCCGTGATGAGTGAAGAGCAGTAACGTGGATTTCCAGTGATTTTTAAGTTTGTTTTTTTGTTGTTGTTGTTGTTGGTTTTTTTTTTGCATCCAAGCACGGGCTGTATATTGGGAGTTGGACTTGTTCTGTCTCTCATGAGCCACAGCAGCCAGACAGAATCCCGAGTTCACGTGGCAGCATCGCTTCGGAAGCTCTCGACGTACCTAGATGACAGTGGGAGCCAAAGCAGAACATTTCAGGAGGTAGGAGCGGGAGGTTACGGCTTTCTTCCCTTTGTTGTCTCATGTTTTCCCTTGGCCACTGATTTTCTACTTCTCATATTTTGGTAACACTGAAATTAAATTCTTCCTCAGTTTCAACTGGGATAAGGAGAAGAATTTGAGTGGCAAACAACCTATATTAGATCATAAGGTTTTCAAACTGTGCAGCTGTTTAAATCAACTCAGACTTAAATGTGGCCTTTAAGATAAGAGCCTTTAGTGAATGCAAAAAACGAAGTCAGCAGCGCTAGAAAGCACTTTCTAAGAAAAGCTGCGATTTCTGGAGGAAGGTTCAATGGAGATTTTTAGAATTACACTCAAGCCAAATGTTACTTTAAAAGATGGCTAGGAGTAAGCTTAAGAAACTGTGGATGGAAAAAGGCATTTTCTTTTTTTTCTTTTCTTTTTTTCTTTTTTTAATGTCAGCTAGCATGAAAAGTCATTGAGGAAATTCCCTTTACCACACTTAATGAAAAGATTTTTCTGTTACGGTGCAAAAATACACAGAATTGTGGATCCTGGGACACAGCTTTTGTGTGTCAACCGCGTTCAGAGTGAACGTCTGAGGTGTGTGTCTCTGCCCAGGTGAAGCTGGGCGGCCTGGGCTCTGTCTTCCGGAGACCCGGGGATGACCTTTTAGCCTGGCCAGATTCTCTGTCTCATTAGAGCAGATTCTGTTTTCTCCGGGCCTGCCCACGAGCTATTGATGGGCACATAATGGCTGCTGTGTTCCCCCGCTCGGCTCCTCTGCTTTCAGCAATAGGACTTGTTGAATCTGTGAATTTCTTTGGGGCACAGAGGGTTGAAGTTTTGTTCTACTATGTGCACCACATTTCCATTTTTAAAGCAGTTGCAGAGCACAGTTGAAAAGGACTTATCTTTTTAAGCAAAGCGAGAAAATTTTGCCACTGAGGGGCAGTTCGATCAATAAACGAAAGTGGGGTTTTTAGCACTAATGCCTCGGTCTGCCTTGATGTTTCGACGTGTGAGGCCTCGAGCAGGAGCCCAGGTTTTTCCCCTCCCCTCTGATGTTTTATTATCCAATTTCTACCTTACAAACAGCTTCCTTTTTTCATGCTGTACCGACCAGGATTGGGAGTTGAACATTTCCACTTTGCCTTAACAACATCTTTGTGAAGGAGGGCTTCATGAGGAAAGTGTGAGGTAGCGGGGAGGGGATGACTAGCCAGGATTTGCAGAAATTGAGGCTCAAGTCGATTGAGGGACTTGCCCGAAGTTTCTTAGCCTGTCAGTGGTCAGTGTGGGACGTACACCTGTGTGGGCTGTCTTGACTCCCAGCATTCTCTTTTATTTATAATTTGCTCATTTATTCATCTTTTCATGTATTACTTAGCACACCGGTGCTCTGAGGTAAGGAATATTACCTCTATTTTACATGATTTATGTAACTCTAAAACCCGAATGCCTGGCCGCTATGCCCCACTCCTAAGAGGGAATCTTAATGCAGCCATGGGTCACATCTTTGAATTTCCTCTCCGGCTTGGCCTTGGATCAGAGCACATGGCTATTAGTAACATTCGCTGGTGATGAAAATCTAGCCTCTGCTGTCAATAGATCCAGTGTTCTGACATGAGATGGTGAGAGAACTTTCTGATTTTGAGTCTAAAGACCTGGGCTTGAATCTTGCCTCTCTGTCACTGGAAGCTGTATGTAGTCAGGCCTCAACATCCCTATGTGTTAAAGTGGGGATTCTGACCCGCATCTCATACCATCGTGAGGACATGTCAGGCGGCGGAGCAGTGCCTGGTCTGTGGTAGGCATACTTCAATCCAGTCCTTATCCCGGGGAGAAGGTGGACAGAACACTGATGTCCATTAAATTGTGTTCTTTTGTTTTCCCTCACAAAGAAACCTCTCCTGCCGTCTCTTCTTCTAGGTCCTTGCCTATACTCTCAGCTGTGTATGTACCTCAGCGTTCAGTACCGGGATTGTTGAGGCTGTGGAGGCTGAAGATATCATGAACAAGCTTCAGATGTTGGTAGAAAACAACCAACAGGTTGGAATGTGTGCCCTGATCACTCCTCTCTTTGGGTCTCATGTTGCTGCTGAGTCCTAATCTTGACTGACTCTGATTAGACTACTCTCTGGATGTTTTCATGCACAGAACTGAGGAACTACTTCTTCTTTTTTTTTTTTTTTTTAACATTTAAAAAAAAATTTTACTTGAGAGAGTGTGCACAAGTGGTGGGGCAGGGGCAGAGGAAGAGGGAGAAGCAGATTCCTTGCTGAGCAGGGAGCCCCATGTGGGGCTCGATCCCAGGACTCTGGGATCATGACCTCATCGAAGGCAGATGCTTAACTGACTGAGCCACCGAGGCATCCCCAGAACTGAGAAACTTCCGACTTTTCTCACTGCCATAGCCAGTGGTCACAGATGTCTTTTCTCTCTCCTTATACTTTATCTTTTGTAGGTACTTCTTATACTTTATCTTTTGTAGGTACTTCTTTTTCTTTGTCAGAGGGAGTATGAAAGGCTTTTCTCTCTCTCCACCGGTATTTATAAAACCTTGAAACATGTGGCTAGGGAATGTAAGGATAGTGATAACAATTTGCAAAGATATGAATACTTGATGGACTCTGATGTGTCAAAGCTCTGCAAATTCAAAGTAGAGAATGTCTGCTCATGACTGAATATGCATGGGACAATTTAAATACCTGCAAATTACTTTAAAGACCTTTAAAATGTTCCCTCTGAAATATTATTCAGCCTTAAAAAGGAAGGAAATTCAGACACACGCTACAACATGGATGGATCTTGAGGACATGATGCTAAGTGAAATGGACCAATCACAAAAAGACAAATACTGTACGGTTCTATTGATAGGAAGTCCTTGCAGTGGTCAGAAGCTTAGAGACGGAAAGTAGAAAGGTGGTCGCCAAGGGCTTCAGGAGGGAGGATGGGAAGATATTGTTTAAGGGGTATAAGATTTGTGTTTGCAAGATGAAAGAGTTCTGGAGATGGGTCATGGTGATGGTTGCACAGCAGTATGAATGTATTTAATGCCACTGAAAAGTGGGGAAGATGGCAAATTGTATGTTATGTATATTTTATGACAATTTCACTGAAAAATATGTTCCCTCTGATTATACATGTTATAAAATTGCCCCATCTGGACTTTTTTTTTTTTTTTTTAGATTTCTCCACAAAGTCTCAATATTGGCCATGGGGTGAATTATTGCAGGATTCACTGGTTATTAGCTAATATTGTATTGTATGGTACAATACAATATTGTATTGTATTGTTACTAGTTTATGGATGTGTGACTGCTCACTTAAATTCAAAATAGGCTTTGCAACACCAAGATGTGGAAGTTTGCATATGCTGTGCTCATTATGGGGACTTTTTCTCCTTTTGTTTGGGAGTTGACTAAGCTTGCATGATCTACTTCAGTATTTTCACCCTTTAATTCCTTCTGAAAATTTGGATCATTGGAATCAAGTCTTGTAATGGTCCAGTATTATTTTCCTTAAATAAACCATTCAGTGCAGGTGAATTCCTTATAGTTGGTCTGCAATTTCTGTTGCAAACCAAAGTCTTGAATTTTTTTTAAAGGAAATTTTCAGTTGCTGGGAGGTGAGATAGATATGTGTTTGTTTGTTTTTTTAAGATTTTATTTATTTGTCAGAGAGCCCAAGCAAGGGGAGCCGCAGGCAGAGGGAGAAGCAGGCTCCCCACTAAGCAAGGAGCCTGATGCGGTCCTTGATCCCAGAACCCTGGAATCATGACCTGAGCTGAAGGCAGACACTTAACTGACTGAGCTATCCAGGTGTCCCCAAAGTCTTGATTAAAAAAAAAATAATTCTGCAAATCGCTGATTTTCAGATGGCAAAAGAACCTATCGGTAGGAAAGGGAGCCCCTCGAAGTGCTTAGATGCTGTCTATAAAATTCTGTGCCATCTGTGCTCTTCTTTTCTTTACCCTTTGTTTTTATTTATTTATAACAGACTTCAGGTTTTGCCCTGGCGTTGGGAAACCTGGTTCATGGTTTGTCTGTGTGCGGACATGGAAAAGCTGAGGACTTGGGCCACAGACTGCTCCCTGCCTGGATCAGAACTGTTCTAGCACAGGTAGGAGGGCACATCCTAGCATGTGGTTTTGTATTTTTATAATGGAAAAAAAGAGCAACTTTATTGAACCATTTATAGGTGCTGCTAAGATATATAGCCTAACAGTAAAAGAATAGGCAATTTGAAATGAAAGGGACGTAGGAACTTTAAATCCCTTGTAAATGATACATCCTGTCGACCATTATAGCTTTTGTTTTTTTTTAAACAGGCTACTTGCTTAGTGTTTTAACTTTCAAACAGCATTGTGGTTTTGAAAATACAGAACAAGAAGAAGCGACCTCTGATCGAATAACTTCAGCCTATTATTGTATTCAAGTCGGCTGCCATTTTTGGTTCGGTGATGCAGGTTACGTTGACCCTACAAGTGTAGTATCATTTTGACCAGGGTTTCTCTAGAATATAGTAAGTTTTATAGGATCCAAACCCCAGGATTGTTTGCCTCTCGACATACCAGATGCTTTGTTTTCAGGGCACTCCCACAATGCTTTGTTTGGCGGCGCTTCATGGCATGGTGGCCTTGGTAGGCTCTGAAGGGGACATAATGCAGGTAAAACCAAAAAACAAAGCACGAATGGAGAAATCTATATGTGTGCATGGCCACAGCAAGAGGAGAGCACCAAGTGTCTCAGTTTGCTGAGACATTACTCATTACATTTGCTCATTACTATGAGCATGTAATGGTTATTCTGGGCTTTTCAATGCCTTGATATATAGAAAATTGCTCTTGGGGGAGCATTCCCTTTAGAGATTTGTTCCTTCTTTTATTTAGTTCATAAGAACTAGACGTAGTCAGCCTGTGTACTTTCCACGAAGTTCCCTGCCCAAGAAGTGACTGAATCGTAAGAAATTTCAGAAGTTGTCCGTAAGAACCTCCATATTGTATCTGCCATGTTTAAGTTTATATCTAGGTAGTTGTTTCACTTTTAAATGTTTCCCTCAGTGGACATATGTGTGTTCCAGTTTACAAGTAATGCTAAGGAGCGCCTGTGTTCACACAGTGAAGGCTCTTCAGTGAGCGCTGCTCACTGCACTGAACTCATGTTAGGAAATCGGTGATAAATACGGTGCGGGCCCTGCCCTCAAGGAGCCCACAGCTTTTGTTTATGAAATGTAAGGACATAGTGGTAGATGATACCATAGCTTAGAAGATGATAGCTCATCCACTGGGAATGTCATTATTTACTTTTTGGGGATATTGGGGTAGATATTTCTCCTTTTTCTTTCAGCTGAAGTCAGAAGCCATCCAGTCCTCTCATTTTCAAGCCCGACTCAACGAAGTCATTAAAACTGTAACTCAGGTGAGAAGAGGAATTTAAAATTCTTGGATGGAAGAACAGATAATCTGCCCCCCCCCTTTTTTGAGACAGAGAGTAGGAGAGAGAGAGCATGCATGTGTGTGTGAGCAGTTAGAGGGACAGCGGGAGAGGGAGAGAGAGAATCTTAAGCAGGCTCCATGCCCAGTGTGGAGCCTGATGCAGGGCTTGATCTCATGACCTTGAGATCATGACCTGAGTTGAAACCAAGAGTTGGACACTTAACTGACTGAGCCACCCAGGCACCCCTCAGCTACTTACTTTTACTGCCTTTCTCTTTTATGGTACCAGCTGTTTTCCTTGGAAAACGAGGAGACCTCTGGTTATTCACATTCAGTCCAAGCAGCACTTGAGAGTGGCTTATGGCCCCACATTTACCAACAAACACGCACTGCCTCTGGGAAAAAAGCTGGCATTTTTGAGTTAACTGAAGTTGGCTTGGTTTCCTTTAAAAATGAAAGTCTGACCCTGGAAGGGATGTTAGGCCCTCAGGACAGAGTAAAATGGAAGGTGATCAAAGGGCAGGACAGATATCTAAGAATAGTTGAGAAGTGCTAATTCAGATGTCACAGATAAAAAGTGTTCATAATAATTGGTCCTATTTCAAGTATTCTTATTTGCTTCGCACAATTGATACTCTTACTATATATAGAACTTTGTAGATAGTCTTTTCATTTAGTCTTTTCATTTAGCATACTTTTTTCTTCATGTAAATACAGCTGATTATTACATCTACCACATAAACAAGCTTTAGTAATTCATGCTTTGAGAAGGAAACATAAATCTCTGAACAGAAGAAACTCTCTTTTGTGTGTAGGAATGTGATTCTCAGAAAAAGAATTATACCAAAACTTAAGTGCTTATAACTTGGGAGAAAAATCTATAAATGAAAACTTATTTAAGAAAATCTATATTATGAATGATAAAGCAATAATAGAACATTACTTAAAGAAAACAAAATAATATCTCCTTGCATTTTTAGAGGTATTCTTAAATATCTAACACCCTTTTTAAAAAATTACTTTTTGGATTTTTTTCCCCTTTTTTATAAAAAAAATTCCTTTGAGACCAGTCATGACTGATTGATTCATCCATTCATTTCTTCAGCAACAATCCTTGATCACCTGTGTGTCCAGGGTTTAGTATACTAGACACGTGATATTATGTCTTGTCAGAGAACTTGTCATTAGCAGACAAGCCACCACCTCATAAAAGTTAGATGATTTCCTCTGAGTGACCTTATATGAAACAGAGTTTGGATCTTGCCCAATTGAACTGTTATGCTTTCATCCATAGGTCATCAGTGTGTCTGGGGTGATTGGTCTTCAATCAAATGCTCTCTGGCTTCTAGGACATCTTCATCTGTCTACTCTGTCCTCAAGTCAGAGCAGAACCTCTGGTAAGATCAGAATCTTAGAATACTGGGGCTGGCAGGAGGGATTGCTCCGGGGGCTGTGTACTTGGTTAAGAGCATTAACCTTTGCAACCACTTTAAGTGGTGGGTGTTACCATCCCTCTTTTATGTCAGAAGAAGGAGAGGCTGTAGAGAGCCTTCCTGACTTGCCCAAATACCATCATTCTTTAATGTCAGAAGAAGAGGGGCTCGGAGAGCCTTCCTGACTTGCCTAGGGTCACATGGCAGCAGGTGGTGGACACACAGTTGAACTCACCTCTGTCAGCCCCCAAAGCCCTTGCTCTTTTCATCCTTCCTCCCTGCCTCCCTCAGAGAACAGATTATGCCGTCTAACCCCATATTTCACAAATGAAGACACTGAGGCTTAGAAAGGTGACATGACTTACATGTGCACTTAGTTTAGCAACAAATCCAGAAAGTAGGAACAGGTCCTTGAAGCACAGAAGAGAGTTCTTTTTATTTTCCTAGATGGCATTATAGTTTGTGTAATAGTCATATTTCATTAAAAGTCTCTTCCTATATGACTGGATTTCTTTGGACCCCTGCTTTTATTTTGTTTGTTTGTTTTGTTTTTGATGGAGAGAGATCACAAGTAGGCAGAGAGAGAGAGAGGAGAAAGCAGGCTCCCTGCTGAGCAGAGAGCCCGATGCGGGACTCGATGCCAGGACCCTGAGATCATGACCCGAGCCGAAGGCAGAGGATTAACCTTACCCTGAGCCACCCAGGCATCCCAGGCCTCTGCTTTTAAGAAAAGAATGGAATACATGCATTTAAAGATATGCACATACTTGGCATTGAAATTAAAATTCTAGGTCTTACCATCATAAGGCCTTTTCTGTTTCCACAATTTTAATAAAAAGCAATAAAAAATATTTGCAATTCCCACATGCTTAATTTAAGTTTGTACTTGAAGATTTTCTGCTGAAGCCTTCCCTATAATACATGGGGACCTGAATCTGTTCCTTGCTCTTTACAGAATTTTGACACACTGGCTCTCTTGGACCCAGACCAGAGAGGTTAGGTACCAAAGATTTCTCATTAAAACCTAGTTTCACATATGCCCTGACAGGTAGTCCAGAGATAGCATCATCATGAACACGTAGTACCGTAATTACTGTTGCCCTCACTTTCAAACACTCTATAGCTAGAGAATTAGGACATTGTTCCACAGCATTCCCAACATAATGAACTTGAAACAGCTGGCAGTTGTCATGTTAAAATGGGAAAAAGGAAAAAAAAAACAAAACCAAACCACCAAACTTAGTCATAGAGGAAACCTTAAGTAATGCTAGTTTGGAAGGGCAGTGGGCTCCTAAGGTAAGGTTCTGATAAATTAGCAAGCTGATGTCAGGCTTTTGCTTTTTTACATAGATTTTTAATTATTGTGCTCTGGGTTACATGGCTGGCCCCACATGTACTCAAGTCAGGTGGTCGTGAACCGTCTCACACCAGGTTCATGGGAACACAATGATTGTTATGTCTGGAAAAGTACAGCTCCTTGTTTCTGTTGGAATTTTCCAGTTGAGCCATTTGTTGCGGCAAAAAGCATCTCATGAAGCAATTCTGGGGGACTGGGGAGGAAAAGAATTTAAGAAACTCCCCAGACTCACCTTGCCTCCGTGTTGCTGCCTCAGTGTTCCAGGTCAGCAGGCAGACCTGGTGATTTGGACATGCTGGTCACTGAGAGGTCCCCGCCTTCTGAAGTAACAGGCCGGCTGCTGTTACTACTGATTGTGGCATTTCCCTGGTTCATCAGTCTGGCTTGGGATGTCCTCAAGTCACCCCTAGAATGGTGGTCTCAGCCTAAAGGCCAGCGGACTCCTTGCAGACACCGAAGGTCACCAGACTGGGGCGTATTGATGTGACAGCATGGAAAAGACTTTTTTTTTTTTTTAAAACCACTTCAGTGAAGTTTCAGTTCCCTGTGATTTTGCAGAATCTGCTAGGTTTACCACAATTTTAGCTTTGCTTGCATAGCCTAAGTGATTCCTTCAAGGCCAGTCACTTAATCTGATAGAATTAGTTGCCACCACGGAGTGTTGTGCTAGATTAATGGTGTAAACATCCCTGCTTTGTCTCTCGGTTGATATGGCAGCAGGAGATCATTATCTTTCCTTCATTAGTCCCGCCAAGTTCACTGGTTAATTTGATCATTTTCTGTCTCCACAGTTCCTACTGACTATAGCTATTTGCCTGAGAGCAGTTTTATTAGAGCGGCCATTGGCTTCTTCGTCACAGGAGGGAAAAAAGGCAAGTGAGCACATTTCTTGAATGCTATCATTCTTCTACGTGTTAGGTTTGGGTACCCCAAGCTTGCTTCTGTAGGATTAAACCATAATCAGTATGAAGGAGAGAATATTTCCATCTGCTAGACCATCTTCTGTGTTGACTACAAGGCCAACACACCATGTCTTCTCTTGGAATCATTGTATCTGACCTTGGGAGTGGCGGGGTAGGGGTCAGGGGGATCTGTGAAGACCTTAATCTTTTTTTCAAAAAGTATGAGCACGCATTTCTTTTCTTCTTAATGTTGAGTGGGTATTGACCATGAAAGAGAAAATGCAGCTGAGACTTGACTTGGAAGTAAGTCTTCTCCCTGGACCTTGAATGATGGCTCTCTGTTGTTGGAATCACTGGCTCTAGTTCTTAATTGTATCTTGTGTTCTTTTTCTCTGCAAACATTTGTCCCTGTGGGATTCTTTCTTGCAGCCACCCACATTAGAGCACAAGCAACCTGAAGACAGATGGACTCACCTTTCGTTTTTAACTGGAGTCCGAATAATGCCATAGAAGTTCTTAAATAAATGCTCTCTACTGATACACATCGACTATTCAGCGATGTGAGGGCAAAATATATCCCTCTTGAGAATTTGATAGCTCAGGAAATAGTTTCATTCATAGAATATTCTTTCATTGATCGTTGCTAGTTTATTTCTTGCCTGGCCTGGTTGGGTCGATCTGGGCAAATCCAGTGCCATCCCAGTTTTGGGGGGAGTTTTTAAACAAATTAAACTGAAGAAATCTGGAGAACTCAGATTTAATTAATGAAGGTCATAAAAGAATAAAATCTTACTCTTGGAAGGGACGTTAAAGGTCATGTCATCTGATTTCTCATTGAATACAGTACTCCCTGCAGCTTCTAGATTATAAACTAGTTTCAGAGTTTGGAGATGAACTCCTTTAGTTCCTAGAGTTCTTGAAACTGTAGTATTATTTTAGGGTCATGAGTTAGCATGACTGCTTTTACATACCCTCAGTAAAAATGGACATATAGTTATGTCATTGTTGTACATAATATAGTTATATATTAAATGTGTAGTATATTACATGTAATATGGAGTTAATTGTTTATAGTCTCATAAATTAAGTCTGTTTATGGTAGTATCATAGTAGAGATGTCTTCATTAGTAAGAAATTGAACTTTTACCGAAGGAGCATCTAAAATTTCCATAGCCAGGATAATTTTAGGAATATATATTTTGTTCCTTTTGTTTTTTAGTTTGCTCATTGATATCTTACAAAAATTTTAAATGATGACAATGTGAGTTATTTCCATGAGAAATAAAGTAAAAATTCTTCAGACAAAAGAAAAGATACTTTTTCTTTTCCAGTGAATAAAATGTAATGTGGACTCCCAGATCCCTGTTTCTTGACAGACATGAATTTTCTCTGAATCCTGTGGGAAATTCAGGATTTCATGTTGGTTAAACATAACATTTTTATGATTACATAGTCATGGCACAACAGGAAATGTTCTGCTCTAGAATTGAAAAATCAGGTGGAGCTGGCCTCCGTGACATTACTTGCAATCTTCCTGAAAGCCGTTTTAAGACAGATAAATGAAGTATTTAAAATGCCATATTACCAATCAGATTTTTGGCATTTTCAGGTTGTGGGAGAGGGCTGCCTTCTTGTCAGGTTTGCTGACTAGATTCAGAGGAAAATCTATTCAGCCTTACACATCACTAATGATGACCCCAGAGGAGTGGGGGCCGTGGGAGGCTGACCTCCGCCTCCGAAGCCCATTTACAAAAACAAAACCAGACCCCGCTCTGTGGGTCTAAATGGGACGGCCGAATGTGGAGGTGTGCATGCAAACGAGTGTTTTCTTCTTCAATATGCCCGGCTCATTTGAATTTTAATAACTCCCTTCTGAAGCAGCTTTTGAGTTTAAATGTCTGGATGTCACTCACTAGAGCCCAGTGGGGCTGCCGATAGGAAGGATGACGACGTTGGTGCGCTCTTTTGAGGAAGAAATGGCTTTAGAGAACAAAAATCATGCGTGGCCTAGGCAGGAGAGAGGAGACTTCAGGCGTGGTATGGCTTCACTGCCTCTGTGTGCTGCTTCCTAACTCATGAGAGGAAGAAAAATGTGATGAGTTATCCTGGATCCACATTTACGCCAGGACGGGCTAGGGCGTCATCAGGGTTAGCCAGTCAGATTTGAGATAGTGGATGCGTGGCTCTGGTGTCTAATGCTTAGGACTCCCCCCGCCCCCCGCTTGGATCCACATTTTAGTATTTGGATGACAGAACACACAAGACGTTCAGAACATCCATTCCTTCACACAGGCCAAATCTGAAAACCCGACACATGAAAATCTTTCTAGTTTTTAAAGACTACAGTTAATAGCTTTGAATATAACTGGTTTTTCGCTCTGCCCCGATGTTCTCCTTTCTTCCCTGATAACCATGACCTCTAATGGCAGATGTCATCAACATCGTCATTATTTATTCCCATGGACATTTCTTCACAATGCTATTAAAATATTAAAATATGCTCAGAATCTATCTCTGCCTATCGTGGAATTATTATTTTTTTTTCCCCTGAAGAGACTGTCAATTTTGACCCTTAGTTTTGCTTCTTTTCTATTCATTTATTCTTTTTTTCTGATCTTTGTTTTTCCTCAGCTTCATTAGCCATACTCAGATTTCATCAAGATTTTATCTGTCTCTTTCATAAAACATTTAAAGGGGATCAAAAGCACTAAATCAAAGCAATGGTTCACTTTTGGTGCTAACACCAGGTATTTCTACCTAATGACTGAGGGTTATTTTTCTTACCATTCTGTTACTGGGGAATGTGACTAGCTTTCCAAGCTTATGTTTTTCTGTTAAGCTTTAAAGTGAACAGAAGTATTATTTGAGGAAAGTATATTTAAATCTTTGTAATAAAATCTCTATGAATAGCATTTCCTTCTTGATCAGAATTCATTGGTCACTGATGCATGTGCGTAAGTGCTGGACTCTTGTATAAACTATAGGTAGGTATATTCTTCATTGGTCGTTTTGGACTATTAGCATGAGATGTGTTTATTGGTGAGTGTAGTCAAAGGAAGCAGGATTAGCGAAGTCTGAGTGTAGAATAAACGATACGGGAAAGCTGTCCTGTTTTTCTGGTAAAATTATGAAGTCGGTTGCTGAGATTGTGTTAAAGTATTTTAATTTAGTAATAGCTTACCTATACAAAGCTTTTGACAAGTATTACTAGAAAGGAATACTTGTATATTATACTAAGTTCAAAAATGGTTTTAATCTCCTATAATATCACCACCCAGAGATAGCCACTTAGATATTCCAACACAGGTCCTTCTAGATGTGTGTGTGTTAGATGATATTGAATCATAAAATTTCTTTTATTTTGTTGCCTGGTTTTTAAAAACTTTTCATGTAAATGGACATAATCACTCATCTCCTCCAAAAGAAGGTTTGGGGGAAAGTACAAAAAGAATCCTTACGTCACTTCCTAGACATTTGTTAATGGGATATGTTTTGGGAGTATTTGATGGCTATTTTTGGTTATAAATACCATGAAAAATATTTGAAAGGAAAAAAAGTCACCAATTATCCCATGACTTTCTAACTGCTATCGTCGTTCTTTTTTTTAAGATTTTATTTATTTTTTTGACAGACAGAGATCATAAGTAGGCAGAGAGGCAGGGAGAGAGAGAAGGGGAAGCAGGCTCTCTACCGAGCAGAGAGCCAAACTCGGGGCTCGATCCCAGGACCTGGGACCATGACCTGAGCTGAAGGCAGAGGCTCTAACCCACTGAGCCACCCAGGTGCCCCATCATCATTTTAAAAAATATTCTCTTTAATTAGTTGCTTTTACGCACATGCAGTTTTTACATATTTCCAAATACACATATACTTTGAATCTTTTATTATCATTTCCCTACCTTTCATTATATCTCCATAGTTATCATTTTTTAATGATGGTAGAATATTCCATCAACTTGATGGATCATAATTTAGCCATTTTTCTATGCATCATTTGAAAAATTTCCATTATGGGGAACATCTCTATGCATGTAGCTTTTGCTTTTCTGCATATAGGTTTCCTCAAGATACATTCTCAGCAACTTAAAATTGGCAAAAGGATTTGGTGATGCTGGGGATGGCTTGGCCTCATTGTTCTTCGAAAGGATTATACAGGTTTTGGTACCTCAGCCCTGGGTGCATGTGAAAAGCAGTATATTTTTGAGGGAAAAGGCGTGAGAGTCAGGCTGCCGTGGTTCACGCCCCACTCCCACCACGGCAGGCTATGTAATTTCAGACAAGCCGCTTAAGTCCCGAAGCCCCAGTTGCTTCTATAAAGTGGAGAAAATAACTGAATCTTCTTTATAGAGTTTTGGTAAAGATTATGAGTCACATTATGTCACAGTGCTTGGAAAACAAAGTAAGAAACCCTTTCTAGCTATCATTTTACAAAGCAAACCAACATACAGATAAACAGATGATTACAATAAAAATCCGTCAGGTATAAAATGATACCATAACACTGCTTTAATTTACATTTCATTGCCAGAAGGAATGAACACTTTTGAGTGTATTTACTATTCGAGAAGTTTACTTTTAAATTAAATTTTAGACCACTTTTTTTTTAATTCAATTACTTTGTTTTGAAGTAAGCTGTACACCCAAAGTGGGGCTGTGGGGCTTGAACTCACAGCCATGAGATCGAGAGTAGTACACTCTACTGACTGAGCCAGCTAGGCACCTCCAAGATTTGTACATTTTTTCTCTTACTTTTTGTTTTGAAATGATTCCAAACTTGTAAAAAAGTGAAAATAGCCAGAGAACCCTATTCAAGTTTCACTGACCATCCAAGTGATGTCTTTAGCAGAGAACAAATTTAATCCAGAATGTCACACTGCGCTTACCTGTCCTATCTCTTCAGTCTCCTTCAATCTGGAATAGTTCCTCAGTCGTTCTTTACCTTTCAAGACTTGAACACGCTTTTTGGTTCTTTGTTTTTCATTTTTCAGGGGGTTTTGGTGGGTTTTTTGGGGGGGTTTTGAAAGAGCATGAGTGGGAGCAGGGAGGAGCAGAGGGAAATAGAGAGTTTTTTTTAAAGATTTATTTATTATTATTTTTTTTAAGATTTATTTATTTATTTATTTGACAGATCACAAGTAGGCAGAGAGGCAGGCAGAGAGAGAGGAGGAGGAGGAGGCAGGCTCCCTGCTGAGCAGAGAGCCCGATGCGGGACTTGATCCCAGGACCCTGAGATCATGACCTGAGCCGAAGGCAGAGGCTTTAACCACTGAGCCACCCAGGTGCCCCGAGATTTATTTTTTTTATTTTAGAGAGAGAGAATCCTCAAGCAGGCTCTCTGCTGAGCAGGGAGCTGGACATGGGTCTTGATCCCACACAAAAATTGTATTTCATGTAATTATTTGCTATTCTATTATTCATTATTTCAACCTTCATACTGTTCCATATTTGATCAGTGAGAACCTCTTTAAATTGGCTTTGTGTCCTTTTGACATGACCCCATCATTCTGTGAGTACATTGTTTCATTGTGGCCAAGAAGACTTGCTAGGCTCATCTCGTATTATCCCCAGCTCTGTAACAGCCAGGTAGCTCAGGTTCCTTTTAGTGGGGAGTGATACTTCGAAACAAAGATCTGGGTACCAATTCTCCTTGTTCCTGAGGTGATCACTGCTCCCAAGCTCTCTCAGTGAACAGTTGTTAGGAAATAGACACACACACCCTCTCTCTTTCTCTCTCTCACTCTCATATCTATATTCATTTTTGTATCTCACTATACACATTGAAAGCCACTAGTTTATACTAATATCTCCAATTCCGGTTCAACAGCACAGGGTTCGTTGTACTTTTCCCCTTTTTTCGTATTTGTAACTCTCTTCCCTGAGAGGGAGAAACCGGCTCCATTTTTCTCCATCTATCTCCTCATTTGTGGAGTCCCCCTGTATGTGAACAGTCTGCTGTCCCCACTGGGCCATAGCCCTGTGGAAGCCACCTTCCCCTTTTGGATCCTGATCCCCAATGGGCAGCCACCCTGCTTGGCAGCCTTCCTGGTGCAAAGGGGTCTGGGGATGTTATTGCAGTGATGAATTCTGAATGTTGTTGACGTGCTTCTACAGAACATCCTACTAAGTCTGAATATCTCACCTCTCAGAATCTTCAGCTGTTTCTAACTACTGTCTGGATTTAGAGTAATTTCTGGCAGGGGCGAAGCATCTCTTCGACTCCACAACTAAGCCATGCTGTCATTATCTCAACCTGTGTGTTCTGTGACTTGGTCTAGAAAAATCCTAGTGACCCCTTCCATCTTGGTTTAAACATCCTTTCCTCATTCAGTGTTTCCAGACTAGTTTGGATTTCTTATGTTACATTTTCCAATGTTTCTCACAGTACTTGACATAGGAGTAGTTATTTTCTTAATTGTTTCTGACTCTTTGTTTAAATTCTTTCTTTTCCATTGGACTGTCATTTCCTCAAGGACAGGAAGAACATAGGTGTTTTATCCTAAATGCTTTGAGAACAGAGTACTTGACATTTAATCATTTTCAAATATTGGTTGACCTACAGCTGTGTGTGTGTGTGTGTGTGTGTGTGTGCGCGCGCGTGCGTGCACGTGTTTAGATACTTCTAAGCTAAGTGCTTCTAAACAACACTGAAGATGGAGAAAATAACGACATGTCCACACTACGCGAACAGCACGCCGTGATGCGGAATAGACGCGCCACCGGCTGTCAGCCGACTGTTTGTTACTAGACTTTTACTGGAGGGGTTACACATGTGCATTGTGGCATTGAGATGTGATCCTCTGTGTAGCTAAAGTATGTGTGATAATGGGTCCTGTTGTAATGCATTATGTTCGGATATGCCATTTATATCAAGGTTCTTTGAGGCTGTCAACTGGATGAGAGATTTAAAGCAACTTTGTATCTGGATTTTAAAACATCTGGATCCTGTTAACAAGGACTGTAGGCTTTCTCAGTTCCAAAGCCATCGTCTCTAAAGCATTATTTCTTTTTATCTAAGGCACTTTCTTGAAAGACAAAGCACAGCCAAGAAGGGAGCTAATATTCCCGTTGCTTAGAATTGGATTCCTGTGTCCAGCGCTGAAGATCTCTGGGGAGCAAACCATGTGACTCTGTTCTCCCGTTTGGGGACTCCCCCTCTTTCCATACTGCTCCCCCCCCCCGCCCCCAACCACCACGTGCTTGGAACTGCCAAGTATTTTCTCCATTCCTAACAGTTACTATAATTCCTTTCATTCCAGTTAGTGTCAGAATTAGTTCCCTGCAAATATAGTGGAAAATTTTGTGTGATTCTAGTTACGCCTCTCAGTACCAATGCTCTGCCCTTTTTTAAAAGGGGAAGACTTATTGTGTCATAGCACTTACTTGATTTTCAAGCCTCTGTTCCCTGCTTCAAGGTCTTGTTTCTGACTCTTGCTTATGCATCAGGCCAGTTCTAAAGAGTGGAGAAGCAAGGTGCAGAGTGTATAGTGAAGCGTGGTTGTGTGTAGTTACATATAGTGCAAGTTGTTGGCGCAAGAGCTTTTTGTGTAAGCAATAAAGTAGGGTGTGGTTTTGTGTGTGCATGTGTGAAATGGTCATATTTTGCACTGGGTCCTGTTGTTAGAGCACATGGTGTCCATCTTTCCTGATTCCCTAGATCCTCCAGAAACAACAAAATTTCTGTAGTAAATTCTGTAGAAGGACCTGGAATAAAATGTTATGTAATTTTGAAAACACTTGACCTGAGAAAAAGAATTTAAAGGAGAGACATTTTCATTGGGGTGCCTGGGTGGCTCAGTGGGTTAAGCCTCTGCCTTCAGCTCAGGTCATGGTCCTGGGGTCCTGGGATTGGGCCCTGTATTGGGCTCTCTGCTTAGCGGGGGCCTGCTTCCTCCTCTCTCTCTGCCTGCCTCTCTGCCTACTTGGGATCTCTGTCTGTCAAATAAATAAATAAAATCTTAAAAAAAAAAAAAGAATTTAAAGGTATCTGCTTATGAATTAATGATTTCCAATGTAAAACTGGATTCATGCCCTTAATAGGAGAGAAAAGCAGTTCTATGCACAGATTTTTGTGTCCTGTCTGCCAGTTCATCAGGCATTTCTGAGAATCACATGCCAAAATGACCCCAAAAATGCAGCTTCATTTTCTGTATGTGATGTCTGCTTTGCTGCCCACATGATATAGGGACAGTTGCCCCATGTATGTAACCAGGATGGTGTTCTGGGAATGGCCAACCAGTTAATTTCTAGCACAGCATTTTGATTTTTATCACACCTGATTCTTTCCTTGTCGGTGTGTCTGTCCTCTCATTAGAATATAAGCTCCATTAGTGAAGTTGCCTGTTCCGTCTTGTTGAACACTCTTATTCATGTCTGGAACAGTGCATGGTACCCCCAGATGCTCAGTGATTGAATGAATGAATTTTTTCCTTTTTTTTGGTGAATATGTTTACTTTTTTTGGTCAGAAATTCTTCTCTTTGTAAGAGCAGTGGTAAATTCCCTGATAATACTTCCTGCCTCCTGGTATTATATCTTAAGATGGAATAGAAATAAAGCTTCAGTTATTGGTAGCAGAGGCTAGAAACGTGGCAGATGTGTTGAGCTTTTAACATTTTCAGAAAGCGAAAAAGCGCTTGTCGGAGGGGAGAAAAACATCACTGGAAGGTACACTACTAGTTTCCCTTTCCAAGGGTGAGGAGGAAGTAGGTTAGTTGGTGACTAGCCTAAGAAAACATACTGATTTTTGAGGTCCTGGGATTGAGCCCCGCTTCAGCTCCCTGCTCAGTGGGGAGTCCGCTTCTCCCTCCCTCTGCCTCTGCTCCTCCCCCACGCTCATGCTTTCTCTCTTGCTCTCTCTAACAAACAAATAAAATCTTTTTTAAAAAAAATGCTGATTTTTGAGGTGGCTCTAGCTGGAAATAAGAATGTAAAACATCAGGGAAGGTCTGGATGAGTACCGTGGATTTACTCGTCGTCAATATATGAATGGGGAGTCTGCTTCTCCCTCTGCCTGTCTGTCACTTGTGCTCTCCCTCCCTCTCTCTCTCTCTCTCTTTCTCCCCAAGAAGAAGAACCAGACTCCCTGCTGAGCAGAGAGCCCAACATAGGGCTCAATCCCAGGACCCTGAGATCATGAGCTGAGCCAAAGGCAGATGTTTCACCAACTGGCCCACCCAGGCACTCTTTGTTTTAACCATTTTAAAATGTTTGATTCAGTGGCATTTCGTGGATTCACAGTGTTGTGCAACCATCACCACTATGTAGTTCCCAAATATTTTCAGCACCCCAAAAGGAAACCTTGCACCCGTTGAGCAGTTGGCTCCCCATTTCCCCCAGCCCCTAGCAACCACTAATCTGCCTCTGTCTCTGTGGATATGCCTGTTCTGTATGCTTTATTTAAGTGAAATCATACACTGTGTGGCACTTTGTGACTGGCTTCCTTCACTTTGCGTAATGCTTTCAAGGTTCACCCATGTTCTGGTGAACATCAGAACTGCATTCCTCTTTACAGCTGAGTAATATGCCATTGTTTGAATATACACTTCATTCATTCATCAGTTGATGGACATTTGGGTTGTTTCTGCCTGTTATGAGTGGTGCTATGAAGGTTTGTGTACGAGTCTTTGTTTAAACACCTATTTTCAATTCTTTTGGACATATGTGAGTGCAAATCCTGGGTCCTATAGTAATCCTGTGTAATTTTTCAAGAAACTGCCACACTGTTTCTCTGTAGTGGCCATACCATTTTATATGCCTACCAGCAATATATGAGGGTTCTGATTTCTCTACACCCTTGCCTGGTAAACCATTACGCCCTCTGTTCATCTGGCTGTTTCTCCAGTCACCAGGGCAGCAATTTGCCCTGTGGCAGTACCAAGAATTGTGAATTTTTTAGTCTGTTCGGCTTTTTACTTGTTATCAGGACAGCGTGGCGAACTTTCAAGCTACTTACATGCAGAACTGGAAACCAGAAGTCATTCCTTTTAACTTTTTTTAATTGTAGAAAAACACAACATGAAACTTACCATCTTGACAATTTTTTTTAAAGATTTTTTTTTAAAGATTTTATTTATTTATTTGACAGACAGAGATCACAAGTAGGCAGAGAAGCAGGCAGAGAGAGAGGAGGAAGCAGGCTCCCGGCCGAGCAGAGAGCCCAATGCCGGGCTCGATCCCAGGACCCTGGGATCATGACCTGAGCTGAAGGCAGACACTTAACTGACCGAGCCACCCAGGCATTCCACCATCTTAACCATTTTTAAGTATATGGTTCAGTAGTGTTACATATATTCACATTGTTGTAAAAACCAATCTCTAGATGTTTTTCATTGTGCAAAACTGAAACTCTGTACCTATTAAATGTCTACCCTTTCTCCTGCCCCATTATCCCTGGCAGCCATCATTCTGTTTTCAGTTTCTCTTAATTTGACCACTTAAATACCTGATATAAAGAGACTTTTACAGTATTTGTCTTGTTGTGACCGTGCTGTTTGATTCAGCATAGTGTCTTCAAGATTCATTTATGTTGTAGCAAATGACAGGATTGCCTTTCTTTTTTTTTTTAGTAAGTAATACCTTTTTTTTTTTTTAAGATTTTATTTATTTATTTGACAGACAGAGATTACAAGTAGGCAGAGAGGCAGGCAGAGAGAGGGGAGAAAGCAGGCTCCCGGCCGAGCAGAGAGCCCAATGCAGGGCTCGATCCCAGGACCCTGGGACCATGACCCGAGCCGAAGGCAGAGGCTTTAACCCACTGAGGCACCCAGGCACCCCTGCCTTTCTTTTTAATGTTGACTACTGTTTCATGTGTGTATCAATCACATTTTGTTTCTCCATTTATCCACTGACTGATGTTTGGGTCGCTTCTGCTTATTGACCATTGTGAATAGTACTGCTGTGAACAGTGGTACAAACATCTCTTCAAGATTTCTGCTTGCAATTCGTTTGAATATATGCTCAGAAATGGGATTTCTAGATCACATGGCAGTTCTGTTTTTAGTTGTTGGAGGCGCCATCATACCGTTTTCCATAGGAGTTCTACCATTTTATAATCCCACCGACAGTCCGCAAGGGTTCCTGTTTCTCTAGTTTCTCCTCATCTTTACCAACACGTGTTATTTTCTTTTCCTTTCCTTTTTAAAAAATAGTAGTTGTCCTAATGGATGTTATCTCATTGTGAGATATTATCTCATTGTGGTTTGATTTGCAATTCTCTACTGATTAGGGATGTTGAACATCTTTCCAAATTATTATTGGTTCTTTGTGTATCATCTCTAGAAAAACTCTACCCCTGCTTCTCCTTTCCCATATGCAGCATCTGCTGATTCTGCTACTCTTCTGCTGATTTAACCTCTGCTTCACCTCTTTCCCTATGCTTTTCCTTTTTGCAGCTGTTTATCCTTTAGCAGACTTTGCCCCAACTTCTGCTTCCCCTCTTCCCGGGACTGCTGATTCTGCTGGCTTTTCTGCCTCAGCTTCTTCTTCTCCTGTGCTTCTCCTTTCTGCAGCATTTGCCCTTTTGCTGATTCAGCCCACCTTAGCTTCTCCTTTGTTCAGTGCCTGCTCGTTTTGCTGCCTCTTCTACCTCAGCTTCTCCCTTTTCTTGTGCTTTTCCTTTCTACAGCTGTTGTTCCCTTTATGGATTCTGTCCCCGCCTCAGCTTCCCCTTTGTTCAGTCCCTGCTGATCGTGCTGCCCCTTCTGCCTCAGCTTCTCCCTTTTCTTGTGCTTCTCCTTCCTGCAGCTGTTGTTCCTTTTGCAGGTTCTGTCCGCACCTAACCTTCCCCTTTGTTCAGTCCCTGCTGATCGTGCTGCCTCTTCTGCCTCAGCTTCTCCCTTTTCTTGTGCTTCTCCTTTCTGCACCTGTTGTTCCTTTTTCAGATTCTGTCCCCACTGCAGCTTCCCACTTGTTTAGTCCCTGCTGATCGTGCTGCCTTTTCTGTCTCAGCTTCTCCCTTTTCTTGTGCTTCTTCTTTCTGCAACTGTTGTTCCTTTTTCAGATTCTGTCCCCACTGCAGCTTCCCGCTCGTTCAGTCCCTGCTGATCGTGCTGCCTTTTCTGTCTCAGCTTCTCCTTTGGTGCTTCTCCTTCCTGCAGCTGTTGTTCCTTTTTCAGGTTCTGTCCCCACCTCAGCTTCCCCTTTGTTCAGTCCCTGCTGATCGTGCTGCCCCTTCTGCCTCAGCTTCTCCCTTTTCTTGTGCTTCTCCTTTCTGCAACTGTTGTTCCTTTTTCAGATTCTGTCCCCACCGCAGCTTCCCGCTTGTTTAGTCCCTGCTGATCGTGCTGCCTTTTCTGTCTCAGCTTCTCCTTTGGTGCTTCTCCTTTCTGCAGCTGTTGTTCCTTTTTCAGATTCTGTCCCCACCGCAGCATCCCCCTTGTTCAGTCTCTGCTGATTGTGCTGCCTTTTCTGTCTCAGCTTCTCCTTTGGTGCTTCTCCTTTCTGCAGCTGTTGTTCCCTTTTCAGATTCTGTCCCCACTGCAGCTTCCCCCTTGTTCAGTCCCTGCTGATCGTGCTGCCTTTTCTGTCTCAGCTTCTCCTTTGGTGCTTCTCCTTTCTGCAGCTGTTGGTCCTTTTTCAGATTCTGTCCCCACCGCAGCTTCCCCCTTGTTCAGTCCCTGCTGATCGTGCTGCCTTTTCTGTCTCAGCTTCTCCTTTGGTGCTTCTCCTTTCTGCAGCTGTTGGTCCTTTTTCAGATTCTGTCCCCACCGCAGCTTCCCCCTTGTTCAGTCCCTGCTGATCGTGCTGCCTTTTCTGTCTGTTTCTCCTTTGGTGCTTCTCCTTTCTGCAGCTGTTGTTCCTTTTTCAGATTCTGTCCCCACCGCAACTTCCCCCTTGTTCAGTCCCTGCTGATCGTGCTGCCTTTTCTGTCTCAGCTTCTCCTTTGGTGCTTCTCCTTTCTGCAGCTGTTGGTCCTTTTTCAGATTCTGTCCTCACCGCAGCTTCCCCCTTGTTCAGTCCCTGCTGATCGTGCTGCCTTTTCTGTCTCAGTTTCTCCTTTGGTGCTTCTCCCCTCTGCAGCTGTTGTTCCTTTTTCAGATTCTGTCCCCACCTCAGCTTCCCCCTTGTTCAGTCCCTGCTGATCGTGCTGCCTCAGCTTCTCCCTTTTCTTGTGCTTCTCCTTTCTGCAGCTGTTGCTCCTTTCACTGACTCTGCCCTCGCCTCAGCTTCCCCCTTGTTCAGTCCCTGCTGATCGTGCTGCCTCAGCTTCTCCCTTTTCCTGGGCTTCTCCTTTCTGCAGCTGTTGCTCCTTTCACTGACTCTGTCCTTGCCTCTGCTTCCTCCTTGTTCAACCCCTGCTGATCGGGCTGCCTCTTTTGCCTCAGCTTCTTCTTCTCTTGTGCTTGTCCTTTCTGCAGCTATTACTCCTTTTGCTGACTCCACCCCTTTGCTTCATCCTCTTTCAGTGGCTGCTGATTCTGCTGCTTATCTGCTGATCCTTATCTGTTTTTCCTTTTCCTACTGATGCTTTTCCTGAGTCTGCTGCTCTTTCTGCTGATGCTGATTTCCCTTCTGCCACATATGTTGATCCAGCCGCTCTTGCTTCTCCTTGCTGTTTTACTTTTTTGCACATCATTTCTGGCTCCTTTCAAACTTAACTTTTATATGGCCCTCAGTAGCTACTCGAACCCTGACTGTGTCTTATGGCTCCACTCATAACTACTCCAGTGTCTCATCGTGTCGTTTTCAAATTAGCCTCCTTCTAAAACAAAACAAAACAAAACAAAACAAAACAAAACACAAAAATTATGTGCATAAACAATGAATTTTGGATCACTGAAAAAAATAAAATTAAATTTAAAAAATTATGGTAAAGCTATGTACTATCGTAGAGAGCTGAATAACCTGGATATTAGCTGTATCGTAGGTGCTCACCCCTGGAGCCGTCAACCATGGCCCAGGCTGCAGAGTCAGTGCTGGGGGGAGAGGGCTGCAGGCACCGAGGGACTTTGTGGTCGTTTGAAGGGACCATGCCCAAGTAGGCAATAGTTCCCTTCTTTTTTGGAAGTGAGTGAATGAGTAATGAGGCAATAATGTGGATCAGTTACTCTTTTTAGAAAGTTGGATGAAGTACCCACAGGTGATGATGGAGGACAACTAAGTAGTAATGTGGGATGTGTCTGTCCGGATAAGAGGGGGCAACTGGAGGCGAATAGGAAAGAGAAGGACAGAAGGAGCAGGCTTCTGTAACAGATGGGGTTGAGGTTGAGAGCACAGAATTGAAGGCCCGACTGCAGTTGCAGGTGTGCTACCAAATCGTTTGAAACTGGAAAGAGGGAAAGTTGGCATTTCCCCCTCTCACGGTGCTGTCAAGGTGTCTCACTAATTTGTTTCCTTTCTGTCGCAGGTCCCGAGTCTGTGCCTCCTTCCCTTCTCAAAGTCGTGATGAAACCCATCGCAGCTGTCGGAGAAAGCTACCAGTATCCTCCTGTGAACTGGGCCGCACTCCTCTCTCCACTTATGAGGCTAAACTTTGGTAAATATCAAATGTTTTTAGGCCTTTGGACCCTGCTTTTAGGATGTGACCTGAATAGAAAGAGAGATTCTGGGTCACAGTCGGTGGTGACTGCAGAGACCTTTGGGATCTTGAGGTTTGTCTTCTTGGATGGAAGAGCTGGGTTACTTCCACCGAGTCACTTTCTAGATCGCTGAGGCTGAGCAGGAGGAGGAGGTCTGAGGACACAGGCCAGGTGCGCTCATCAAAGCAGTACTTGGCTGACGTGTGCCTGTTGCTGCGTGTGTGGTGCAGGTCTGATGGTCATCACACTGCACAGAAAGCCCGGTTTGATGGTCATCACACTGCACAGTGAGAGCTCTAGGATTCAAGGAAGCGCCCCGTGGTATGGAGCATTAGTTTTCTGTTGCTGCTGGAACAAGTTACCACAGATTTAGTGGCTTGAAGCGCTGCAAATTTATCAGCTTATAGTTCTGTCGATCAGAAGTCCAGCATGGTTCTTGGCCATGACATCTTTCTTTCCTAGATGCCCTGAGGAGTGCTATGGTCTGTGTTTTTGTCCCCCCAAAATTCGTATGTAGAAATCCTAATCCCTAGTGTGTTGGTATGTGGGGCCTTTAGGAGGTAAGTTGGTCATGAGTATAGAGCCCTCAGAGGCCCCCGAGAGCTCTTCAGCCCCTCCTGCAGTGTGAGGACACAGCGAGAGTTGGCGTTCTACAGCTGGGGACACAGGGTTCCACCAGAACCTGACCATCCTGGCACCCTGATCTTAGACTTCCAGCTGCCAGAATGATGAGAAGCATATTTCTGTTGTTTATAAACCAGCCGTTTTGTGATATTTTGTTAGAGCAGCCCAAGCAGACGAAGGCAGGGAGAATCTATTTCTCTCCCTTTCCCAGCTTCTAGAGGCTGCCCACATTCCTTGGCTTGTGTCCCCCTGTTTCTTCATCTTCAAAGCCTGCGACGGAGAGCCACAACCTTGTCACACTGTCCTCTTTCTGGTTCCTTACAACCGGGAAAGGTTTTCCACATTAAAGACTCATGTGATTAATGGGTCCATTTGCATAATCCAGGATAATCTCCCCACCTCAGCAGTCCTTAACCTCAACCACTTCTCAGAAGTTCCTCTGCCAAGCAGGGTAACACAACAGAGTCACAGCTCCAGGCATTAGGATGGCGGCATCTTTAAGGGCCGATGTTCTCTTTACCACAGACACTTTGTGAGGAGAGACAGAGGGAGCACACACCTCTCATTCACCTACCACAGCCTCTTTTATGATGTTAGTGTATGCAGATTTAATCCCATGTACTTGCCCCCCCCCCCACCTCAAGAAAAAGATTGGGGAGAACCACTTTTTAACAGTGCTGTATTACTCTGTGTGTGTGTATTTGCAGTGTTTGCTCTGTTGTTTACATTGGGGTGCTCGCTTACATATGATATGCAGAAAGACTTGTAAACTGTAATTTATGTACAACTGAAAGGATAATCAAAGATGATTTTTGACTATACACAGTTTTTGCACTTAAATGCTTTGATTTTAACCTAATACCTCTATAACTACGATGTCACTGTAACGTGTTTCTGGAGATTTCGTTTGAAAAGTATGTTCTCCCGAGCCTCCCCTGTTTTTATGTGCTATATTAAAGATGTTCGTGTTTTAGTATAAATCCTTAGAGAAAAGAAGAAAAGGTCTGGTTGGGAAAATATGCCTGCTGATGGGAATCGGGCTAATAAAAGTCTGGGTTGCAAGAGAATGTGGTGACCATTTTTTTTTTAAGATCTCTATTTATTTACTTGACACAGAGGGAGAGATCACAAGTCTGCAGAGAGTCAGGCAGAGAGAGGGGGGAAGCAGGCTCCTCAATGAGCAGAGAGCCCGATTCGGGGCTTGATCCCAGAACACTGAGACCATGACCTGAGCCGAAGGCAGAGGCTTAACCCACTGAGCCACCCAGGCGCTCCATGTGGCTACAATTTTAAGTCCTTCCAGACATAAACAGATTTCTCTGTCTTCAGAATGAAAGGTGGAGAGGAGGGGAAAACAGAGACAGGGAATTTATCTAGAATTTTTCTCAAGTTTTTGTTAGTATTAGATTCTTTAGATTTCTTAGGACATCACAAGAGAAATTTCCTGAGCAAGATTATGGCCCTTGCCAGTTCCAAGACTTACCCCTCTGCTGCCAGTGGGTACAATCTTTGCTTCATAGTGGAAAGGTCACTTGGCATATCTTTTGGTTCACTCAAGTACTGTTACTGGGAGAAGTCATACCAGCAGATGCTTTGATTTGAGACATGGAAGCCTAACAGTGAGTCCTAGGAGCAGCTGTATTACCTATATTCTTGTCTTCTCTTGCAGGGGAAGAGATCCAGCAACTGTGCCTTGAAATTATGGTGACACAGGCGCAGTCATCCCAGAATGCAGCTGCGCTCTTGGGACTGTGGGTGATGCCGCCGCTAATCCACGGTCTGAGCGTAAGTCAAATTTAAGGATGCTGGGCAGCAGGCGGATACGGTTCTTTTGGGGGAGAGGAGCGCTCATTGCTGTGTGCATTCTTAAAGTCAAGAATGGACAGATGTGATTTTCTAAAACTCGGGGCCTTGGCGGTCGCTGGCCAGCAGACTGGGAGAGTTTGTGATTCAGACCTCTGCCCTAGCCATTGGCGTTTGTGCTTTCGGCTCCCGTTGATTACGAAAAAGGAAAATGATGGCCAGAGATAAAGTTCCTTTCTCCAGATCGTACAGCTAGAAAATCGTGGTGTTATTGAAACCTCGGCTTATCTCTAGGATATGCAGTATGTTGGTTCAGTGGGTGTTAAGAGAATGGCAAATCCATATATGATTCCTCCCTTTCACAGAAAAGGCAGCAATTCAGGTGGGCCCTGAAGGCTTGGGAAGGTTTTGTTAGGCATCAAGTTAGAGGCACGGGGCGGGGTGCTGGTGCGGGGGGGATGTAGGTGAAGGGGGGAGAACATCTCTGCCGGGATGTGTGGCTTGAGCAAAGTGCTGAGGAAGAAGTAACATAGCCCAGTATCTATGACAGAAGGAGCCAGATTGTTTAAAAATGCAAAATTAACAAATTGTATAAATTTGAATGTATTCAAAGCTAGGACCAAACAAAGCAAAAAAACCCCTACATTCCATGATTCCTTAGAGGTTTACCAATTGATCCTAAGTTAATTGATCCTGTTATTCTTCAGGAAGCTTTAATTCCTTGAGAATAGTGTAAAGTTCTCATATTTGTTCCTCGGTCTTTTAACTTCAGTTCCTCTCCCGCCCTTTTGTCTTCTAAGCTCTGCTGTGTATTCTCGTGCTCCTTAATTGAAGGGGGACAGACTGAGGGCTGCGTCCCCGTGTCAGCAATGACCCTGAGGTGTCTGGCCCAAGCACCTCCCATCCGGCTGCCAGTACCCGGTGCTTGCTAGGTACCCGCTACTTGTAAGCACTCAGTGAGCAGTTTTGGACAGCAGACTGAATCTCTCTCCAATTCTGGCAGATTCTTTTTTCAACCTTGAGTTATAATTTATAGTCCATAAAGTATGGCTGTGTTGAGCATACAATTTGATGAGTTCCAGGACATTTATACATTTTTGTCCATCCCCAGTAATATTTCTATCACCCCCTCCCCAAAACTGCTTTGTCCCCACCTGGAGACGATCCCCACTCCCAGTCTCAGACCCAGGCTACCTCTGATCTGCTTTTGTTCTCTATAGTTTTTCTCTTTTTAGAGAACTTTCCTAATAAATTTCAATTTCATATAAGCTTTAGAAATTCTTTAGAAAGGCATCATACAATATGAAGTCTTTCATGCCTGGCTTATTTCATTTCTGAGAAGTCCAGTTTTTTTGTTTCCATTTTACAAGTTGATAAACTGAGGCAGGTTGCAATTAAACAAAATTTATATTGCCAATAAACAGAGTGAGTCCGGCTGACTCCAAATCTGTGTCTAAGACACTGTTCTGTGAACCTCTCCTTCCTTTTGAGTCAGGTATACCTCGAACAGCCTGTCTTGTTTACCTCAAAAATCTTTCTAGAACTTAGTTCTCCTCCCACTTCCCTGTTACTTTTTTGGCATTTGTCCGTGGTTGTGGACTCTCTTATTATCTATGTTAATGAACAAATGAAGTTTGTGAATTCATTTTCTTAATTATATATCTTCTCATTTATAAAAAAGATCAGGAATGGCATGTTCTTTCCAGTGAACTGGTTGGCTAACTCATGCAGCCATGCTGATACTTTTTTGAAATTTACTGGGCTGTGTCAGGTTTTCTTTCCTTTTTTTTTTTTTTTTTAAGACCACTTCTTTCCGACTCGCTGCTCCTTTGGTAGCATACCTGTGTTCCTAAGAGCTTCTCGGCCTCCTCTCTTAACATGTCTGGCACACAGCTGTGTTCAAACTGTGCCCCCTTTTCAGCTCTCATGACCTCCAGAAAGCCAAGGTCATGTCCCCATTTGTGTGGTCAGCAATGGTCCTGGCCTGCCAGTCCCTTTGATTTCCTTATGTTTCCTGGAAGAAGAAATTAATAATATCAGGTATTCCGATGAGTCCATTTCCTGCAGAGGAGCCTTTCATCTTCAGGATTTTGGTTCTTGCCAGAGAATGTGACCTTTTAAGACTGAACAGCAGCTGTCATGTATGTCAAGAAGTAGCCCAGTATTTTCCTCCTTGTGAAAAGACCCGTGGATTAAGCGGAGTGGTTCACGGGTGGATCAGCAGATGCTGTCTATACCCACGAGTCACTGTGCGTCACAAGTCCTGGTAGCAGCAGCCAAAATTGCATGCATTGGTGGCCCATTGGACCACGAGGCTGGGGGCCCTGTGGGGCCAAGAAGTAACGCGAACCTTTCTTCTCTCATCCTGCCCTCAAACACAGGGACAGCCTCAAGGTTTTGAGCACCGCGAACCCAGATGTGCCTGTTTTTGACCTCTTTTCTTTCGCTTCCAGGTGAATATCAAGAAGTACCTCCTGGTGTCCACGCCTCTGTGGGTAAAACACGTCTCTGACGAACAGATCCGGGGCTTCGTTGAAAATGTGATGGTGCCCGTTTGTAGAGCCGCTTCCCCGCCTACGTTGCGCACGAGCGCCCTGCAGGGGCTGGGTCAGGCCATGAAGCTGCCCAGCCCCACCCACCACCTCTGGAGTCTGCTCTCTGAAGCTACGGGAAACATTTTTGACCTTCTGCCAAATAAGATTCGGGTGAGGAACAAAAATATTTACACTCCCGACAATTTATGTTTGGGATTTTTTGAAAGCCCTTTTGGCAAAGCAGGTAGGTGTATGTTTTAAGAATGTGGCAGGAAGGCTAGGAAGAAATAACCGCATTTTTCACAAGGAATGTGTTCGCTTCCAAGATCTAAATTGAGGTTGAATATTTAGAACCAAAGTTGGGAGCAAGCTGAGCCCTGGGTTACCGAGTGCTACACCAGGAAATACGCCCTTGGGCTTTTTACCAAATGCAGAAGATGAGTGGGCTCAGAAGTGCTTCCACATTGCGCCTGGAAACTCGTTGGGCACAATGGTCCTGTATTTTGCTTATATGAAGTGATGTAATCCTAGCCTTTCCCCTCCCCCAACAGATTCCTGAATTGTAGTTTTACAAAGAAATTAAAAAATCTCTTTGGAACGATGGATTCTGATAAGAGGAAAAAAGTACAGCCACACAAATAAGTACAGCCACATAAATAAAATAATAGGAAAGGTGGTTTTTGTTCTGTTTTTCAGTAAGCTCTATGCCCAGTGTGGGGCTTGAACTCATGACTCTGTGATCAAGCGTCACCTGCTCTACCTACTGAGCCAGCCAGGCCACCCAAGAAAGATGTTTTTTTTAAATGATAAAAATTGGCTATATATTTGGTTTGATTAATGTCTCATAAGCTGCTGTTCATGGAAATAAGTAAATCTAATAATTCGTCAGAACATGGAGACTATATCTGTTATGTTACCTTGTGTTTTGACGTGTTTGTGATTTTTCTTTGCCAGAGAAATGATCTAGAGCTCTATGTCAGTGTAGCAAAATGCCTCTCAGAAATGACAGATGATGAAGCCAATCGGGTTGCCCAGATTACGGAGGTAAGAATGTATTTATATATTTATTTCCATTACTGAAGTGGGGGTTACAATTGAAGAGGTGACTACAGTATCCTTTTGACGGAAGCTAGTTTTGCTTCATATCTGTTAGTAGTTCATTTGAGGAAGCTCTCTGTGTTCACTGTGGGATCTCGTGTTCAGGCTAGTGGTATGGATGGATAGATGGATGAACAACATTTTAACCTAATTCCACTTCGTCAAGATCATGTTCGTGTCACCTATGGGCAAACATAAGTACAGGACAACGTCTTCAATAAAAATCCCTAAGAATGGGAATATTCTGGCTGAAGAACTTTCTGGTGCATGGAAGGCATAAATAAGTAGTTCTTAAAATTGATTTTCTTTCACCTGGTACTTATTATCCTTTTGTAATGAAGAGAGGTGTCTATTTGAAAAACAAACACTATTAGCCCAGACACAAGATAATTAACAGATACTCCTTTTTTTTTTTTTAAGATTTTATTTATTTATTTGTCAGGGAGCACAAGCAGGGTGATCAGCCGGCAGAGAAAGAGGGAGAAGCAGCCTCCCCACTGAGCAAGGAGCCCGATGTGGGACCCGATCCCAGGACTCTGGGATCGTGACCTGAGCCAAAGGCAAACGCTTAACCAGCTGAGCCTCCAGGGGTCCCAACAAGTACTCCTTTTACTCACACCCAAAGGATGAATGAGTAACATACCAGCAAAGTTGCACATTTAGCTAGTGTAATACATGTCTTGTTAGATTTGAATTGCCTATAAACAGTGAAATTTTTTTTTAGTATAAGTATATTCCAGTGGACATACTTACACAAATGCCAACTCTACATACCAGATGATAGCAAAGATATAGAGAACTGTGAGCCCTCACCCAGCTGGTAGACCTCTTACCATTTATTTCACCTGATGACAGGTGTTGAATCCTTGAATTGCTGCATTGTATAGCCGTGATTCTCAAAATGTGTTCCTTGGGCCAGCAGCATAAGCATGGTGACTGATTAGAAATGAAAGTTCTGGATTCCCACTTCAGCCAGGTCTACTGAGTCAGAGGTGGGGTCCAGGAGTCTGTGTTTTAATAGTCCCTCCAGGTGATAGTGTTGCATCCTGAGGTTTGAGAACTCCTGTTAGAGTATTTGGAATGTCAGCATTTTGGAGATTAGTTTGTTTTAAGGAAAGACAAGCAGTCTAAGGAAATGCTTAAGAGAGTGGACTATGCTGGGGATTGAAATCCAGCTCTGTGATTTACTAGCAATGTGACCTTGGTTACATTTCATAATCTCTCTCTGCCTCGGTTTCCTTATCTATAGAAGGGAGATATTAACACCTACTTCCCAGAGTTGTTTTGAGAGTTACAGTGACTTAATCCATGGTAGGTTCTTGTAAAAATATCTGACATAAGGCTGGTACTCAGTGATTATTTGTTATCCTTATGATCACATTCATGTAATTTATTATATCCTGTTATTATTATATTCATGTAATACAGTTGGAAGTAATGCATATAATTTCCTTCGTGGTACCTGGAGCTGAACATTGCTGGGTTACTCACCCAAGTTCCTTTTTTTTTTTTTGAGATTTTATTTTTATTCATTTGACAGAGAGAGATCACAAGTAGGCAGAGAAGCAGGCAGAGAGAGAGGAGGAAGCAGGCACCCTGCTGAGCAGAGAGCCCGATGCGGGACTCGATCCCAGGACCCTGAGATCATGACCTGAGCCAAAGGCAGAGGCTCAACCAACTGAGCCCCCCAGGTGCCTCCTCACCCAGGTTCTTAAAGTACCACTTAGAACATTTTTGCTAGAACTTAGCTGAATAGTGTTCTTATGCTCCCAAAAGAGTTAGTGCATTTTACTGAGGTCAATGTCTTCTGTTCTTTTCTGGAAAGAATAAAGTAGTGAAGGGCTCAGACTCCTTGAGTTTCAGTTCTTACTCTGCCTCGAGCCATGTGACCGTAAGCAAGTTACTTAACGTCTGTGCTTACTACCATCCTCTACAAAGGAAGGATGATGGTTGTCATCTGCGTAGGGTGGTGTGAAAATTCAGTGGTTCGTACAGGACTTCTCACACTTTCTGGTCTCAAGACTACTTTAGTGTCTTACAAACTGTTGAGGGCTCCAAAAGACTGTAATTTAAATTATCATATCTTTCAATATTTACCATGTAAGAAATTAAAACTGGGAAATTTAAAAAATATTGACTTAAAAGTAATAATAAACCCATTGCATCTTAACACAAATAAGAAAAAGTTTTGAAAACAAAAAATGGTATTGTTTTCCATTTTTGCAAACCTCTTTAATGTCTGGCTTAATGGAAATCTCTTTAATGTTGAACTCTCATAGCTGCTGCTTCATTCAGTCTGTGGTGGTATTTTGGTGAAGTATGTGGGGAAGATCCAGCCTCATACAAATATGTCAGTAGAAAAGGGAAGAGTGTGTTGATAGTTTCAAACAGTTATGGATATCTTTTTTTGTTTGTTTTGATATTGCAACAGAACTCAACAAACGGTGTTTCCTTCAGGGTAGTTGGCACTATGTGGAGTCTGAGTCCCTATCAGTGAACTTCACATAGTCTGTTGTATTAAAACCCGTTGGTCCAACTTCTGCTCCGGGTATGATATCACAAAATCATTTGGAAAATACTGAATCACTGAGTTTTGAAAATCTTCCAAATGTTGATGCATTTCATTATACACTACCAAACATCACACTTGTTAAAATCATCAGAAAAGTCTTTTATGTATTGGGAAACTGCCAATTCACAGTAGCAAATACAATTTTTTCCCGAAAGTCTAATTGTCCCTTGAAAGCTCAGATTTTATCACTGCTAACAAATACTGTGAAGTATTTCCTTGAAGTGACAGTCTCACTTTCTTCTACTTAAAAAAAAAAAAAAAAAAAAGTCCGTCAAATACTCAGTTTGAATAGCCATCATTGGTCCATCAGTCATCCTTCCAAGTAGATGTGTCCCGAAAAACGTGGCTATTTCAGTTCACAGCCCAGACTTAGGGTTTTCCCTCGAGACAACCATAATACTTGGCTAGGCACCAGAAGTCCCTTATGCATGCTTGCCATTTTATCAATCTTTTGTTAAAAAGATGTATACTCAAGGGCAAAGGTTTAATGACACTAATAATTTTTATTGTTTATAAGGGTATTTTAGATAAAAGTTATTTTAAACAAAAATTGCAAGTGGCTGTGAAAAATGCAGTGACTCTTACTGTGACCTCGGTGCTGCTGTAAATATACTTTGACCTCACAGAGCCTCTAAAAGGGTCTTGGGGTCCCTTGGAGGTCTGTGCACTGCACTTTGCGAACTGCCAAATTAATCCGTGTTAAGTGCTTAGAGTGGTGCGTGGCACACGAGTCCTGTGTTTTTCAGTTATCATCATCATCATCATCATTATTTTGTACAAATACACAAATACACACATTATTTTGTATTTCATTATTATTTGCGTATCTGTACAAAATATCATCACCAATTAACCCCTGAAATCACTGACGGTTTTTAGGAGAAAACAGGAGGTGACATTATAACGCTCTATCTGTATATTCATTTTAAAATACAGCACGCAGGCAGACAGGCCACATGCCGCAGGAAATGAGCGGTTTTAGCATTTGGAATAATAATCAACTTTCAACTCACCCTTTCTGTTTTGCCCTTGCCCCGAGGTTTTATAATGACTTCAACTAATTTAATAGTAACCGAACAATTTGCTTTTTTGCAGAGCAGCCTAGAAAAGGCTGCCTTTGTCAGACTGTACTTGGTCTCTCAAGGACGATTCCCCTTGATGGGCTTGATGGAGATTCTCAGTGCGGCCATCCAGCACCGGGAGAAAGACACCCTGGCATGGATGGTACTACACAGCCTCTACCAGGCGCGGATCGCGAGCCACGCCAACACAGGTGAGGCCGGCCTGGGGAACCAGCAGGACCAGAAGGATCTGCCATCCCTTTTAACCTGTAACTGTTTCCTCCACTAAAAAGGGAGTTTAGTGCTTCGAGACCCAGGAGAGCTCTTGTTACCCCAAAGGAAGAGCACCTTAAATGAAAAGACCAGTTAAAACTCAACAACCTCCACCCTGGGGATGGGAATGGGTTCTGTTGGTGATTTTTATTATTATCTTTAGCTGTCCAGGCCCTCGAGTCCATAAACGAGTGGATCGGGTCGATTCTGCCTGCTTCCATTTCCCAACCAGGATGTCCATCGATTCTGCCTGATGTTTTCAGGAAAATGACTTTGAGGTGGTTACCTAACAAACAAAAAGAGGAAAACAGCGACAACAAAATTAAATTGTTATTCTGTAGGAGAACTTCTCAAGGGTGAGGGGAATAAAATTGGGATTCCCTCACTACATCCTCAAGCCAGAAGCTCTAGGCCTGCAGCTCTGTTAATGAATCATATGGTGGAACTTTTTTTTTTTTTAAGATTTTATTTATTTATTCAACAGAGAGAGAGAGAGAGATCACATATAGGCAGAGAGGCAGGCAGAGAGAGAGAAGAGGAAGCAGACTCCCCGCTGAGCAGAGAGCCTGATGCAGGGCTTGATTCCAGGACCCTGGGATCGTGACCTGAGCCAAAGACAGAGGCTTTAACCCACTGAGTCACCCAGGTGCCCCATATGGTGGAACTTTTAGATCATCATAGACCTTTACTCTTGAATAATAATGAGCTCTGCCATTTCTCCACCTGAGCCTTTGGTCACATTGCTTATGGCCTACAGTCAGGTCTGAACGGCACCTGCTTCAGTAGATCAGGTATGGCGGGGAACTCCTAGTGACCGCAGGTAGGTTACTTACATTTCTGGATTTTTTGTATGTTCCTCAGTTCTTGATGAGGAAAACTGGCAGACATAATTGTAATACCCTTTTTGGGACTAGATAGGAAATTTTGATTTATTCTTCTCTTTGGCGGTTGAGATGGTTGTCTCATCTCTGCATCAGTGCCTGCTGATGAAAAATGAACCTGTGATGAAAAACTATTTTTTTTTTTTACTCTAAATCAAAAGTGTGTTTATCAGGAAGAAGTCTAGTAGGTACTTCCAAGGAAGCGTGAAGATAACGTGAAGTAAACTGAAATAAATCTGATATTGTCTTTGGTTTTAACTAGTTGGCCTTCCAGTTTAGTTCCCGTTTTCCTCTGACTCACTGAAATTTGACAGCCTTCCCAAGTAAGCTTTATTGTGCTGGGAACCCTCATTTTTAAAAAATAAAAACGGAAGAATCAGTATTTATGCCAATGTTTGTTCTCCAGTTACTATATAATAGCTGGTTTTTATTTTTCTTCTGATATCTTTGGGTAGGTTTTCTCTTTGATTTTGGCATAAAATGGGAACATGTAAGTAAAGAAGACCATAAAAACAACTAACTAGCCAAGAGTCAACGTTCTGGCTAGCTGGCACGCCAGATTTCTCCTAGTGTGTTTAACCTTGAGAGAGAGAAACTCCAACAAATGCATTTTATCATTAGCAGATGTGTACTTTTTTTTTTTTAAAGATTTTATTTATTAATTTGACAGAGATCACAAGTAGGCAGAGAGGCAGGCAGAGAGAGAGAGGAGGGGTAAGCAGGCTCCCTGCTGAGCAGAGGGCCCGATGCGGGACTCGATCCCAGGACCCCGGGATCATGACCTGAGCTGAAGGCAGAGGCTTTAACCCACTGAGCCACCCAGGCACCCAGCAGATGTGTACTTTTGAAAAATAAATTATCTTTTTGAAAATAAAGGCAAAACTACATTTATCTGATGTGAATAGTGTCAGAGAACTCCTACAAAATCCCAAGTCTCAGGTATGGCAAAAGGATTTGCGACTGTTTCATGGAATCCTCAGCTGTTCTGCTTTCATCATGGTGGCTAGTACTGACCTATTAGACATTTCATAGGAAAACTGTGGTCTGGTAAGAAAATATCTCTTTTTGTTTCAGGTGTGTTGAAGAGAATGGAATGGCTCTTGGAGCTGATGGGTTATATCAGAAATGTTGCGTACCAGTCAACATCTGTTCAGAACGTGGCTCTTGATGAGGTACAGTCTAGAGGAGTCATTTGTGGCTCCCTTAAAATGTGGAACTTACGTTTGCTCTCCCAAAAGACAAAGAAGTTGCTGCTTGCCTTTGTTTTTCCCCCTCCTTCCTTTTACTTTGGGTAAATCTGGTGATAATTCTCTGACGTCATAAGGAAATGGATGTGCTTGCCTGTCTCTTGGAGACACCCAGGGCTGCCCTTGGAAAAATATTTTCAACAGAATAAGTTTCTTGATAGGCAGCACACAAGGACACTAGCTGATGAGGGAACCCAGCATTCTGTGTACTTGTGCTTGACCCCACAGAGAGGAGGTACAGGGCTCTGGCCTTCGCACTGGCCCAGAGAATGTCTTCAAACGTCTGGTTTGAAGAGGTACCTGAAGTATGCAAGTGATCTGTGTTTGCACAGCATGAGAGGGGTAAAATGATCTATGACCCCCAGAAGGTTAGCTACTGATAAGGAGTAAATTAAAATAGGAAAAGGTTAATAAATGAAGATAGCATGTTCCCATCTTCTTATTTTCTTGACTTTGCTAACCACTGTGCATTTTTTAGTAGAATTTTTTCCGTAGGCATGTTTCACAGGTGTCCTGTTTACTGTGTGGGTGGAATTTGTATAACCTGGGATGTCATTTGAAGTTCTGACCAGCTTTTCTGAAGAGTTGTGTATATTTTTGAAATTTTAATTAATGAAATTATGACTTTTAAGAAATTAAGGAGTACTTTTAAACTTTTTTTTAACTAGTAGAATCTGTCATCTTTTTTTTCTGATCTCCTAAGTTTTTGTTAATTTTCTGTTTTCTTACAAAAAATCTTTTGAAACTTAGAAAATACAGATAAGCAGAAAGAAGTATAATTTGAATCACAGTAATCCAACAACTCAGAGGGGCCTCTTGTTACCACCATTTTATAAGTGTGTAGATTAGTCTAAACTCTGAATGGATGGATCCTAGACAGCGTATTAAAAATACATGTGGAGGGCGCCTGGATGGCTCATTTGGTTGGGCGACTACCTTCAGTTCAGGTCATGATCCTGGAGTCCCAGGATCGAGTCCCGCATTGGGTTCCCTCCTCAGCGGGGAGTCTGCTTCTCCCCCTGGCCCTACCCCCCTCTTGCTCTCTCTCTTTCCCTCTCTCTCCCCCTCTCATTCTCTCCTTCAGATAAGTAAAATCTTTAAAAAAAAATGCATGTGGAAATATACAGACTGAGAAGATGGCAGCATAGGAAGACCCTAAGCTCACCTCATCCCACAGGTACAACTAGATGTCAGTGTGAATAACCCAGGAAATGACCCGAAGGCTGGCAGAACAAACTCCTCAACTAAATGTAGAGAAGATGCCACATTGAAGAGGGTAGGAAGGGCGGAGACATGCTGGGGAGCTAAATGGACCATGGGTGTGGAAAAGGGGAAGAAGAAGGCTATCGCACTGGGGAGCCCACATGGGGAAGATGAATCCCCATAATATTGGGCTTTGAAAACTAGAGGGGGTAAAGTTTAGTGACTTACTACAATCAGCAGGACTTAAAGCCTGCAACTTTAAAAATCAGCAAGTTGGGTTCTGGGAGAACCTGGCCACTGAGAAGAAACTGAGTCCCTGCCCTTAAAGAGACAGCATAAGAAACAGCCTGTGGAGATACAACATAGGAGCAGTGAATTTTGGAACACTGAAAAAAATTTAAAAAAAAGGGGGGGGGGAATGTCTAGGGCACAGGGAGGAAGAGTTATTTACTCATCTCAGAGCCTGTCCCAGAGCGGTAATGTTCACAGGGAGTATCCTCCAAGAACAGAGGAACTACTAGGTGTCATTTCCCTCCCCTGCCTCCCAGCATAAACACGTGGCCACCTGCAGCCACCTGCAGGAACCAGTTTAGCGCCCACATTTGCTACCTAGCTTGCTTACACTACTCCCTGCCTCCCCACTCCTCCCCAGCTCTGGGGATTTGCCCACTCCAGCTGGGCTTGCCTCAGTCCCAGCGCTGTGGATCCCCTCCCTGAGAAGACCTGCTCACATTTTGCAAACCACGCACTATGTGGGGGCCTCGGCAGTGGTGGTGGCAGCCAGTACCCTCTCATGGAAGATGGGCGAATGCCTTGTTAAGCTGTGTGCCCACCTGCTCACTCTTTGTGGATCCACACGGGCTGGCCCTGTGGTGGTGGTAGGTCTCCTTTCACAGCAAACCCGAGTGCACCTTGGTAAAAATCCATGCCCTACCCCTGTATGCTTTATGGATTGGCCCAGCCACTGTGGTCTCAGAGGTAGCGTCATGTCCCCTCTCCCTGGTGCACAAACCTGTGGGCTCTGCAAACCTCCCTCCTGAGCACATGGCAGATCCTCCTCCTCCAATATGCTGTTGGCCAAAGCCCATTCAAACCGAAGCACAAGCCACAAGAAAAGTGTGCTAGCAGCCTGGACAGGGACCAGCACCACGCCAAAGTGATTCCTGTCCTGGGGAGAGAGAAAGATAAGCACCACATTGGTCAGGCTTTGGCCTCCACCATGGGTTGGGGACAGACAATTCGTCTGATCGTGGGCCCTGCCCACCAATGAAGGCTTCTCAGGGGACAACACAGGGAAGGTGCTCTGTGGTTCGGTGCTATTGCATCTCTGCCAAACACTTGGTCTGGCTCAACTCAAGCACAAGGCAGCACCAGCCTGGCCCACTAACAACATAGGAGACCCCCCTGAAGCGCCAGGTTCTGGTAAACAGGGGAAAGTGCCCTGAAGAGCACCACAGGTCTTCTTCATAAAGCCACTACTTTCAAGAGCAGGAGACATAGCTGACTTTCCTAACACACAGAAACAGATGCAGAGAGTTAGACAAAATGAGGAGATAGGGGAATATATCTCAGATGAAAGAACATGACAAAACCACAGTAAGGGTCCTAAACACAATGGAGATAAATAATATGCCTGATAGAGAATTTAAAGTAATGATTATAAACTTTTTTAAAGATTTTATTTATTTGACAGAGAAATCACAAGTAGGCAGAGAGGCAGGCGGGGGGCCGGGGCAGCAGCCTCCCTGCTGAGCAGAGAGCCCGATGCGGAGCTCAATTCCAGGACCCTGAGATTGTGACCTGAGCCAAAGGTAGAGACTTAACCCACTGAGCCACCCAGGTGTCCTTAAAGTAATGATTATAAAGATGCTCACTGGACTTGAGAAAAGAGGGGAGGACATTGGTGATACCCTTAACAAAGAGATAAGAATCAAAGCAATGAAATACAAATGAAAAACAAATGAAATAAAAAATACACTATATGAAATAAATAGCAGAGTACAGGAAGCAGAAGAATGAATCAGCAACCCGGGAGGAGGATAGAGTAATGGAAAGTAATCAAGCTGAGCAGGAAAGAGAAAAGTGACAAAGAATGACACTATATAATCATAAAGCATACAATCCAACAAGAAGATATAACAATTGTAACTATACACCGAACATGGGAGCACTCAGATACATAAAACAGTTAATAATAAACTAAAGGAAGTAATGGATACCAATACAATAATATTAAGGGACTTTAAGGTCACCCCACTTAACATCGATGGGCAGATCATCCAAATAGAAAATCAACAAGGAAACCAAGGCTTTGAATGACACACTGGGCCAGATGGATTCAACAGACATATTCAGAACATTCTACCCTAAAATAGCAGAATACACATTCTTTTCAAGTGCACATGGAGCATTCTCCAGGACAGATTTCAAAAGAAGGCCACAAAACGACTCTCAATAAATGCAAAAAAATTGAAGACCTACCAGACTGATTACCAGCAATGAAATTGATATGTAAAAAACCCACAGCTAACATCATACTCAGTGGGGGGTAAAAGAACTTTTCTGCTAAGATCAGAAACAAGACAAGGATGTCCACTCTTACCACTTTTATTCAACACAGTACTGGAAGTCCTAGCCACAGCAGTCAGACAATAAAAAGAAATAAAAGGCATCCAAATTGGTAAGGAAGAAGTAAAACTTACCCTCTTTGCAGATGACATAATACTGTGTATAGAAAAGACTCTGCCAGAAAACTGCTGGAACTGATACGTGAATTCAGTAAGGTTGCAGGATACAAAATCAGTGTATAGAAATCTGTTGCATTTCTATACACCAATAATGAAGCAACAGAAAGCTAAATTAAGAAACAATCTTATTTGGGCGCCTGGGTGGCTCAGTGGGTTAAAGCCTCTGCCTTCAGCTCAGGTCATGATCCCAGGGTTCTGGGATCGAGTCCCACATCGGGCTCTCTTTCTCCCTTTTCCTGGGCTTCTCCTTTCTGCAGCTGTTGCTCCTTTCACTGACTCTGTCCTTGCCTCTGCTTCCTCCTTGTTCAACCCCTGCTGATCGGGCTGCCTCTTTTGCCTCAGCTTCTTCTTCTCTTGTGCTTGTCCTTTCTGCAGCTATTACTCCTTTTGCTGACTCCACCCCTTTGCTTCATCCTCTTTCAGTGGCTGCTGATTCTGCTGCTTATCTGCTGATCCTTATCTGTTTTTCCTTTTCCTACTGATGCTTTTCCTGAGTCTGCTGCTCTTTCTGCTGATGCTGATTTCCCTTCTGCCACATATGTTGATCCAGCCGCTCTTGCTTCTCCTTGCTGTTTTACTTTTTTGCACATCATTTCTGGCTCCTTTCAAACTTAACTTTTATATGGCCCTCAGTAGCTACTCGAACCCTGACTGTGTCTTATGGCTCCACTCATAACTACTCCAGTGTCTCATCGTGTCGTTTTCAAATTAGCCTCCTTCTAAAACAAAACAAAACAAAACAAAACAAAACAAAACACAAAAATTATGTGCATAAACAATGAATTTTGGATCACTGAAAAAAATAAAATTAAATTTAAAAAATTATGGTAAAGCTATGTACTATCGTAGAGAGCTGAATAACCTGGATATTAGCTGTATCGTAGGTGCTCACCCCTGGAGCCGTCAACCATGGCCCAGGCTGCAGAGTCAGTGCTGGGGGGAGAGGGCTGCAGGCACCGAGGGACTTTGTGGTCGTTTGAAGGGACCATGCCCAAGTAGGCAATAGTTCCCTTCTTTTTTGGAAGTGAGTGAATGAGTAATGAGGCAATAATGTGGATCAGTTACTCTTTTTAGAAAGTTGGATGAAGTACCCACAGGTGATGATGGAGGACAACTAAGTAGTAATGTGGGATGTGTCTGTCCGGATAAGAGGGGGCAACTGGAGGCGAATAGGAAAGAGAAGGACAGAAGGAGCAGGCTTCTGTAACAGATGGGGTTGAGGTTGAGAGCACAGAATTGAAGGCCCGACTGCAGTTGCAGGTGTGCTACCAAATCGTTTGAAACTGGAAAGAGGGAAAGTTGGCATTTCCCCCTCTCACGGTGCTGTCAAGGTGTCTCACTAATTTGTTTCCTTTCTGTCGCAGGTCCCGAGTCTGTGCCTCCTTCCCTTCTCAAAGTCGTGATGAAACCCATCGCAGCTGTCGGAGAAAGCTACCAGTATCCTCCTGTGAACTGGGCCGCACTCCTCTCTCCACTTATGAGGCTAAACTTTGGTAAATATCAAATGTTTTTAGGCCTTTGGACCCTGCTTTTAGGATGTGACCTGAATAGAAAGAGAGATTCTGGGTCACAGTCGGTGGTGACTGCAGAGACCTTTGGGATCTTGAGGTTTGTCTTCTTGGATGGAAGAGCTGGGTTACTTCCACCGAGTCACTTTCTAGATCGCTGAGGCTGAGCAGGAGGAGGAGGTCTGAGGACACAGGCCAGGTGCGCTCATCAAAGCAGTACTTGGCTGACGTGTGCCTGTTGCTGCGTGTGTGGTGCAGGTCTGATGGTCATCACACTGCACAGAAAGCCCGGTTTGATGGTCATCACACTGCACAGTGAGAGCTCTAGGATTCAAGGAAGCGCCCCGTGGTATGGAGCATTAGTTTTCTGTTGCTGCTGGAACAAGTTACCACAGATTTAGTGGCTTGAAGCGCTGCAAATTTATCAGCTTATAGTTCTGTCGATCAGAAGTCCAGCATGGTTCTTGGCCATGACATCTTTCTTTCCTAGATGCCCTGAGGAGTGCTATGGTCTGTGTTTTTGTCCCCCCAAAATTCGTATGTAGAAATCCTAATCCCTAGTGTGTTGGTATGTGGGGCCTTTAGGAGGTAAGTTGGTCATGAGTATAGAGCCCTCAGAGGCCCCCGAGAGCTCTTCAGCCCCTCCTGCAGTGTGAGGACACAGCGAGAGTTGGCGTTCTACAGCTGGGGACACAGGGTTCCACCAGAACCTGACCATCCTGGCACCCTGATCTTAGACTTCCAGCTGCCAGAATGATGAGAAGCATATTTCTGTTGTTTATAAACCAGCCGTTTTGTGATATTTTGTTAGAGCAGCCCAAGCAGACGAAGGCAGGGAGAATCTATTTCTCTCCCTTTCCCAGCTTCTAGAGGCTGCCCACATTCCTTGGCTTGTGTCCCCCTGTTTCTTCATCTTCAAAGCCTGCGACGGAGAGCCACAACCTTGTCACACTGTCCTCTTTCTGGTTCCTTACAACCGGGAAAGGTTTTCCACATTAAAGACTCATGTGATTAATGGGTCCATTTGCATAATCCAGGATAATCTCCCCACCTCAGCAGTCCTTAACCTCAACCACTTCTCAGAAGTTCCTCTGCCAAGCAGGGTAACACAACAGAGTCACAGCTCCAGGCATTAGGATGGCGGCATCTTTAAGGGCCGATGTTCTCTTTACCACAGACACTTTGTGAGGAGAGACAGAGGGAGCACACACCTCTCATTCACCTACCACAGCCTCTTTTATGATGTTAGTGTATGCAGATTTAATCCCATGTACTTGCCCCCCCCCCACCTCAAGAAAAAGATTGGGGAGAACCACTTTTTAACAGTGCTGTATTACTCTGTGTGTGTGTATTTGCAGTGTTTGCTCTGTTGTTTACATTGGGGTGCTCGCTTACATATGATATGCAGAAAGACTTGTAAACTGTAATTTATGTACAACTGAAAGGATAATCAAAGATGATTTTTGACTATACACAGTTTTTGCACTTAAATGCTTTGATTTTAACCTAATACCTCTATAACTACGATGTCACTGTAACGTGTTTCTGGAGATTTCGTTTGAAAAGTATGTTCTCCCGAGCCTCCCCTGTTTTTATGTGCTATATTAAAGATGTTCGTGTTTTAGTATAAATCCTTAGAGAAAAGAAGAAAAGGTCTGGTTGGGAAAATATGCCTGCTGATGGGAATCGGGCTAATAAAAGTCTGGGTTGCAAGAGAATGTGGTGACCATTTTTTTTTTAAGATCTCTATTTATTTACTTGACACAGAGGGAGAGATCACAAGTCTGCAGAGAGTCAGGCAGAGAGAGGGGGGAAGCAGGCTCCTCAATGAGCAGAGAGCCCGATTCGGGGCTTGATCCCAGAACACTGAGACCATGACCTGAGCCGAAGGCAGAGGCTTAACCCACTGAGCCACCCAGGCGCTCCATGTGGCTACAATTTTAAGTCCTTCCAGACATAAACAGATTTCTCTGTCTTCAGAATGAAAGGTGGAGAGGAGGGGAAAACAGAGACAGGGAATTTATCTAGAATTTTTCTCAAGTTTTTGTTAGTATTAGATTCTTTAGATTTCTTAGGACATCACAAGAGAAATTTCCTGAGCAAGATTATGGCCCTTGCCAGTTCCAAGACTTACCCCTCTGCTGCCAGTGGGTACAATCTTTGCTTCATAGTGGAAAGGTCACTTGGCATATCTTTTGGTTCACTCAAGTACTGTTACTGGGAGAAGTCATACCAGCAGATGCTTTGATTTGAGACATGGAAGCCTAACAGTGAGTCCTAGGAGCAGCTGTATTACCTATATTCTTGTCTTCTCTTGCAGGGGAAGAGATCCAGCAACTGTGCCTTGAAATTATGGTGACACAGGCGCAGTCATCCCAGAATGCAGCTGCGCTCTTGGGACTGTGGGTGATGCCGCCGCTAATCCACGGTCTGAGCGTAAGTCAAATTTAAGGATGCTGGGCAGCAGGCGGATACGGTTCTTTTGGGGGAGAGGAGCGCTCATTGCTGTGTGCATTCTTAAAGTCAAGAATGGACAGATGTGATTTTCTAAAACTCGGGGCCTTGGCGGTCGCTGGCCAGCAGACTGGGAGAGTTTGTGATTCAGACCTCTGCCCTAGCCATTGGCGTTTGTGCTTTCGGCTCCCGTTGATTACGAAAAAGGAAAATGATGGCCAGAGATAAAGTTCCTTTCTCCAGATCGTACAGCTAGAAAATCGTGGTGTTATTGAAACCTCGGCTTATCTCTAGGATATGCAGTATGTTGGTTCAGTGGGTGTTAAGAGAATGGCAAATCCATATATGATTCCTCCCTTTCACAGAAAAGGCAGCAATTCAGGTGGGCCCTGAAGGCTTGGGAAGGTTTTGTTAGGCATCAAGTTAGAGGCACGGGGCGGGGTGCTGGTGCGGGGGGGATGTAGGTGAAGGGGGGAGAACATCTCTGCCGGGATGTGTGGCTTGAGCAAAGTGCTGAGGAAGAAGTAACATAGCCCAGTATCTATGACAGAAGGAGCCAGATTGTTTAAAAATGCAAAATTAACAAATTGTATAAATTTGAATGTATTCAAAGCTAGGACCAAACAAAGCAAAAAAACCCCTACATTCCATGATTCCTTAGAGGTTTACCAATTGATCCTAAGTTAATTGATCCTGTTATTCTTCAGGAAGCTTTAATTCCTTGAGAATAGTGTAAAGTTCTCATATTTGTTCCTCGGTCTTTTAACTTCAGTTCCTCTCCCGCCCTTTTGTCTTCTAAGCTCTGCTGTGTATTCTCGTGCTCCTTAATTGAAGGGGGACAGACTGAGGGCTGCGTCCCCGTGTCAGCAATGACCCTGAGGTGTCTGGCCCAAGCACCTCCCATCCGGCTGCCAGTACCCGGTGCTTGCTAGGTACCCGCTACTTGTAAGCACTCAGTGAGCAGTTTTGGACAGCAGACTGAATCTCTCTCCAATTCTGGCAGATTCTTTTTTCAACCTTGAGTTATAATTTATAGTCCATAAAGTATGGCTGTGTTGAGCATACAATTTGATGAGTTCCAGGACATTTATACATTTTTGTCCATCCCCAGTAATATTTCTATCACCCCCTCCCCAAAACTGCTTTGTCCCCACCTGGAGACGATCCCCACTCCCAGTCTCAGACCCAGGCTACCTCTGATCTGCTTTTGTTCTCTATAGTTTTTCTCTTTTTAGAGAACTTTCCTAATAAATTTCAATTTCATATAAGCTTTAGAAATTCTTTAGAAAGGCATCATACAATATGAAGTCTTTCATGCCTGGCTTATTTCATTTCTGAGAAGTCCAGTTTTTTTGTTTCCATTTTACAAGTTGATAAACTGAGGCAGGTTGCAATTAAACAAAATTTATATTGCCAATAAACAGAGTGAGTCCGGCTGACTCCAAATCTGTGTCTAAGACACTGTTCTGTGAACCTCTCCTTCCTTTTGAGTCAGGTATACCTCGAACAGCCTGTCTTGTTTACCTCAAAAATCTTTCTAGAACTTAGTTCTCCTCCCACTTCCCTGTTACTTTTTTGGCATTTGTCCGTGGTTGTGGACTCTCTTATTATCTATGTTAATGAACAAATGAAGTTTGTGAATTCATTTTCTTAATTATATATCTTCTCATTTATAAAAAAGATCAGGAATGGCATGTTCTTTCCAGTGAACTGGTTGGCTAACTCATGCAGCCATGCTGATACTTTTTTGAAATTTACTGGGCTGTGTCAGGTTTTCTTTCCTTTTTTTTTTTTTTTTTAAGACCACTTCTTTCCGACTCGCTGCTCCTTTGGTAGCATACCTGTGTTCCTAAGAGCTTCTCGGCCTCCTCTCTTAACATGTCTGGCACACAGCTGTGTTCAAACTGTGCCCCCTTTTCAGCTCTCATGACCTCCAGAAAGCCAAGGTCATGTCCCCATTTGTGTGGTCAGCAATGGTCCTGGCCTGCCAGTCCCTTTGATTTCCTTATGTTTCCTGGAAGAAGAAATTAATAATATCAGGTATTCCGATGAGTCCATTTCCTGCAGAGGAGCCTTTCATCTTCAGGATTTTGGTTCTTGCCAGAGAATGTGACCTTTTAAGACTGAACAGCAGCTGTCATGTATGTCAAGAAGTAGCCCAGTATTTTCCTCCTTGTGAAAAGACCCGTGGATTAAGCGGAGTGGTTCACGGGTGGATCAGCAGATGCTGTCTATACCCACGAGTCACTGTGCGTCACAAGTCCTGGTAGCAGCAGCCAAAATTGCATGCATTGGTGGCCCATTGGACCACGAGGCTGGGGGCCCTGTGGGGCCAAGAAGTAACGCGAACCTTTCTTCTCTCATCCTGCCCTCAAACACAGGGACAGCCTCAAGGTTTTGAGCACCGCGAACCCAGATGTGCCTGTTTTTGACCTCTTTTCTTTCGCTTCCAGGTGAATATCAAGAAGTACCTCCTGGTGTCCACGCCTCTGTGGGTAAAACACGTCTCTGACGAACAGATCCGGGGCTTCGTTGAAAATGTGATGGTGCCCGTTTGTAGAGCCGCTTCCCCGCCTACGTTGCGCACGAGCGCCCTGCAGGGGCTGGGTCAGGCCATGAAGCTGCCCAGCCCCACCCACCACCTCTGGAGTCTGCTCTCTGAAGCTACGGGAAACATTTTTGACCTTCTGCCAAATAAGATTCGGGTGAGGAACAAAAATATTTACACTCCCGACAATTTATGTTTGGGATTTTTGAAAGCCCTTTTGGCAAAGCAGGTAGGTGTATGTTTTAAGAATGTGGCAGGAAGGCTAGGAAGAAATAACCGCATTTTTCACAAGGAATGTGTTCGCTTCCAAGATCTAAATTGAGGTTGAATATTTAGAACCAAAGTTGGGAGCAAGCTGAGCCCTGGGTTACCGAGTGCTACACCAGGAAATACGCCCTTGGGCTTTTTACCAAATGCAGAAGATGAGTGGGCTCAGAAGTGCTTCCACATTGCGCCTGGAAACTCGTTGGGCACAATGGTCCTGTATTTTGCTTATATGAAGTGATGTAATCCTAGCCTTTCCCCTCCCCCAACAGATTCCTGAATTGTAGTTTTACAAAGAAATTAAAAAATCTCTTTGGAACGATGGATTCTGATAAGAGGAAAAAAGTACAGCCACACAAATAAGTACAGCCACATAAATAAAATAATAGGAAAGGTGGTTTTTGTTCTGTTTTTCAGTAAGCTCTATGCCCAGTGTGGGGCTTGAACTCATGACTCTGTGATCAAGCGTCACCTGCTCTACCTACTGAGCCAGCCAGGCCACCCAAGAAAGATGTTTTTTTTAAATGATAAAAATTGGCTATATATTTGGTTTGATTAATGTCTCATAAGCTGCTGTTCATGGAAATAAGTAAATCTAATAATTCGTCAGAACATGGAGACTATATCTGTTATGTTACCTTGTGTTTTGACGTGTTTGTGATTTTTCTTTGCCAGAGAAATGATCTAGAGCTCTATGTCAGTGTAGCAAAATGCCTCTCAGAAATGACAGATGATGAAGCCAATCGGGTTGCCCAGATTACGGAGGTAAGAATGTATTTATATATTTATTTCCATTACTGAAGTGGGGGTTACAATTGAAGAGGTGACTACAGTATCCTTTTGACGGAAGCTAGTTTTGCTTCATATCTGTTAGTAGTTCATTTGAGGAAGCTCTCTGTGTTCACTGTGGGATCTCGTGTTCAGGCTAGTGGTATGGATGGATAGATGGATGAACAACATTTTAACCTAATTCCACTTCGTCAAGATCATGTTCGTGTCACCTATGGGCAAACATAAGTACAGGACAACGTCTTCAATAAAAATCCCTAAGAATGGGAATATTCTGGCTGAAGAACTTTCTGGTGCATGGAAGGCATAAATAAGTAGTTCTTAAAATTGATTTTCTTTCACCTGGTACTTATTATCCTTTTGTAATGAAGAGAGGTGTCTATTTGAAAAACAAACACTATTAGCCCAGACACAAGATAATTAACAGATACTCCTTTTTTTTTTTTTAAGATTTTATTTATTTATTTGTCAGGGAGCACAAGCAGGGTGATCAGCCGGCAGAGAAAGAGGGAGAAGCAGCCTCCCCACTGAGCAAGGAGCCCGATGTGGGACCCGATCCCAGGACTCTGGGATCGTGACCTGAGCCAAAGGCAAACGCTTAACCAGCTGAGCCTCCAGGGGTCCCAACAAGTACTCCTTTTACTCACACCCAAAGGATGAATGAGTAACATACCAGCAAAGTTGCACATTTAGCTAGTGTAATACATGTCTTGTTAGATTTGAATTGCCTATAAACAGTGAAATTTTTTTTTAGTATAAGTATATTCCAGTGGACATACTTACACAAATGCCAACTCTACATACCAGATGATAGCAAAGATATAGAGAACTGTGAGCCCTCACCCAGCTGGTAGACCTCTTACCATTTATTTCACCTGATGACAGGTGTTGAATCCTTGAATTGCTGCATTGTATAGCCGTGATTCTCAAAATGTGTTCCTTGGGCCAGCAGCATAAGCATGGTGACTGATTAGAAATGAAAGTTCTGGATTCCCACTTCAGCCAGGTCTACTGAGTCAGAGGTGGGGTCCAGGAGTCTGTGTTTTAATAGTCCCTCCAGGTGATAGTGTTGCATCCTGAGGTTTGAGAACTCCTGTTAGAGTATTTGGAATGTCAGCATTTTGGAGATTAGTTTGTTTTAAGGAAAGACAAGCAGTCTAAGGAAATGCTTAAGAGAGTGGACTATGCTGGGGATTGAAATCCAGCTCTGTGATTTACTAGCAATGTGACCTTGGTTACATTTCATAATCTCTCTCTGCCTCGGTTTCCTTATCTATAGAAGGGAGATATTAACACCTACTTCCCAGAGTTGTTTTGAGAGTTACAGTGACTTAATCCATGGTAGGTTCTTGTAAAAATATCTGACATAAGGCTGGTACTCAGTGATTATTTGTTATCCTTATGATCACATTCATGTAATTTATTATATCCTGTTATTATTATATTCATGTAATACAGTTGGAAGTAATGCATATAATTTCCTTCGTGGTACCTGGAGCTGAACATTGCTGGGTTACTCACCCAAGTTCCTTTTTTTTTTTTTGAGATTTTATTTTTATTCATTTGACAGAGAGAGATCACAAGTAGGCAGAGAAGCAGGCAGAGAGAGAGGAGGAAGCAGGCACCCTGCTGAGCAGAGAGCCCGATGCGGGACTCGATCCCAGGACCCTGAGATCATGACCTGAGCCAAAGGCAGAGGCTCAACCAACTGAGCCCCCCAGGTGCCTCCTCACCCAGGTTCTTAAAGTACCACTTAGAACATTTTTGCTAGAACTTAGCTGAATAGTGTTCTTATGCTCCCAAAAGAGTTAGTGCATTTTACTGAGGTCAATGTCTTCTGTTCTTTTCTGGAAAGAATAAAGTAGTGAAGGGCTCAGACTCCTTGAGTTTCAGTTCTTACTCTGCCTCGAGCCATGTGACCGTAAGCAAGTTACTTAACGTCTGTGCTTACTACCATCCTCTACAAAGGAAGGATGATGGTTGTCATCTGCGTAGGGTGGTGTGAAAATTCAGTGGTTCGTACAGGACTTCTCACACTTTCTGGTCTCAAGACTACTTTAGTGTCTTACAAACTGTTGAGGGCTCCAAAAGACTGTAATTTAAATTATCATATCTTTCAATATTTACCATGTAAGAAATTAAAACTGGGAAATTTAAAAAATATTGACTTAAAAGTAATAATAAACCCATTGCATCTTAACACAAATAAGAAAAAGTTTTGAAAACAAAAAATGGTATTGTTTTCCATTTTTGCAAACCTCTTTAATGTCTGGCTTAATGGAAATCTCTTTAATGTTGAACTCTCATAGCTGCTGCTTCATTCAGTCTGTGGTGGTATTTTGGTGAAGTATGTGGGGAAGATCCAGCCTCATACAAATATGTCAGTAGAAAAGGGAAGAGTGTGTTGATAGTTTCAAACAGTTATGGATATCTTTTTTTGTTTGTTTTGATATTGCAACAGAACTCAACAAACGGTGTTTCCTTCAGGGTAGTTGGCACTATGTGGAGTCTGAGTCCCTATCAGTGAACTTCACATAGTCTGTTGTATTAAAACCCGTTGGTCCAACTTCTGCTCCGGGTATGATATCACAAAATCATTTGGAAAATACTGAATCACTGAGTTTTGAAAATCTTCCAAATGTTGATGCATTTCATTATACACTACCAAACATCACACTTGTTAAAATCATCAGAAAAGTCTTTTATGTATTGGGAAACTGCCAATTCACAGTAGCAAATACAATTTTTTCCCGAAAGTCTAATTGTCCCTTGAAAGCTCAGATTTTATCACTGCTAACAAATACTGTGAAGTATTTCCTTGAAGTGACAGTCTCACTTTCTTCTACTTAAAAAAAAAAAAAAAAAAGTCCGTCAAATACTCAGTTTGAATAGCCATCATTGGTCCATCAGTCATCCTTCCAAGTAGATGTGTCCCGAAAAACGTGGCTATTTCAGTTCACAGCCCAGACTTAGGGTTTTCCCTCGAGACAACCATAATACTTGGCTAGGCACCAGAAGTCCCTTATGCATGCTTGCCATTTTATCAATCTTTTGTTAAAAAGATGTATACTCAAGGGCAAAGGTTTAATGACACTAATAATTTTTATTGTTTATAAGGGTATTTTAGATAAAAGTTATTTTAAACAAAAATTGCAAGTGGCTGTGAAAAATGCAGTGACTCTTACTGTGACCTCGGTGCTGCTGTAAATATACTTTGACCTCACAGAGCCTCTAAAAGGGTCTTGGGGTCCCTTGGAGGTCTGTGCACTGCACTTTGCGAACTGCCAAATTAATCCGTGTTAAGTGCTTAGAGTGGTGCGTGGCACACGAGTCCTGTGTTTTTCAGTTATCATCATCATCATCATCATTATTTTGTACAAATACACAAATACACACATTATTTTGTATTTCATTATTATTTGCGTATCTGTACAAAATATCATCACCAATTAACCCCTGAAATCACTGACGGTTTTTAGGAGAAAACAGGAGGTGACATTATAACGCTCTATCTGTATATTCATTTTAAAATACAGCACGCAGGCAGACAGGCCACATGCCGCAGGAAATGAGCGGTTTTAGCATTTGGAATAATAATCAACTTTCAACTCACCCTTTCTGTTTTGCCCTTGCCCCGAGGTTTTATAATGACTTCAACTAATTTAATAGTAACCGAACAATTTGCTTTTTTGCAGAGCAGCCTAGAAAAGGCTGCCTTTGTCAGACTGTACTTGGTCTCTCAAGGACGATTCCCCTTGATGGGCTTGATGGAGATTCTCAGTGCGGCCATCCAGCACCGGGAGAAAGACACCCTGGCATGGATGGTACTACACAGCCTCTACCAGGCGCGGATCGCGAGCCACGCCAACACAGGTGAGGCCGGCCTGGGGAACCAGCAGGACCAGAAGGATCTGCCATCCCTTTTAACCTGTAACTGTTTCCTCCACTAAAAAGGGAGTTTAGTGCTTCGAGACCCAGGAGAGCTCTTGTTACCCCAAAGGAAGAGCACCTTAAATGAAAAGACCAGTTAAAACTCAACAACCTCCACCCTGGGGATGGGAATGGGTTCTGTTGGTGATTTTTATTATTATCTTTAGCTGTCCAGGCCCTCGAGTCCATAAACGAGTGGATCGGGTCGATTCTGCCTGCTTCCATTTCCCAACCAGGATGTCCATCGATTCTGCCTGATGTTTTCAGGAAAATGACTTTGAGGTGGTTACCTAACAAACAAAAAGAGGAAAACAGCGACAACAAAATTAAATTGTTATTCTGTAGGAGAACTTCTCAAGGGTGAGGGGAATAAAATTGGGATTCCCTCACTACATCCTCAAGCCAGAAGCTCTAGGCCTGCAGCTCTGTTAATGAATCATATGGTGGAACTTTTTTTTTTTTTAAGATTTTATTTATTTATTCAACAGAGAGAGAGAGAGAGATCACATATAGGCAGAGAGGCAGGCAGAGAGAGAGAAGAGGAAGCAGACTCCCCGCTGAGCAGAGAGCCTGATGCAGGGCTTGATTCCAGGACCCTGGGATCGTGACCTGAGCCAAAGACAGAGGCTTTAACCCACTGAGTCACCCAGGTGCCCCATATGGTGGAACTTTTAGATCATCATAGACCTTTACTCTTGAATAATAATGAGCTCTGCCATTTCTCCACCTGAGCCTTTGGTCACATTGCTTATGGCCTACAGTCAGGTCTGAACGGCACCTGCTTCAGTAGATCAGGTATGGCGGGGAACTCCTAGTGACCGCAGGTAGGTTACTTACATTTCTGGATTTTTTGTATGTTCCTCAGTTCTTGATGAGGAAAACTGGCAGACATAATTGTAATACCCTTTTTGGGACTAGATAGGAAATTTTGATTTATTCTTCTCTTTGGCGGTTGAGATGGTTGTCTCATCTCTGCATCAGTGCCTGCTGATGAAAAATGAACCTGTGATGAAAAACTATTTTTTTTTTTTACTCTAAATCAAAAGTGTGTTTATCAGGAAGAAGTCTAGTAGGTACTTCCAAGGAAGCGTGAAGATAACGTGAAGTAAACTGAAATAAATCTGATATTGTCTTTGGTTTTAACTAGTTGGCCTTCCAGTTTAGTTCCCGTTTTCCTCTGACTCACTGAAATTTGACAGCCTTCCCAAGTAAGCTTTATTGTGCTGGGAACCCTCATTTTTAAAAAATAAAAACGGAAGAATCAGTATTTATGCCAATGTTTGTTCTCCAGTTACTATATAATAGCTGGTTTTTATTTTTCTTCTGATATCTTTGGGTAGGTTTTCTCTTTGATTTTGGCATAAAATGGGAACATGTAAGTAAAGAAGACCATAAAAACAACTAACTAGCCAAGAGTCAACGTTCTGGCTAGCTGGCACGCCAGATTTCTCCTAGTGTGTTTAACCTTGAGAGAGAGAAACTCCAACAAATGCATTTTATCATTAGCAGATGTGTACTTTTTTTTTTTTAAAGATTTTATTTATTAATTTGACAGAGATCACAAGTAGGCAGAGAGGCAGGCAGAGAGAGAGAGGAGGGGTAAGCAGGCTCCCTGCTGAGCAGAGGGCCCGATGCGGGACTCGATCCCAGGACCCCGGGATCATGACCTGAGCTGAAGGCAGAGGCTTTAACCCACTGAGCCACCCAGGCACCCAGCAGATGTGTACTTTTGAAAAATAAATTATCTTTTTGAAAATAAAGGCAAAACTACATTTATCTGATGTGAATAGTGTCAGAGAACTCCTACAAAATCCCAAGTCTCAGGTATGGCAAAAGGATTTGCGACTGTTTCATGGAATCCTCAGCTGTTCTGCTTTCATCATGGTGGCTAGTACTGACCTATTAGACATTTCATAGGAAAACTGTGGTCTGGTAAGAAAATATCTCTTTTTGTTTCAGGTGTGTTGAAGAGAATGGAATGGCTCTTGGAGCTGATGGGTTATATCAGAAATGTTGCGTACCAGTCAACATCTGTTCAGAACGTGGCTCTTGATGAGGTACAGTCTAGAGGAGTCATTTGTGGCTCCCTTAAAATGTGGAACTTACGTTTGCTCTCCCAAAAGACAAAGAAGTTGCTGCTTGCCTTTGTTTTTCCCCCTCCTTCCTTTTACTTTGGGTAAATCTGGTGATAATTCTCTGACGTCATAAGGAAATGGATGTGCTTGCCTGTCTCTTGGAGACACCCAGGGCTGCCCTTGGAAAAATATTTTCAACAGAATAAGTTTCTTGATAGGCAGCACACAAGGACACTAGCTGATGAGGGAACCCAGCATTCTGTGTACTTGTGCTTGACCCCACAGAGAGGAGGTACAGGGCTCTGGCCTTCGCACTGGCCCAGAGAATGTCTTCAAACGTCTGGTTTGAAGAGGTACCTGAAGTATGCAAGTGATCTGTGTTTGCACAGCATGAGAGGGGTAAAATGATCTATGACCCCCAGAAGGTTAGCTACTGATAAGGAGTAAATTAAAATAGGAAAAGGTTAATAAATGAAGATAGCATGTTCCCATCTTCTTATTTTCTTGACTTTGCTAACCACTGTGCATTTTTTAGTAGAATTTTTTCCGTAGGCATGTTTCACAGGTGTCCTGTTTACTGTGTGGGTGGAATTTGTATAACCTGGGATGTCATTTGAAGTTCTGACCAGCTTTTCTGAAGAGTTGTGTATATTTTTGAAATTTTAATTAATGAAATTATGACTTTTAAGAAATTAAGGAGTACTTTTAAACTTTTTTTTAACTAGTAGAATCTGTCATCTTTTTTTTCTGATCTCCTAAGTTTTTGTTAATTTTCTGTTTTCTTACAAAAAATCTTTTGAAACTTAGAAAATACAGATAAGCAGAAAGAAGTATAATTTGAATCACAGTAATCCAACAACTCAGAGGGGCCTCTTGTTACCACCATTTTATAAGTGTGTAGATTAGTCTAAACTCTGAATGGATGGATCCTAGACAGCGTATTAAAAATACATGTGGAGGGCGCCTGGATGGCTCATTTGGTTGGGCGACTACCTTCAGTTCAGGTCATGATCCTGGAGTCCCAGGATCGAGTCCCGCATTGGGTTCCCTCCTCAGCGGGGAGTCTGCTTCTCCCCCTGGCCCTACCCCCCTCTTGCTCTCTCTCTTTCCCTCTCTCTCCCCCTCTCATTCTCTCCTTCAGATAAGTAAAATCTTTAAAAAAAAATGCATGTGGAAATATACAGACTGAGAAGATGGCAGCATAGGAAGACCCTAAGCTCACCTCATCCCACAGGTACAACTAGATGTCAGTGTGAATAACCCAGGAAATGACCCGAAGGCTGGCAGAACAAACTCCTCAACTAAATGTAGAGAAGATGCCACATTGAAGAGGGTAGGAAGGGCGGAGACATGCTGGGGAGCTAAATGGACCATGGGTGTGGAAAAGGGGAAGAAGAAGGCTATCGCACTGGGGAGCCCACATGGGGAAGATGAATCCCCATAATATTGGGCTTTGAAAACTAGAGGGGGTAAAGTTTAGTGACTTACTACAATCAGCAGGACTTAAAGCCTGCAACTTTAAAAATCAGCAAGTTGGGTTCTGGGAGAACCTGGCCACTGAGAAGAAACTGAGTCCCTGCCCTTAAAGAGACAGCATAAGAAACAGCCTGTGGAGATACAACATAGGAGCAGTGAATTTTGGAACACTGAAAAAAATTTAAAAAAAAGGGGGGGGGGAATGTCTAGGGCACAGGGAGGAAGAGTTATTTACTCATCTCAGAGCCTGTCCCAGAGCGGTAATGTTCACAGGGAGTATCCTCCAAGAACAGAGGAACTACTAGGTGTCATTTCCCTCCCCTGCCTCCCAGCATAAACACGTGGCCACCTGCAGCCACCTGCAGGAACCAGTTTAGCGCCCACATTTGCTACCTAGCTTGCTTACACTACTCCCTGCCTCCCCACTCCTCCCCAGCTCTGGGGATTTGCCCACTCCAGCTGGGCTTGCCTCAGTCCCAGCGCTGTGGATCCCCTCCCTGAGAAGACCTGCTCACATTTTGCAAACCACGCACTATGTGGGGGCCTCGGCAGTGGTGGTGGCAGCCAGTACCCTCTCATGGAAGATGGGCGAATGCCTTGTTAAGCTGTGTGCCCACCTGCTCACTCTTTGTGGATCCACACGGGCTGGCCCTGTGGTGGTGGTAGGTCTCCTTTCACAGCAAACCCGAGTGCACCTTGGTAAAAATCCATGCCCTACCCCTGTATGCTTTATGGATTGGCCCAGCCACTGTGGTCTCAGAGGTAGCGTCATGTCCCCTCTCCCTGGTGCACAAACCTGTGGGCTCTGCAAACCTCCCTCCTGAGCACATGGCAGATCCTCCTCCTCCAATATGCTGTTGGCCAAAGCCCATTCAAACCGAAGCACAAGCCACAAGAAAAGTGTGCTAGCAGCCTGGACAGGGACCAGCACCACGCCAAAGTGATTCCTGTCCTGGGGAGAGAGAAAGATAAGCACCACATTGGTCAGGCTTTGGCCTCCACCATGGGTTGGGGACAGACAATTCGTCTGATCGTGGGCCCTGCCCACCAATGAAGGCTTCTCAGGGGACAACACAGGGAAGGTGCTCTGTGGTTCGGTGCTATTGCATCTCTGCCAAACACTTGGTCTGGCTCAACTCAAGCACAAGGCAGCACCAGCCTGGCCCACTAACAACATAGGAGACCCCCCTGAAGCGCCAGGTTCTGGTAAACAGGGGAAAGTGCCCTGAAGAGCACCACAGGTCTTCTTCATAAAGCCACTACTTTCAAGAGCAGGAGACATAGCTGACTTTCCTAACACACAGAAACAGATGCAGAGAGTTAGACAAAATGAGGAGATAGGGGAATATATCTCAGATGAAAGAACATGACAAAACCACAGTAAGGGTCCTAAACACAATGGAGATAAATAATATGCCTGATAGAGAATTTAAAGTAATGATTATAAACTTTTTTAAAGATTTTATTTATTTGACAGAGAAATCACAAGTAGGCAGAGAGGCAGGCGGGGGGCCGGGGCAGCAGCCTCCCTGCTGAGCAGAGAGCCCGATGCGGAGCTCAATTCCAGGACCCTGAGATTGTGACCTGAGCCAAAGGTAGAGACTTAACCCACTGAGCCACCCAGGTGTCCTTAAAGTAATGATTATAAAGATGCTCACTGGACTTGAGAAAAGAGGGGAGGACATTGGTGATACCCTTAACAAAGAGATAAGAATCAAAGCAATGAAATACAAATGAAAAACAAATGAAATAAAAAATACACTATATGAAATAAATAGCAGAGTACAGGAAGCAGAAGAATGAATCAGCAACCCGGGAGGAGGATAGAGTAATGGAAAGTAATCAAGCTGAGCAGGAAAGAGAAAAGTGACAAAGAATGACACTATATAATCATAAAGCATACAATCCAACAAGAAGATATAACAATTGTAACTATACACCGAACATGGGAGCACTCAGATACATAAAACAGTTAATAATAAACTAAAGGAAGTAATGGATACCAATACAATAATATTAAGGGACTTTAAGGTCACCCCACTTAACATCGATGGGCAGATCATCCAAATAGAAAATCAACAAGGAAACCAAGGCTTTGAATGACACACTGGGCCAGATGGATTCAACAGACATATTCAGAACATTCTACCCTAAAATAGCAGAATACACATTCTTTTCAAGTGCACATGGAGCATTCTCCAGGACAGATTTCAAAAGAAGGCCACAAAACGACTCTCAATAAATGCAAAAAAATTGAAGACCTACCAGACTGATTACCAGCAATGAAATTGATATGTAAAAAACCCACAGCTAACATCATACTCAGTGGGGGGTAAAAGAACTTTTCTGCTAAGATCAGAAACAAGACAAGGATGTCCACTCTTACCACTTTTATTCAACACAGTACTGGAAGTCCTAGCCACAGCAGTCAGACAATAAAAAGAAATAAAAGGCATCCAAATTGGTAAGGAAGAAGTAAAACTTACCCTCTTTGCAGATGACATAATACTGTGTATAGAAAAGACTCTGCCAGAAAACTGCTGGAACTGATACGTGAATTCAGTAAGGTTGCAGGATACAAAATCAGTGTATAGAAATCTGTTGCATTTCTATACACCAATAATGAAGCAACAGAAAGCTAAATTAAGAAACAATCTTATTTGGGCGCCTGGGTGGCTCAGTGGGTTAAAGCCTCTGCCTTCAGCTCAGGTCATGATCCCAGGGTTCTGGGATCGAGTCCCACATCGGGCTCTCTGCTCAGCGGGGAGCCTGCTTCCTCCTCTCTCTCTCTGCCTGCCTCTCTGCCTACTTGTGATCTCTGTCTGTCAAATAAATAAATAAAATCTAAAAAAAAAAAAAAGAAAGAAACAATCCTATTTGCAGTTGCACCAAAGATAACAAAATACCTAGAAATAAACTTAATCAAGGAAGTGAGAGACTTGTACGCAAAAAACTATAAAGCATTGATGAAAGACAATGAAGATGACACAGAGAAATGGAAAGACAGACCCTGCTCACGGACTTTAACAAATATTGTTAAAAGGTCCATACTATCCAAAGTAATCTACAGATTTAATGCAATCCCTATCATAATACCAACAGCAGTTTCTACAGAACTAGAACAAACAATCCTAAAATTTGTACGGAACCACAAAAGACCCTGCATAGCCAAAGCAGTCTTGAAAAGAAAAACAAAACTGGAGGCATCACAATTTCAGACTTCAAGTTATATTACAAAGCTGTAATTACAAAACAGTATGGTACTAGCATGAAAATAGACACATGGATCAATGGAACAGAATAGAAAGCCCAGAAATAAACTCACAACCATATGGTCAATTAATCTGCAACAAAGGGAGCAAGAATGTGCAATGGGAAAAAGACAGTCTCTTCAACAAATGATGTTGGGAAAACTGGACAGCCACATGCAAAAGAATGAAAATGGTCTACTTTCTTACACCAAACACAAAAATAAACTAAAAAAAACGGATTAAAGACCTAAATGTAAGACCGGAAACCATTAAAATCCTGGAAGAGAGCACCAGCAGTAATTTCTCTGATATCAGCCACAGCATCATCTTTCTAGATACGTCTCCTGAGCCAAGGGAAACAAAAGCGAAAATAAACTATTGGGACTGTATCAAAATAAGAAGCGTCTGAACAGCAAAGGAAACAATCAACAAAACTAATGGACAACCTACTGAAGGGGAAAACGTATTTGCAAATGACATACCTGATAAAAGGTTGGTGTCCAAAATATATAAAGAACTTCTACAACTCAACACCAGAAAAACCCCAAACAATCCAACTAAAAAACGGGCAGAAAACATGAACCAGCATTTCTCCAAAGAAGACATATGGATGGCCAACAGACATATGAAAAGATTGTCAACATCCCTCTGCATCAGGGAAATGCAGACCAAACCCACAACGGGATATCACCTCACACCTGTGAGAATGACTAAAATCAAAAACTCAAGAAAACAACAAACGGTGAGGATGTGAAGAAAAAGGAACCCTTGCACTCTGTTGGTGGGAATGCAAACTAATGTAGTTACTGTAAGGATGGTATGGAATATCCTCAAAAAATTAAGAATAGAAGTACTCTGTGATTCAATAATCGCATCACTGGGTATTTACCCAAAGATTTACAAAACCACTAATTCAGAGGGGGTATATGCACTTCTGGGTTTATAGTAGCATTATCAACAATAGCCAAAGTATGGAAGCAACACAGGTGTCCAGTGATAGGTGAATGAAAAAGAAGATATATATATATATATGCACACACACACACACACACACACACACACACACACACTATCCAGCCATAAAAAAGAATGAAATCTTGCTGTTTGCAGCAACATGGATGGAGCTAGAGAAGAAGTGCTAAGCAAAATAAGCCTGTCAGAAAAAGACAAATACCATATGATTTCACTCATTTGTGGAATTTAAGAAGCAAAACAAAGTGGGGAGAAGGAGACAAACCAAACCAAAACAAAAAGCACTCTTGACTGTAGACAACAAACAGATGGTTACCAGAGTAGGGGTGGGGGATGAGTGAAATAGGTGAAGGGAATTAAGACGACACTTGAAGAGCAGCTGAGTAAGACATGGAGTTGTTGAATCATTGTGTCCTACACCTGAACTAATGTCACACTGGAATTAAAACTTAAACAAATTCTTGGAATTATAGCTATAGGTCAGGAGCCAGACCCTGGTGAGTCTCTTTCAATTCATGGTAGAACATACTGAAAAAATTGTTTTAAAAAAATGCCTAATGATTTGTTGTGACTGACTCCCTTATTCCAAGAATGCTTGTTGGTAGTTTGTCTTCATGCTTACGTTTCAGCATTAAGGGAACAAAAATCAAGTGTTCGCCTCCCAAATGTTTTGATTAGATAATGAGAACAGAAAAAGAAAATGCCTGGGGAGAGTCATTTGTTACTGTTCAAAAGTAGAATCAGACTGTACCTCTTTTTAAAAATCCATTTTGGCCACATAACAATAACTGTAAGTATCCTTCTCCCTACACTCCTAACGAATTCTTTAATCTCACTGGAAACACCAGAACAGGGGAGGATCTGGATCTCAGTATGCTTAGGAATGAAATAAGGTTTCTCCTGCATTATTGGAGTAATAATAATGAAACTGTTGTGGCTTCTGTCTTACCAAAGAGGATTCCTAAAACCTTCTGGAGCCCTGAAATGTCTCTTCATTAGGCATGGAAATGGAGTTTCTGTTCAGTCCGGTTCCTTTCTGGGGCGAAGGGGAAGATAACGTTGCATCATCCTGAGAGGGGCTGTGTGTGTGAACATGTGTTACTCTGAATTGTTAAAACCTGTGACCTAACTTTGTTTCCATTTCCTTTGTAGGCTGTGGACTTCTTGTTGCTGCTCTTTGCCGCCGCAGTGGTGACATGGGCAGACCATGCGGCCCCGCTCCTCCTCGGCCTCAGTGCCAGCTGGTTGCCATGGCATCGGGAAAATGGCCCAGCTGGGTCAACCTCGAGCTTCCTTGGCCGGAGTCCACTGCATAGGGTCGCTCTGCAGGAGGCCCTCACTCTCCTTCCCAGTAGCATGCCTCTCCTGCTGCAGAAAGAACCATGGAAGGAACAGACCCAGAAGGTGAGGTTGGCAGCCTCTTGCACGTCAGGGCAGGCCGCCATCTTCTCTTGCGTGATTTCTGTGGTAGAATTGAGGTTGGAAGTTAAGTAAAACTGGAATCACCCCATGGGCTCTCATCCTCAGCCCTGAATCGCAGCCAGATGCAGAGCCTCAGAGAATGAGGCTGACTGTGGCCAAAAACAAGCAATGACAACAGCAACAACTTGCTTACAGCTGGAGGTGAGGCGGAAAGAAGAGCTTATACTTGCCCTGGGATCCGGAAGGCACATGTGTTCTTGATCCTGGGGTTGAAGGGATGAGTGAGGCTCCAAGTGCTCAGAATGTCAGAGTGAGGACAGATAGGAAGGCAAGTTCAAAGCTGGAAGGTTGGGAACGATCCGTCTTGCCCGGGGGTAGGTCAGGGACACGGGCATCTGGAGCAGCCACATTCCCGTAGCCCAATTAGGGTTCCTCATAGCAAACTTGGTCCTATAGCCACATTCCAGGGGCCCACCCTGCTCCCAGCCTGTGCTCGACGACATGGGGAAAGTTGTCGAGGTCATCACCCTAGCCCTCCGGAAAATCCAGACTATAGGAAGCACCTTTTGATTTTTAATGTTGAGTTTCCCCAGACAGCTAGCTGTTGTGCAGAGCATATGGAAATAGCTTCCTCTGCTTCTCATTCCATGGCTCTGAATAGCCTTTAAGACAGTTGATTGAAAGATTCTTTTTTGAATCCCGTTTAATGACAACTGGATTTTTATGAGGTTGAAAGCTTAACGCCAGCTTTTTATAGCTTATTGTTAAAATCCGAACATTAGTCTTTAAAATATTTCCGAACTATGGACCCACAGGTTAGCCCTGCACAACTCCACTAAGCAACTCAATTAATAGGCCTTTGCTTTCTTAAGCATTCATATTGTCCCAGGTTTTGTTTTTTCCATCTCATTTTAAATACAAATCGATTCAAATGCATTATCCCCTTGTGTTTTTTCCTGGCCTGGGATACCATGATCACCATGGATGACAGTGCAGACGTCTGTGTCTGTTAGGTATTTGTAGTGCTTGATTCATTTACTTACCAGTCAGATATTATAAAACAAAATGGAGAAAAAAATGTTTTAATTTAATCAAAGCAGAGAATTAGGAATATTTTCTGACTCTTTCTCGCAAGCCAGTCTCTACATCCCAAGTTAAAATACCTAGCACCTATGACTAATGTATGTGTTTTTTAGTGAGTCGAGAGTGGACCATTCAGTCATTAATGAAATTACCCTCCATCTAATTCAAAGCCAATTTCGGTTGTACTCTGGGAGATCAGTCAAAATCCTGAGTAGTCTGAGTTTCTACCTCATTTGTAGGATTTATTTGCAGTTAACACACTCGGCTCTACCTAGTAAATTACTTTATGCCTTTCTCTTGCATTTTAACTTCCTGTTTCAATTCCACTTGAGCACAAATTGTTCTCAGCTACAGAATATCTGATTTTAGAAATGGGGGCTTATGTCTGATGCGTTTCCTTCTTTACCTCCCACCCCGTGAGCCTGGGCCTCGGCGCCTGCAGTGTCGGGCAGCAGGAGACAAGGAAGAGCTCGCGGGGCTCTGACGTCAGGTGTACCCGGGCTGAAATGGAGATTCTGCCATTCACTGGGAGTGGACTTGGGCAAGGTTCTTAACCTCTCTGTGCTCTAGGAGTGATGAGACAGGAAGTTCATGGCACACCAGAAGCCCACTGGGCCCATGTCTGCCTCACTGTTAAAATCCACAGCAGGGGGGGCGCCTGGGTGGCTCAGTGGGTTAAAGCCTCTGCCTTCGGCTCAGGTCATGATCCCAGGGTCCTGGGATCGAGCCCCATATCGGGCTCTCTGCTCGGCAGGGAGCCTGCATCCCTTCCTCTCTCTCTGCCTGCCTCTCTGCCTGCTTGTGATCTCTGTCAAATAAATAAATAAAAATCTTAAAGAAAAAAAATCCACAGCAGCCTCGGGGTATGTAGCTGAGAAAGGGGTTTTGACTTGGCTGGGTCGTTGGCTGAATGGGAGCTGTGTCCAGCTTCCCCGTCTCTTAGGCATGGTCTTCCCATCGCCAGTCTGCCAGCTCTGCATGGAGCTGCATGTATACAGACCCAAGGGACCGATCGCGCTTGTACTGATAGTGCGACTGTCTTCACTGACACTGCTCTTCTTTTTCACCCTAGTTCATTGACTGGCTCTTCGGCATCATGGAAAGCCCTAAAGAAGGCCTCTCAGCAAAATCCAGGGATCTTTTAAAAGGTATGACTTCCATGCTGCGCGCCCAACAGAGGCGAAGGCCCCCTGTGCTTGCCTTTGCTGCGGAAATAGCAATCTCTTGTATATTGGCTCCTGAAAGGGTTCGTCTGAATTCAGGGTAGAGAAGTAATCTGGAGCTGCCATTATGTGGCATTTTCAAGCAGAAAGTGGGTTTAAAAAGAGTTCCATGCCTTTAAATTTAACTTTTATTTAAATAGTTTTTAAATGTTTTATTATGATGGCAAACTATCACTTTAATTTAAATTTAGAAAATTCAGGAAAGAGCAGAGAGGAATCCAGAGTCCCATTGCCCAGTGGCAATTTTGATAATTTTTTCCTAAGAAGTTTTTGCCCCTCCGCGTGTGAGTGTTGTTCTAACATATTTATAAATCATTAAGCACCTGAAAAAATAGACATAGATACTTTAAGCACTGCCTTTTTAATTTAAAAGTTATTTTTAAAGCCTTTTAACTATTCCTGTATTGGCTTCTTTAATAGTATTTGTAACAGCTGCATGGTATTTTGCCAAGGGAATTGGACATTTCTCATGCTTTCAGGCATTTGAATAGTCTTTGTGCTTTTTATACTTCTCTATTGATTTGTTGAACTATGACTATAGGAACCACAAACATAGAATACCTTCCTCTGAAAATTACGTACATTATTTTCCTCAAATCTGAGAAGTCTGTTGGGCGTTGGTTCTGTGGCCTGAGACAGCATGTACTGTCGTCTGTGTCTTAGGGCTCAGAAGTCTGGTCCAACCAGTGGCTGTTGGTGAGATGACCCCCGGTATACTATAAGATAGTGCACTGGAAAGTCTTAGCTCGGGAGAATCACCTCCTGGCCTACACGTGTGGTAATTTATCTGGCCAACCTGGAGTCTTAGGATGACCATATTTTACTCTAAGTATGGTATGGTATTTTGGTTGCAAACAAGTAAGAATTCCCTAACCAGTTGGTTGTGATCCTTCTCCCTACCCCCAACATATTGAAGGGCATATGTAAGAAGTGGATTGTGATCAAGTACAGAACTTCACGGGGCAAAAGGGCAGTGGTCTGACTTACCTTTACTTGATCTGTCCCTAGAGACTTGCTAGGATTTTCTTTTTTTCTTTGCCTCAGGAAGATTGAACTCATTCTTAATGGCCATACATCTATAATACCATCGGTTGCTCCAAACATACAGTGTTTTAGGTCACGAAGATAGCAAACAACTTGATTCTGATTTGGAGAATAGTTATTTGGGTCAAGGAAGTAGACGTTCACTTGATTAGATAGTCAAAGGCTTATTAGAGTCACACACAAGAATTGTGTTACTGGCTTCTCTACATTTCCTCCCTATTTTAAATGACATCTCAATATATTTATATTAATATCCTAAAATAAGATCTATAATGAGTGACCTTGTGGAATTACACGGAGCTGGCCTACCTTAAATTGATCCCTGAGGGACCCGTGATGAATAAGAAAAGGTGTGGACTTGAAAGCTCGTAGTTGAATACAGATTAGCACGGTCATGCCCGCTCCGCTGAGCCGCAAGGACCTAACTTCATTGCAGGATCAGTTTTTTATTTTTGTTTTTTACCTCTTAACCAACTCCTAATGGAAAAATCACATTCATGTAGAAAAAATACACAGATTAAGTAGCTTTTTTTACAAAGGGAACACACCTATGTAATCATCACCCAGATAAAGAAAAGAACCAGCATCCCAGAAGTCAGTTTTTGTTAAACTCTGCAGAATTTCCTGTTAACTGGTTGCAGAATAATTTAACAACAAAGAAACCCTTTCCCCCAGATTTTATTAATCGTGTTCTACTATTCAAATTCTCCCTAAGGCTTGATGGGAGTTCTCAGTCTTGAAGATGAGCCAAGTAAGAAAAAGCCAAGTTCTGTTCTGACACATTTTCCATCTAAATGACCTTTTCAAGTGCAGTTTCACCAAATGCAACAGTTCATTTTACTTTTTTTTTGTCCCCTTAGCCACCCTGCTGTCCTTGAGAGTTCTCCCAGAGTTTAAGAAGAAAGCTGTGTGGACCAGAGCCTATGGTTGGTGAAGTTTCATGGGTAGCCAGCAGCCTCCTCAGCTGGGTGAGGAAAACCATAGAAATGGAAGAAGGTTTTCAGAATTCATGCCTGGGATCGCCGAGTCATGATGCAGAGGGTCAAGTGGCATGAAAAGGTGGACAAAAAACTGACCCTTTGACAGGTACATGCCAAGAGAAGGGGGCATTGCTTCAATGTCCAGGCCCGTTGGGAATAAAACCAGAACTTGAATTTTCTTTTATTTGGCTGGAGTTCAACCTGAAGATTTTCTTTGTGAAAACTTGACTACATTATCTACTCCCCCTAAATTCTAGTAAAATAATCTTGTGAATGTCGTGCATGTTTCTTCTTTGTCTTAAGACATGGGGAAGGTTTTGCTGGCAAAGCGAAACTATAGTGGTGACAGTGGCATCATGATTGATTTCCCGTGAAGTTTCTAGAGGACATTCTCTGACTCAGTATTTTCTTATGTTTATAGATAAAGCACTGTCTTGGAACTGCTGTCCACATTTAAACAATAAGTATGCTGTGTGTTGAACATTAGCCAAATCCGATTCATTAGTGGTGGCTGTAATTTGCTTATGCTTGGGCCTCTTGAACGCAATTGAAAGTTCCCCAATTCAAAATAGCTCCAACCAAGGAAGAGAATATTGGGTCATAAGCCAAAAAGTTCAAGAGTAGTTCTGAACAGGTCAGTCAGCTGCATCCAGTGAGTGGTGCCATTAGGGGCATAGACAGGATCACTCCTCGTAGTTGGTAGGATGGCGACCAGCCACCTCAAAGGGAAGGAACGGCATCATTGCTTGTGGGTGTGGCAGAAGCAACCTGGAGAGGACTCTGGTTCTGCGTGGGTCATGTGAGTCCCTGCACAACTATGTGGGCCTTGGGAGTTGGGGTAATCTAATTGACCGGTCCTCGGTCCTACCTGAACTGGCTTTCCTCCAGGAGGAAGATGGTGGAAAGCTGGGCGGATACCTCCTTAAAAGAACAATGTGTTTTATTGTAAGCACACATCTCTGTCTCAAGCAGGGTGACTGCTGGCCTAATGACAAGTAAATGAAGTCTGTGACAGTGTCCCCTGGGATAGCAGCTTACCCAAAGGGGTGAGCATCAGCCAGCGTTCGACCTGTTTGCTGCTCGTTTTTCCTTCGTGCAGGCATTCATCAGGGCGGGCTTTAAAAACCGGGCACAGGAGCGTACTGCCAGGGCTCTGTGTATATACAGGGTCTCTGGGAAGAAAGGTTGTGCCATTGGAATAATATTCCTTTGTGTCTTCCAGGCCATAGTGGTACCTGGTCCTTAAAAGCCCCGTAGAACCTTCAGTATTATTCCCGTGTGACATATACATCCATGTTGTCACTAAGTGAACCCGCCGATGACTTAGGTTAAAAATAGCTCTCCTCGATTTATTTTCCAAATATATGGATTTATGATTCCAGGTTTCAGATATTTGTGGTTCACTGTGTAATCCACACTCCGTTTTTTTCTTTTGCTGAACTTCAATACGACGCCGAGATGCTCACGGAAAAGGGAAGGGAGGGTGAGCTCTCAGGGAGTCACCTGCAGGGCCAACATTTCATTTTTATTACCTCCTCAGAGGCCGGGCTAGAGGGAAATGAATTTGAGGGAAGCAGCCGAACATGTTCTGGGAGCAGCCAGCTTCTCTTTCCTTCCCACTGCATGCGCTTTGTTTTACTTCCCACCAAACAGTGATTGAAAGTCATCTCACATTTATCGTTAGGTGCCAGACGGTAAGTTCACCAGAACTTTCACTTGTATTATCTTATTTCACTCCTACAACAAGACTGCGAAGAAGCATTTCTATTTTAAAGTGGAGAAAATACATCTAATAAGAGGCAGAGCTACACAGAATGCCAAAGCCTTAAAGCCCCAGGTCCAGTGCCCTTTCTGCTGTATCCGGGCATTTAGTGCCCATTTTCAGATGAAAACTCCTATTAAGGAGGAAGCCTCACGCATGCGTCACATAGATTGCTATCATCAGACAAAAGAGAGAACCCTGAAGCACAGGGAATAGAGTCAATAATATCGAAATAATGGTGGTGACAGATGGTGACTACACTTAGCCGTGGTGCCCGTTGCGTAACGTATAGGATTGTCAAACGCCTGATTGACCCCTGAAAGTAATAGAATGTTGTATGTCAACTACAAAACCCCAAATCAGAAAAAGACACTGCCTCATGTTAATAAGCTGCTGGAACTGGGAAGTTGAGGAGTTGTAGTGTTAAGGAACAGGTCTTTGCCAGTTGAAGGACTTAAATCCCTGGGCCGGCTTGCAGACATGTGTGGCAGAGAAGAGCAGCGAAGGGGAAGTGGGCACTGAGGAGCTTGTCTGCGCTTCCGCCCTGGGTCGGCAGGCAGAGCTTGCCAGTGCTGGAGGAAGGGATGAAGGATCAGGCCCAGCTTCTAAACCCAGGCTGCCCTTTTCTCCTCAGCCTGGTTTCTTCTCATTCAAACTTCATCCCTGCTCCTGCCCTTGACAAGAAAACAGAAGAGTACAAAATGGAGGAAATAAAATCTATCTGTATCCCTTCTTCCCTAGCTACACAACCCCCCCCCCCCCGTTTTTGTTCTCGGGGGTCTTGAGCTTAAGATTTGTAGGATTTTCCTCTTCATGGTCATCTCTGAAGAGTCAAAAATATAAGGTGCTAAGGGTGCCTGGTGGCTCAGTTGGTTAAGTGACTGACTCTGGATTTTGACTCAGGTCATGATCTCGGGGTTGTGAGATCAAGCCCCAAGCAGGGCTCCACGCAGGGCTTTCAGCTACTTGAGATTTTTTTTTTCCCTCTCCCTCTGTCCCTCTCCTGATCGCTCGAACTCTCTCTCTTAAAAAATAAATAAATAATGTAAATTTCAAAACCTAAAGGTTCTAAAATCTAAACACACTAATATATTAGGTCACTGGAATAATAACACTCTTTCTCTTGGTTCCCTGTGTGACTTCAGGTCAGAATTAAGTTATTTTCTCAGAAGTCTCTGCCTTTTTAGACCAGATGTTCCAAACTATGTATGGAAACACTTCCTTTTCACAAGTCATCTTCTGTTGGATTTTGAAATCACAAGTTGCCAAGACAAAGAGCATGCTGGGATATACTAACAAATGAACATGTGGGGTTAAAGCCTTATTATGTGTCTCAGAACACTCTGACTCTTGATTTGCAAGGTGTGCATTTGGAGCAGATGTTGGGATGGGATCCGTGCAAGGGCCTAAAATTATGTTTTGTCATGTAATGACTCCATGGTAAGTAACTACAAGGCTGCTAATGACCTTTTTTGAAGGTAACGGTCAGAAGTTCACTTGAAATGATTTTAACCAAAGATAGCGATATTGTAATTATAAAAGGAATAAGACTTTGTTAGGGACGCAACTACTATCTCAAAATAACTTAGTCACTTTGAAAATAAGCAGTTTTAAACTTCTGGTAAACATTTTCATAAATTGCTGTTTTCGAAGGGAGATCAGATCTTGGGCTTAGGAGGATGGGGCCTTCACTAAAGCCAGAGCTGTAGGCGAGGCCTCTGGGTGAGTCTGAGTGAGATGCCCCAACACGCCTATTCCCAGCTATAGGCATTTCGGATGAAACCAGGGGACCGGATGTGGCCAGAACAATTCCCATCCTCCATCCTACCATCGCAAAAAAACGCCTCATGCTGTCATCTTTATGTATAAATGTGTATCATCGTCACTCCGGTCCTAGATGATGTAATATGCTTTTATATTTCCTGGAAGGAAATGCTTTATACTGATGATAAACTCTCGAGCCTCATTTTTTAAAAAATGTATGCTATATACAGTAATTATGAAGTTGTGAGTGTGCGTGGAATGTGTTAATCTTCATAAACAGTATGGAATTCTTTAAAATTGCCACTTAGATTGTCTGGTTCTTGTCAAACATAAGGAACTTGTGAAATAATTTCTAGCTAAATTATTGGACGTGAAACCAAGTAAAAATGACAGGGATGACTCCCTGATTTTGGTTTTGTTTCTTGGATACAAGGAATAACTTAACTCACAAGGATAAAAGAGAAAGGATACAGGATACAGAAGGTATACAGGATACAGAAGGTATCCTGTATCTCACAATGATACAGAAATATGGTTTATAAATTCTAAAACGTAATAGAAATGTTATCACCTTCGTATGTTTCGCTGAAAGTAGTTCTAACGCTTGGCGATCTGTATGTTAGGACTTGGGAAGATAATGGAAATTTAACCAGTTCTTAAAACATTCTAAAAGCAAGTAGCACATTAGGAAAGGATACTTAGAGAAGCTAAAAAAACAAAACAAAAAAGTCCTTTTGTGTCTTGTAAATATGAACTGCCCTTTGAGAGTTATCAAATACAATGGAGATATCACCTAGTCAATCTGATATTTTTAAAAAATGTTTTATTTATTTGACAGAGATCGCAAGTAGGCAGAGAGGCAGGCAGAGAGAGGGGAGGGAAAGCGGGCTCCCTGCTGAGCAGAGAGCCCCACATGGGGCTCAATGCCAGGACCCTGGGATCATGACCTGAGCCGAAGGCAGAGGCCCAACCAACTGAGCCACCCAGGCACCCCTATCTGATAGATTTCTTAAAACAGGACTTTTTCTGGAGGTACTGGTAGTAATCTCTAAAGTCAGAGCTGCACAATTATGAGTGTGTACCATGTGCCCGGAGTAAACAAGGCATGATATTCCTGCCCTCACAGAATTTATATTCAGAAAATATAAATTAGTAAACCATCAGATAATTTTAATGCATCCAGGAAACATGTTACAAATTTCCTGCTTCTGTGTAGCTCTTTATCATTTAGAGAGGTTTAGTTTACCGCACTGCATTTATTCTTTACAACAGCGTGGGGGCAGTGAAGGAAAGGAACCCTGGGCTCATTCACTTAGTAAACATTGGAGCTGGATTTCCTATCAAACCCACTGCTCTTACTTCCATCCAGGCCACGTTCTCGCTCACAGGACCCTGTGGCTCAGCAGAGTACCACAAAGTAAGTACGCAGCGGACGCCTACGTTTATTTGGTGAATTAAGGCATGTTCTCACTAGTTGATTTGCAATATGGAATTGACGGTTACCTTTACTTGAGGTTTTAAACTCTAGCTACCCTTAGCAAAGATAAATCCCTCTTTAACATCTTTAAAAACCAAACATAAATGCCGTCATCTCCATTCTGAAAACAGAGAAAGCTACGTTGTATGGGGGCTTTTATATAAATTAGCAGATTTCTAGATTTCTGTCCAAAGCTGAGATACTTAAACTGTAGTGTGTAGGAGGGGCATTTAAGGAGCCTAACAACATGTAGGTTCCTGGGTCCCAGTGGAGCCCAAGAGTCTGGGTCCTAGGTGGCATCCTGTCCTAGGACTGTTGCTCTCTGGAATATACTTGGCAAGAGCGCCATATCGAAAGGTAACATAGCAATTAGACCTGGAAGTAGAAAGTAAAAATTAACAAGGAGGCAAAAATGTTTACAAAGGAAAAATAAGCCAATGAGAGGAAGATGTGGGGGAAAGGGGAAATCATTTGTAGCATATTTTCATTTTAAATCATTGATACTTTAGCACAATAAAATGTAACTGTTTTCTTTGTACATCAATAAATGTAAGATTCTCTGTGGAAATATTTCGGATACTGATGTTACAGCTACATTATCTCTTGAAAGAAACACAAAGTCTTATAGGTGACAACTTGCTCAAGGTAAGCAGAATAAGATATCCTAAAACAAAATGGTTTTTCTTGGGGGCGGGGCGGGGGGCTTCAGTGCGATGTGGTACATTCTTTGGTAACAAGTATGTTTGCAGGAAGCCGAGTTAAGTTTTGTAATTTTGTGCCTTCAGTGCGTCAGGCGTCCCACAAGGTGTTTCTTGAACAAAGGTAGACACTTATGCAGCAACTAAGAATCAACTCATTCTAACGTTAACCTGTTTATTGAACAAAAACATAAGACCAGGATAACTTTGTGATTCTTGAAGAGCATACTGGAGGGAAAGAAAACACATTAATATTGAATGGATACTTTTGGCAGAAGTGTTACTGCTTTTCATTCAACTATTTTGGTAACATAAAAGCCCAGGGACTTTGATGATATTACAGTGTCTGTGTGTTGTATTTTTTAGGCAGGCTTTTGCTGAGTAAGGAAATTCTTCGAAGTAGTTCTCATTCAGAGCAGTTTTACCCCGCCCCCGCTACCCTACCCTTTTAAGTCCCAGAGGCACTGCTGATGTTGATTACTACACCTTAGCTTGGGTTACTAGGAACTTGAGGCAATGGAACTTGGCATTGAAAGGTCCCAAGAAAGTTGGGGGGGAGGTTTGTTTTACAGAGAGGGAGAGAGAAAAGGGCTTGGGGAAGGAGAAAGTATCTTAAGTAGCTCCACACCCAGCACAGGACCCAATCTCACGACCCTGAGCTGAAATCAAGTCAGACGCTTAACTGACCAAGCCATCGAGGAGCCCTAAGAAAGATCTTTTTAAAAGTTACGTGTTATGCTTCTAAAATATCTAACAGTTTGCTATTTCATCTATATTTATTATATTTGAGAAACCAAGCCTTTGACAACACTGAACAAAATGAAATAGAGATTTGATGGACATACAGTTTAAGAAATCAGCCAAAAAAAATCACCTTTGCAATCTGGGTAATATCCAGTTAACAAGGTAGATGTTTACTTCTCTAAGTTTCTTAACCTGGGGAACATGAACTTGAGTGGAAGAGAAATGACATCCTTAAGTCCACTAACCTCTAATGAAATTTTTCTTTCAATTATGAATACAGGTAACCACCCGTAATAATAAGTTGTGACTGTGTTTTACCAAAGGAATCACAGAGCTTTGTTACTATTGTTGCGGAGACCTGATTTTCAATCCATAATTATAAACTGTGCTTTTTAGTCTAGTTTGAGAACTAGGCAGGCTCTTATGGTAATGTGGTTTAAAAATTAAATAACAAGATTTTAATTTCTTATAATAGTCCAGTGCGATATAGTTTCTCTAATTCTTACTCTGCTACTTTAGTGATGCACGTGATGCTTTCAGCAATCTACGTAGCCATATTGACTGAGAGGAAGCTTGACTGAGTCACCTACAGTTTGCAAATGGATTTTGTTCTCTTTGTACACCAAAACTTTCAGTATTTTTTAATTTTGAAAAACAAGCTTTTTTAAAAAGCTTTTTTTTGTTGTTAAAGATTTTTTTTATTTGACAGAGATCACAAGTAGGCAGAGAAGCAGGCAGAGAGAGGAGGAAGCAGACTCCCTGCTGAGTGGAGAGCCCGATGCGGGGCTCCATCCCAGGATCCTGGGATCATGACCTGAGCCAAAGGCAGAGGCTTTAACCCACTGAGCCACCCAGGCGCCCCTACATTTTGTTTATTTAAATATTTATTTGAAAGGGGGATGGGTAGAGGGAGAGAGACTAGTAGACTTCCTACTAAGCAGGGAGCCCAATACGGGGCTCGATCCCAGGACCCTGAGATCAGGACCTGAGCCAAAGACGCTTAACCAACTGAGCTACCCAGGCGCCCCTATTTATTTTTTTTAGAGGGGGGAGAGAGAAAGATGTGGACTCCCTGCCGCGCATGGAGCCCAATGTGCAGCCTGAACGCACATCTATGAAACCACAACCTGAGCCAAAATCAAGAATTGGATGCTTAACTGACTGAACCACCCAGGTATCTCAGGATGTAGCTTTTTAGAAGGATGATTTTAAGTATTTTAAGATCCCAAATAGGATACTAAATTTTCAAAGATATCAGTTATCTTTACCTAGTTACCAATTTTTCTGTAACTATATTTTACTACCTGGTTTTTATGTCATAAAATATTTAGTAACCTTTTTATATAGTTACTGGATAATAAGATTCTAGACTCCTTTCAAGAAAAGTGAATGTATACTGATGATACAGAAGTGATATTAGTCAGTTTTCAAAACTCTGTGACTTATGTGACAGTGATTAGCAACAATAATTCAATAGTAATCTGAAACATCACTAGTTAACTGCCTTATCTCCTTTAAAATAATTTACTCTAGATTTTTACCTTTTGCCTCCCTGTAAGTAACATGGCCTGATTTCAACCCCTGCCCCAGAAAAGGAATATGGATCAAATAAATATTTGTATATTTACCAAAGATCCATTCTATTTTCATCAGTCTCCTCTTTTTAAGGCATCAAACTCCAAATATTAATGAATACTTTCTCAGGGCTTGGAAAATGTAGAATTTTCTCAGCGTGTCTAATGTGTAAGATGGGGGTGAGCCCTGGTGAGGGTGACATCGGTCTATAAAACGTTATTCTAGACAACTGCCACATATTTCACATTGTTGCCCTCCCGTGGAGTTGCTATTTGCAAACTCCGAAGTGAAAAGAAAAAGATGTAAACAGATAAAATCCCGGCTAACAACTTTGGTTTCTCAATTTCATTGAATCCGTTCCAGTGAATCTATTTCTCGTTTGCCTTACAGGAAAAGAATCAATGTAAAGTTACTTGTATAAAATCCACAGCTTTGGTAAAGCAGGTTGCGTGGAACATGCAAGGATAAGAGTGCTGCGATCGGCTTCAAGCTCGAGGAGAAGGTGGTCGTCGCGGAGCCGTGTCCAGTAGCAGGTATTTTTCCAGCAGGCCACTTCCTGTGTTGTTTGTTACAGCTGAGTCCACAAGCCTGTCCTTCCTTCTCTCACATCGGAATGCGGTGCTTCACATTTTCTTTTTCTTAAAGGGAAAGACTCCAAGGATGTCTCTTCTTTCTGAGTAAAGATGACTGTAGGTATAATACATGCCTAACACAGAGAAGGAAGTGGCAAGAGTAAGTAAGGTTGATTAACCATTTCTTTGGAAAGATATATAGTCAGAGTGCTGCTTGGAGTCTAAGGACAAGACACTTGCATGGGAGACTCAAAGAAGGACCATGTAAACAAGAGGCCAGGAAAGGGAAGTAAAGCGAACTCCTCTACGCTCCTATTTTAAGGCAAGGAATTAATGTTTCCCTTTCTGGAGGGTAGCGCTCTCTACCAGCCCTGAAGTTTCACATCTGTCTTCTTCCTGATGCATTGTTCCTATCTGTCTGACGATGACTCTAGACCAACTACCTTGGGGATTTGTGAAGGTCAGAGCTTCAGAAAGTGAGATGTAATCATAGAAGTCCTTTGCCGATTAAATTTTCTTGACTCTTTTAAGTTTTTGTTCCACACATTTTTCTTGGGTTTTTAGCACCTACTCCCACATGCCTGCTGGGAAATGCTAGCACAAAAAACCAAACAAACAGGAAACAAATAGATATAAATGGGAAAACCAGAAATGGCCCAGCCTGCTTAGTTTGACATCTAGGTTTTCTCTGTAGATCCCTGTATCCAGAGTCAAATTTCTAAAATTCCTACACAATACAGGTACTTTACCTGCTTGTAAACCTGTTCTTTATACAGCGAAACAGTGACATACTTGATCTTGTGATACCCTGCGAAAAGCGTTGTAACTTCTAGGTGCTTTACTAACAAGGTCTAATTCACCGTGCTGGGTATCCTCCTCTGTTTCTCCCATGTTCACAGACCTTTCTGTTAAAGTAGATAGCAGCACAAACCAGAAAGCACAGGAAGAATGCAGAAACAAAACAAAACAGAAAAGCCACTTACCTATAAAGAGCATCATGAGATATATTTTCAGCACGTATGGGAAATAGATTGATAAATCAAAGGGCAGCTTTGTGGAGTAAGTGCCAAATGATTCAAAATACGGCAGCGACTGATAGATGGCAAATGCTGTTGAAAGAACAGAGAAGGAATTGTGAAAGTTTCCCCTCATACTGCTACAGGGGTGTGTATATATAAATGTCTACAGAGCTCAAGGATATTTTGAATTTTATAACAATGGTTTTGACAGATGCTGAATCCTTTAGCTAAAGCTAGAGCTGAGTCAACTGGCAAGGCTGTTACGGCAGTGTGACTTGAACTTATATCCATTTTATACTTGGTTGTACCTACAGAGAAATAATTTGTTTCTTAGAATGGTATCCCCCCACTACATATCCCCTTCTCACAAATAGACAAATGAATTTGAAAAATGCTGCACAGAGTTACTTCTTAGAGTTTCAAAACACATTAGTACAGTAGAGATTCTGAAAAGTTCTGCAATAAAGAAACTGGTTTTCCTCTACAGTTTCTCAGTGTAACTGGCCTTGGAAGGGCTCCTTCTCCCTCCTTACCCACTAGGAAAATTTAAAGAATGCTGAGGAACTCTGGGAGAAATGTTAGCCAAAACATTTTGAGGGGGGAGGCTGGTGTCAAAGAAAAAGATACGGAGGTTCAGAGAGTCAGGGGAAGATGGAGGAGGATCCTGAGCTCACCTCATCCCATGGACGCCCCAAGAAAACAGATAGACATGTACATCTATACAACTCTGAAAACAACCTAAAGACAGACCAGACCTTCCACAGCTAGCTGCAGAGAGAATGTCACATGGAAAAGGGTAGGAGGTGTGGAGTTGTGGTTGGTGCCCTGGTCAGACTAACCACAAAAGGGAGGGACACCACAAAAGGGAGGGATACTCACAAGCCTGAAGAAGCCAGGGGATCACACCCCACACCAGAGACACCTGGCATTAGGGATCTGCACTGGGAACAGAAGTTCCTATAACATTTGGCTTTGAAAACCAGTAGGGCTTATCTTTGGGAGCCTTAGAAATCAGCAGGATACAAAGTTAGTAGAAGGAGGGAAATAGAGACTAAGAAAAAAAAGAAAAGACCAGTAAAACCAAGAGCTGGTTCTTTGAAAAGATAAAATTCATGAAACTCTAGCCATGCTCATCAAGAAAAAAGGAGAGGACCAAAATAAAATCAAACAAAGCAGCAGAAATAATAACTGCTCTATATAAATACAAAAGATTATAAGACTTATGAAAATTGATATGCCAACAAATTGGGCAACTTAAAAATATCTGAATAGACTAATACTTAGTAATGAAGTTGAACTGATAATTGAAAAAATCCCAACAAAAGTCCAGGATCAGATGGATTTATAGGTGAATTCTAACAAACATTTAAGTTTATACCTATTCATGGCAATTTATTCCAATAAATGGAAGAGGAAGGGAAGCTTCCAAATATATTCTATAAGGCCAGTGTTACCCTGATATCAAAACCAGGCAAAGACACTACCCCCACCCCCCAAAATACAGGCTATCATCCATAATGATCATAGATGCAAAAATCTTCAACAAATTAGCAAACACTTATTCGATAATCTTTCCCATAATTAAGTGGGATTTATTATGGGGATGCAAGGGTGATTCAATATTTGCAAATCAGTGTGATACACCATGATCAACAAAACAAAAGGATAAAATCCATGATCAGTAAATGAAGAAAAAGCATTTGACAAAATTCAGTATCTACTCATGATAAAAACTCAACCAAGTGGTTTAGAGGAACCATTCCTCAACATAATAAAGGGTATATATAAAAAGCCTAAGCTAACACCATACTCAATGCTAAAAAACTGAGAGCTTTTCTTCTAAGATCAGGAACAAGCCAAGATGCCCACTCCTCCCACTTTATTTAACATAGTTTCTAGAAGTTCTAGCTCCAGCAATCAGATAAGAAAGTAAGAGGCATCCAGATTGGCAAGGAAGAAGTTAAACTTACTGCACATGACATGACACTATATATAAAAAATCCTAAAGATGTCACAAAAAAACAGTACAAATGCAGTAAAGTTGCAGGATACAAAACTAACATCTAGAAATCAGCTGCATTCCTATACACTAATAACAAAGCAGTGGAGAAATTAAGAAAACAACAATCCCATTAACAATTGCACCAAAAATGGGACGCCTAGGTGGCTCAGTGGGTTAAAGCCCCTGCCTTCAGCTCAGGTCATGATCCCAGAGTCCTGGGATCGAGCCCCACATCGGGCTCTCTGCTCAGCAGGGAGCCTGCTTCCTCCTCTCTGCCTACTTGTGATCTCTGTCTGTCAAATAAATAAATATAAATTTAAAAAAAAAATTGCACCAAAAAGAATAAAATACTTAGGAATAAACTTAACCTAGATGGTGAAAGACCTATACTCTGAAAACTCTAAGACACTGATGAAAGAAACTGAAGATGACACAAATGGAAAGATACGCCATGCCCATGAATTGGAAGAACATCACTAAAATGTCCATATTACCCAAAGCAAACTATAGATTCAGTGCAATCCCTATCAAAATACCAAGAGCATTTTCCATAAAATTAGAACAAATAATCCTAAAGTTGGTACAGAATTACAAAAGACCTGGGGGCGCCTGGGTGGCTCAGCTGGTTAAGCATCTGGCTTCAGCTCAGGTCATGATCCCAGGGTCCTGCAGTTGAGCCCCACATTGGGCTTCCTGCTCAGCGAGGAGTCTGCTTCTCCCTCTCCCTCTGCCGCTTCCCCTGCTTGTCCTCTCTGACAAATAAATAAATAAAAATCTTAAAAGAAAAAAAAAGTTAAAAAAAATCACCAAAGACCTCAAATAGCCAAAGCAATCTTGAGAAAGAACACAGCTAGATATAGCACAATTGCACATTCCAAGATATATGACTAAGCATAATCAAAAAGAGTAAACTACTGACACAAAAACAGACATATGAAGGGGCACTTGGGTGGCATAGTCGGTTAAGCATGTGACTCTTGGTTTTGGCTCAAGTCATGATCTCTGGTCATGAGATTAAGCTCCTCTCTGGGTTCTGCACTCAGTGCAGAGTCTGCTTAAGACACTCTCTTCCTCTGTCCCTCCCACTCTAAAATAAATAAATCTTTTAAAAAAAAAGACATATAGGGGTCATCTGGGTGTCTCAGTTGGTTAAGCACACAAATCTTGATCTCCACTTGGTTCTTGATCTCAGGGATGTGAGTTCAAGCCCCACCCTGGGCTCCACAATGGGCATGGAGCCTACTTTAAAAAAAAAAAAAAAGACATATAGATTAATGGAATGGGATAGAGAGCCAAGAAATAAACCCATACCTATATATCTTGTCATAACAAAGAAGGTAAGAATATACAATGAGGGAAAGATAGTCTCTTCAATAAATGATACTGGGAAAACTGAATAGCCACATTCAAAAGAAAAACTAGACTCCTTATGTCATACACAAAAATAAGCTCAATGGGTTAAAGACCTAAACCTGAAACCATAAAATTCCTCGAAGAAAACAGGCACTACACTCTTTAATATTTCCCTTAACAACATATTTATGTTGTTAAGCTCTCCTCAGGAAATGGAAACAGAAGCAATATTAAACTATTGGGACTACACCAAAATAAAATTTTGCACAATGAAGGAAACCAACACAACAAAAAGGCAATCTACTGAGTGGGAGACGATACTTGCAAATTAATTAACTTATAAAGTATTAATATTCAAAATATATAAAGAACTTACACAATACCAAAACCACAATTTAATTGGAAAATGTACAGGAGACATGAGCATACATTTCTCTGAAGAAGGCATAAGATGTTCAACACCACTAATCATCTCAGAAATGCAAATCAAAATCACAATGAGATACCACCTCCCACTTGTCAAACAAGTGTTGGCAAGGATATGGAGAAAAGGAAACCCTCTTGCTTCCACTGTTGGTAGGAATGTAAATGGGTGCAGTCACTGTGGAAAACAGTAAGGAGGTTTAAAAAAAAAAAAAATATATATATATATATATATATATATATCCCATATGATCCAGTAATTCCAAAACAGTATTTACCCAAAGAAAACAAAACCATTAATTCAAGAAGATACATGATTTACAACAGCCAAGATATGGAAGCAACCCAAGTGTCCATCAATAGTTGAATGGATCAGGATGTGGTGTGTACACACACACACACACACACACACACACACACATAAATATATATAATGGAATATTACTTAGCCATAAAAAAGGAGATGTTATCATTTGCAAGAACATGGTGGGACCTAGAGGATATTATGCTAAGTGAAACAAGATACAGAAAGACAAATGCCATATGGTTTCATTTATATATGGAATCTAAAAAACAAAAGAACAAAAAGGAGAAACAGACCCATAAATACAGAGAACTAATGGTTGCTACAGAGGAGGGGGTAGGGGGCTTGGGCAAAAGGGGTGAAAGGGAGTGGGAGATAAAAGCTTCCAATTATGGAATCAGTGAGTCACAAGGCTAAAAGGTACAAGATAGGGAATCTAATCAATAGCATTATAACAGTGTTGTATGGTAAGAGATGGTAGCTGCATTTGTGGTGAGCAAACTGTAACAGAGTTGTTGAAGTGCTATGTTGTACACCTGAAACTAATGTAACATTGTGTGTCACCTATAGTTCAAAAAAAAAAAAAAATCAGTGGGGCTTAAATCCAGGAATGTTAAGAATCAGTAGGCTTAATGCCGGGAGAGCCAGAGGGCAATAGGAAACTGAGTCCCCTCACTTAAGAACCCAACATAATAAGTAACTTGGCGGAGACACTGTGCAGAAGCAGCAGTTTGCAAAGTGCCTGGGGTATATGTCAAGAAAATTTATTGACTAGTCTTGGGTTATGTGCTGGAAAGGCAAGGGTCTTTAAGAGATTTCTCTGGGAACAAAAGTGCTGACAGGTGCTATTTCTCTTCCCCTCTCCCAGCCTAGATGGCTAGTCACTTAGGGGAGCCAGTGCTAACACTATCTTGCTAGCACCATGTGACTGACCTGACCCATCCAACCTGCCCCCTTCAGCAGGCAACCCTCAAAGGGGCTCGTGCCTCCCACACCCTGCAGAAAGCCCTGGCAGGGACAAAGCTACTCCAAAATGACTCCTTCCCTGGGGAGGGAAGAAATAAGCCCCACAAATCAGTGCACCCACAGTTTCAGCAGCCCAGGCTCTTAGCTGGCTGTGTGGGGAATAAGCCCTCTGCTTTGGTGGAACAGAAGATGTGGCAGCGAGGCTAACTGCAGACACCTAGGCTGACTGCTGGTCTTCCCACCGACTAGTCACAGAGGCCTCAAACAGCCCTCTCAACAGTGTAAGGACCAAACCCTGCCCAGTGTGCCTACAGCAGGCAAAGTGGGTCATGGCAGTTGGCTGAACTGAAAGCAACTGTGGTTCAGCCACAACAGTGGGACATGTTTAGCCCACACAGTGCACATTCCCAAAGTGTCTGATTTTGAAGACCAAGAGGAAGTTGTGTTACAGGGCTCCACAGGGCGCCTTCAACATAAGGCCACTACTTTCAAGACCAGGAGACATAGCTAACTCACCTACTATACAAAAACAAACACAGAGTTAGACAAAATGAGGAGAGAGAGGAATATGGCCCAAATGAAAGAACAGAATCACAGTAGAAGAGCTAAATGAAACAACCAATGTGCCTGATAAAGAGTTCCAAGTAATGGTCATAAAGATACTCACTGAATGTGAAAAAAGAGTGGATGATCTCAGTCAGAACTTCAACAAAGGGAAAATACAGAGTTGAAGAAGTCAAAAATGAAATAAATACACTGGAAGGAATCAAGAGCAGATCAGAGGATTCAGAAGAACAGATCAACAATCTGGAAGACAGGGTAATGGAAAGTAATCAAGGTGAACAGCAAAAACAAAAAAAATTAAGAAAAGAGTTCAGTAAAGGGGACTCAACAACATTGTGACGAGTAACAACATTCACATTATAGGGATCCCAGAAGAGAAAGAGAGAGAAGGGAGTAGATAACTTATTTGAAGAAATAACTGAAAACTTCCCTACTCTGGGAAAGAAAAGATCTATCCATCACATTTCAGGAAGCACAAAGAGCTCCTAACAAGATAAATCTAAGGAGGTCCATAGCAAGACACATAATAAATAAAATGGCAAGAGTCAGTGATATAGAGGGAGTTTTCAAAGCAGCAAGAGAAAAAAACCATTAACCACAGGGAAATCCCCTATGGCTATCAGCTGATTTTTTTCAGCAGAAACTTTGCAGGCCAGAAGGGAGTGCCATGATTAGACCAGAGGGCCCTGACAGATATATACAGAACATTCCATTTAAAAAAACAAACAAACCACAAAACCCCAATATGCATTCTTTTAAAATGCACACAGAACATGCTCCAGGATACATCAAATGTGAGGCCATAACACAAGTCTCAAAAATTTTTTTAAGAAGACTGAAGTCCTATCAAGCATTTTTTCAACCATGACAATATGAAACTAGAAATCAATTATAAGAAAAACTCTGGAAAGGATACAAATACATGAAGGCTAAACAACATGCTATTAAACAATGAATGCATCAACAAAGAAATCAAAGAAAATTTAAAAAAATACACGGAGACAAATGAAAATGGAAACATTGCAGTGAGAATCTTTGGGATGTGGCAAAAGCAGTCCTAAGAAGGGAATTTATAGCAATACAGGCCTATCTCAACAAACAATATGACTCTCAAATAATCTAAACTTATACCTCAAGGAGCTGGAAAAAGAACAAAGCCCAAAGCTAGCAGAAAGTAGAAGGAAGGAAATAATAAAGACTATAGTAGAATTAATTGAAAAACTAAAAAAATAAAAACAAAAAAAAAACCCCAGATCAATGAAACCAAGAACTGGTCCTTTGAAATAACCAAAATTGATAATTCTTTAGCCAGACTCATCAGAAAAAAGAGAACTAAAATAAAATTAAAAATGAAGAACTGATAGCAGAGAAATACAAAGGATTATAAGAGAATATGATGAAAAATTATATGCAGACAAATTGGACAACCTAGAAGAAACAGATAATCCTAATATACATCTCCCAAAAGTGATTCAGGGATGCCTGGGTGGCTAAGTCATTAAGCATCTGCCTTCGGCTCCGGTGATCCTGGGGTCCTGGGATCAAGCCCCGCATCAGGCTCCCTGCTCAGCAGGAAGCCTCCCTCTCCCACTCCTCCTGCGTGTGTTCCCTCTCTGTGTCTCTCTCTGTCAAATAAAATCTTAAAAAAAAAAAAAAGTGATTCAGGAAGAAATAGAAAATTTGAACAGACCAGTCACTAGTAAAGAAATTGAATCTGTAATCTAAAACTCCCAACAAACAACAGTCTGGGACCATAAGAGCCTCACAGGTGAATTCTACCAAACATTTAAAGAATTATCCAAAAAACAGAATAGGAAGGGAAACTTCCAAATTCATTCTATAAGGCCATCATTTCCCTGACTTCAAAACCAAAGACACTGTTAAACTAAAACAAAAACAAAACCCTACACCCCAGTATGATAAACATAGTGCAAAAACGCTCAACAAAATATTAGCAAACTGTACACAACAATACATTAAAAAAGATCATTCACCACAAACAAGTGAGATTTATTCCAGTGATGCAAGGGTCATTAAATATTTGCAAATGAGTCAATGTGATATATCACACTGACAAAAGGAAACATAAAACCTATAGGACCATTTCAATAGATGTAGAAAAAGCATTTGAGGGCACCTGGGTGGCTCAGTGGGTTAAGCCGCTGCCTTCGGCTCTGGTCATGATCTCAGGGTCCTGGGATCAAGTCCCACATCGGGCTCTCTGCTCAGCAGGAGCCTGCTTCCCTTCCTCTCTCTGCCTACTTGTGATCTCTGTCTGTCAAATAAATAAATAAAATCTTTAAAAAAAAAAAAAAGC
>NW_019154131.1:15772034-15987155 GCF_002288905.1 Enhydra lutris kenyoni
CAGTGGGTTAAGCCGCTGCCTTCGGCTCTGGTCATGATCTCAGGGTCCTGGGATCAAGTCCCACATCGGGCTCTCTGCTCAGCAGGAGCCTGCTTCCCTTCCTCTCTCTGCCTACTTGTGATCTCTGTCTGTCAAATAAATAAATAAAATCTTTAAAAAAAAAAAAAAGAAAGAAAAAGAAAAAGCATTTGATAAAATACAGCATCCATTCATGGTTAAAAACTCTACTAATAAAATGGGTTCAGAGGGAACACACCTCAACATAATAAAGGCCATATATGAAAAACCCACAGCTAACATACTCAGTGCTTAAGAAACACGGGTTTTGGGGCGCCTGGGTGGCTCAGTGGGTTAAAGCCTCTGCCTTTGGCTCAGGTCATGGTCCCAGGGTCCTGGGATCGAGCCCCGCATCGGGCTCTCTGCTCCGCAGGGAGCCTGCTTCCTCCTCTCTCTCTCTCTCTCTCTCTGCCTGCCTCCCTGCCTACTTGTGATCTCTGTCTGTCAAATAAATAAATAAAATCTTAAAAAAAAAAAAAAAAAAGAAACACGGGTTTTTCTCTAAGATCAGGAACAAGACAAGGATGCCCACTCTCACCACTTTAACTCGACAGAGTACTGGAAGTCCTAGCTGCAGCAATCACACAAGAAAGAGCAGTTTCCAGGGTGCCTGGGTGGCTCAGTGGGTTAAGCCTCTGCCTTGGGCTCAGGTCATGATCTCAGGGTCCTGGGATCGAGTCCCACATCGGGCTCTGTGCTTGGTGGGGAGCCTGTTTCCTCCCCTCTCTCTCTCTACCTGCCTCTCTGCCTACTTGTGATCTCTGTCAAATGAATAAATAAAATCTTAAAAAAAAAAAAAACAAAAAAGCAGTTTCCAAATTGGCAAGGAAGAAGTTAAGCTAACACTATTTGCAGATGACATGCTATACCACATACAGAAAACCCTATAGACTCCACCAAAAAACATTAGAACTGATAAGTAAGTTCAGTAAATTTGCAGGATACAAAATTAACAGAATTTTGTTATGTTTCTTCTATATGCTACTAACCACTTATACATGCACCAAAAAGAATAAAATACCTAGGAATAAACTTAACTAAGGAGATGAAAGACCTATACTCTGAAAACTATAAGACTTTGAAGAAAGAAACTGAAGATGACACAAATAGGAAGATATACCATGCTCACAAATGGGAAGAATATCATTAAAATGTCCATACTACCCAAAGCAAAGTAGATTCAATGCAATCTCTACAAAAATGCCAATAGCACTTTTCATAGAACAAGAATAAGTAATCCTAAAATTTGTTTAGAACCACAAAAGACCTTGAATAGATAAATCTTGAGAAAGAAGAACATAGCCAGAGGTATCACAATTCCAGTTTCAAGATATGTGACAAAGCCATAGTAATCTAAGGATGGTAAAATGGATACACAGATTGATGGAACAGGAGATGGGGAACCCAGAAATAAACCCGGGCCCATACAGTCAGTTTATCACAAAGGCAAGAATTTAGAGTGGGGAAAGGACAGCCTTTTCAATAAATGGTGCAAAAAAACAAAAAACACAAAAAAACCTGGGACAGCTGCTTGCAAAAGAATGAAATTGGACCCCTTTCTTACAAACTACACAAAATTAAACACAAAATGGATTAGAGACCTAAATGTGAACCCCAAAACCATAAAACTCCTGCAAGAAAACATAAGTAGTTATCTGGACATCACCCTTAGCAACATATTATAGATGTCTCCTCAGACAAGGGAAATGAAAGCAAACTTATTTGGGAGTACATCAAAATAAAAAGCTTCTGCACAGTAAAGGGAACTATCAACAAAATGAAAGGCAACCTTCAGAATGGGAGATGATATTTGAAAACAAAATATCTGACAAAGGGTTAAAGTCCAAAATATATGGAGAACTTACACAACTCAATACCAGACAGTTGGTTGACTCTCTTATTAAAAAATAGGCAGAGGACCTACACAGCCATTTTTCCAAAGACATACAGGTGGCAAACAGACACATGAAAAGATGCTCAACCTCACTCATCATCAGGGAAATGCAAATCAAAATCATAATGAGATATAACCTCACACCTGTCAGAATAGCTGGTATCCAAAAACAAAAAACAAACAAAAAACAAAAAACAAAAAACAAAAAACCAACCCAAAAAAACACATGCTGGTAAGGATGGGAAGCAAAAGAAACCCCATACACTGGGGTGGGCAGGTAAAGGTACAGCCCCTGTGGAAAACAGTATGGAAGTTCATCCAAAAAATTAAAAATAGAACTACCATACCAGTGAACTCACACTTACTGGGAAAGTTCACATTCAAATACTAATTAGGAATGGGTTGAGCAGTCTTACAGAGACCCTCAGGTTGAATAGACACGAGTGCACTGTATGTGTGAATGCTTCAAATATACCTAAGATTTTGTCTTAGATTTCTTCTTCTGAGAAATTACTGCTTAATAAGATGGGTAATTACAGTGTTAGCTTAAAAAAATAAAAGCAGTATCATATCCTCCAGTAATTCCATGACTGGTTATTTATCCAAGGAAAACAAAAACACTAATTGGAAAAGATAAATGCACCCCTATGTTTACTGCAGCATGATTTACAATAACCAAGATAAGGAAGCAACCCCAGTGTCATCAATAGATGAATGAATGGGTAAAGTAGATGTGTTTATGTGTTAAAGATACACACACAGTGGAATGTACTTAGGCATTAAAAAAAAAAATGAGATTTGCCACTTACAAGAACATGGATGGACCTAGAGGGTATTATGCCAAGTGGAATAAGTCAGATAGAGAAGACAAATGCCATACGATTTCATTTATATATGGAATATAAAAAATAAAAGACTTAAATACAGAGCACCAACTTATGGTTGCCAGTGGGGAGGTATTTGGGGGACAGACTAAATAGATAAAGGGGATTAAGAGGTAAAAAACTTCCAGTTATAAAATGAGTAAGTCATGGAGATGGAAAGTACCGCATAGGGAGTAGAGTCAGTAATACTCTGAGAATGTTGTACAGTGACAGATGGTGGCTACACTTACTGTGGCAAGAATGAGTAATGTATGGAATTGCTGAATCAAAATATGTTGTACACCTGAAACTAATATAACACTGGATGTTAATTACACGTCAATGAAAATAAAGAGGAGGTTCTATGAAGTTATATCTCACATACAGATTTTTATGATATTTTATGAAATGATACTGTACTATGGTTATGTAAGATGCTGTTAGCATAAGCTGGGTGAAGGGCACACGTGAACAATACACTGTTTTTGTAACTTCTTGTAAGTCTAAACTCATTTGTAAATAAAAAAAAAATTAGAGACAGAAGAAACGTTGGGCAATCAAGGCTGCTAGGGCTAGCCTGAGCAGGATAAGTGGCTAGGCCACAGGGTCCGCAACTGACCTGCCATCTAAGACTTCTAGATGCTGCGCCTAAGTTTCTAGCAGTTAATCGGTATAAACTGATGATCTCGCTGTCTACACACCTTGCTTTTGTCTTTGATGTTATTGGATGGGAAACTATAGTTATTTAAAAATATTAGAGTCATCAAAAGTCGGCCAGGTTTTCTTAACCACGTCTTTTTATACTTTAGGGCATTTAAAATACAAAGAAACATGTGAAGGTTAAACTGCAGTGACCCATTTTCTGCCACCCAGAATTATTAACATTTTGTCACATATGCTTCCAGACTCCTTTTCTGCATATACACTTCGCTTTTTAATTGCAAGAATAAGTTAATGAATCTAATTTCAAAAAAAAAAATGGGTTTTATGGCAAACATACTGGAACATGGCTTTCCCAGGAAGGTGAAGGCTTAACATTATCAAATAATGAGAATGTACAAGTTTTCTATAGTTATTCATCCTTTATTTTTAGGAAAAGATTACTCCTGTCTCTACCTTAGTCCTTTATAATATATTCTTTATGGCATTTTTCATACAATATAATAAAGCAATTTACTTAATAAATGTTTCAATGAGTGAAGAATTTCATTCTCAAAGAAACCAGCAATCCAGTTTTTTTAGTTTTCAGGAGTATTCTCTAGATTCTTTTGGCTTAGTCTGTTCTAAAAATTAGTAATTCTTTTGAAAGCAAAACAAATTTTAAAGTTCTACCTAATATGATTTACTATAAATTTTTCTCTGGTCATTGGTACAAAACTATATGCACTTTATGATTATCGCCAATGTCACTATTTTATTTTAAATTTCTTTTTCTATGTTTTCCCTTAGTTACTATATAATATGCTTTCTTAATTTCTTTATGCCTTCTGTTTTCAAAAATTTTAATGTTTCAGAAACTTCCTTACCAGTCTGCCAAATCCATTACGGAAGGAAGCATATATTCCCCTAACATCCTCAAGCTTTTTGCAAACTGATGAATTTTATTTAAGTTTTAGGTTTACATTTAGGCTAAGTAACTAGCTGAGTTCATACTGTATTCAATAATTTATTCAGTGTTTATTGAGCATATATATTGGGCGCATGAGAAAAAGGGAAGCAAGGAAACAACAACAAACCCATATCCCCAAGTTGCTTAGAGGCTAGACAGGAAACAGAGATTATTCAAAGAATCACACAAACGTCTAATCACACCTGAGACAGGTCTTATGAAAGAGAGATTCATGGTGCTGTACTGTGGGCAGGGGGCGGGGAACAGACTTAGTTGAGAAAGTTGAGGAATGCTTTCCTGAGAAATCGATGACTGATCTAAACGTAGAGTTAACTGTTCCTGGCAGACAGTGTGATGCATGGTAGATAGTTAAGTAGGAAAGATAATCCAGCCAGGGGGAACTGAATTTCTATGCACTAAAAATAATCATTGGGCGCCTGGTTGGCTCAGTTGGTTAAGCATGCAACTCCTGATCTCAACCCAGGTCTTGATCTCAGGGTCATGAATTCAAGCCTCACCCTGGGTGTGGAGCATACTTTAAAAAAAAAAAAAAAAAAAATCAGCCCTGCCTCGGGCTCTCTACACGGCGGGGAGCCTGCTTCCCCCACTCTCTCTCTGCCTGCCTCTCTGCCCGCTTGTGATCTCTGTCTGTCAAATAAATAAAATCTTAAAAAAAAAAAAAAATCACTGAGTCACTAAATGTTAAACCCCTTTTGGATGAGTAAACTGAGAGAGATGATTTGCCCAAAACTCATACAGTGAGTTAATGAAGTTAAGGGCCTGTACTCAGATGTCTTCATTCCTCATCTAATATTTTGTCTACTGTGCAAAGCTGCTTCCCCCTCTAACTTTCTTAATGTTTTGCTTTTTTGCATCAAGGGAAGTGTGCCAGGAATGATCCATTGAGTCAGCTGTCCGCTAGCAGTAGCAAAAATAGTAATTTAATCATCAAAAAGTTAAGTGAACCATTATAAGCAGATTGCTTTTGTCAGGAAGCAATAATGCAAAGTCACTCTTACCTTCAGCAAGAACACACAGAGGATAAATGGGCATCCACAGTGTCTGACTGAGCCAGGTCAAGACGGCATAGGATATCCCTATGACTGACAACATGCTGTAAGTGTACCTAAAACAAGACAAGGAGCTCAGAAACATCATTTCCCACTGATATCTGGGAGAAGAAGAGAAGAAAATACCTTACACTGTAATTAAACACAGAGATACAAGTGGAAAGTTTAAATTCCAAACCTTATTTTCTACCATTTAAGCAGGAGGTTTAAAAAAAAAAAAAATAAGGGGAAGAGAACTGTGTCAGTCTGGCTTGTCTCAGGGGTTGGATCATGGATAATTATGGAGGTAAACAAAGAAAAATGGAACCCTTACCCCTCAGCAAATTATACCTTTCCCTGATGAGTGAATTTAGGTTCACTCAGAAGCTAAGCCCATTTTATCCAGTATGCAGCTGGGTTTTTAAAAACAGACTTGTAAATATTTAGGTAATGAATTTTTAAAACACAAGTGTGACTTCCAAGTCCTTATTGGTCATCCTTCTGCTCGTGCAGTTGGGCTATGCTGTGTGATCAGTTAAAGAGCCAGTTTAGAAGCTTGTTTGGAGTGCAGTAGGTGGTTTTAAAGCTGCCTTCGTGATGTAATGGAGGAAGTAGTCTGCATCTTCTTGTTTCTCTGACTAGGCAGTGGTTCTCAAGCTTAAGCGGACATCAGAATCCCCCAGAGGTCTTGCTAAAGCACACACTGCTAGGCCATATGCCCAGAGGGTCTCATTCCATGGGTCTCAGGTAGAGCCTGAGAATTCTATTACAAACAAGTTCCAGGTGATGCAGATGCCATACAGGGCTCGGGTCTGTACTTTGAGAACTATTGGAATAGGCAGTACGTCATATGGCAAAACAAAATCCAAAATCTTGAAAACATGGAGAAAACTAAACCTTTCTCCCATTCTAGGACCTCGATTCCATTCCTCAGAGACAATGACCAATGCCAGTTTCTTATATATCCTCTCAAATACTCTTGCAATTGCTTATCTGTGTATATAAAAACCATATACCAACAGTGCAAGTCTTCACTAAACACGGCATGTTATCAAACTTGATCTGTACCAATCTCGAAAATGGCATCTATTTTTTTTTATAAGATTTTATTTATTTGACAGACAGAGATCACAAGGAGGCAGAGAGGCAGGCGGGGGGCCGGGGGGAAGCAGGCTCCCTGTTGAGCAGAGAACCTGATGAGGGGCTCGATCCCAGGACCCTGAGATCACGACCTGAGCCGAAGGCAGAGGCTTGACCCCCTGAGCCACCCAGGTGCCCCAGGCATCTATTTTTTATTACAAGAGTAGGCAAGCATCTTACATGTTTAAAACCACTTTTAATGAAGTCCAGTGTATCTTCTTTCTTCTGTTCCTTTGTTTTTGGTTTCTGAGAATCTTCTGCCAAATCCAAAATCACAAAGGTTTACCTCTATGCGTTCTTGGAATTTTATAGGTTTAGCTCTTACATTTGGGTTTTTTGATCCATTTTAATTTTTTTGTATATGGTGTGAGGTAAGGATCCACGCAGATGGACATGTCATTGTCCCAGCACCATTTGTTGAAAAGACTATTCCCCCACTCCCATTTAATGGTCTTGGTCCCTTGTCAAAAATCAATCAACTATAAATGTGAGAATTTATCCCTGGACTATCAATTCTATTCTGTGCTATATCCTTATGGCAGTATCACATTCTTGATTATTATTGCTTTGTAGTGAGTTCTGAAATTGAGAAGTGTGAGTCTTCCAACTATGTTCTTCTTTAAGATTGCTTGGGCTAGTAAGTTCCTTGAATTTCCATATGAGTTTTAAAATTAGCTTTGCAATTTCTGCAAAGCAGCCAGCTGGGATTCTGATAAGGATGGCACTGAATATGTAGATCAGTTTGGAGAGTGTTGCAGTCTTATTAAGTTTTCAACCCATAAACATGGGTTATCTCTTAATTTAGGTATTTTTAAATTTCTCCCAATAGTATTTTAAAGTTTTCCATGCATAAGTTCTGCACATCTCTTGTTAAATTTATTCCTAAGTACTTTATTTTTTGGATGCTATTAGAAATGAAATTTTTCCTTAATTTTATTTTAAAATAGGTCATTGCAAGTGTATAAAACACAATATACAAAAATAATTTTGTATATTGGTTTTGTATTCAACAACCTTTCTTACCGGTTTACTAGTTCTAGTACTTTTAGTGGATTCCTTATGATTCTATACAAAATCATATAACCTGCCAACAGACTTTACTCCTTCCTGCCTTTCACATCATTTTCTTGCCTAACTGCCATGACAAGTATTTCCAGTACAATGTTGAATAGACGTGGCAAGGGTTGTACACTCACCCTAGTTTCACTCATCGTAGGAAGAAAGCACTAGTCTTTCAACATTAACAATCATCTGGATGTGGGGTTTTTTATAGATGCCCTTTTCCAGTCCTTGCATTTATTTATTTAAGATTTTATTTATTTGAGAGAGAGAGTACACACAATTAGAGGGGGTAGCAGAGGCAAAGGGAGCAGCAGACTCCCCACTGAGCAGAGAGCCTGATGTGGGACTCAATCCCAGGACCCTGAGATCATGACCTGAGCTGAAGGCAGATGCTTAACCAACTGAGCCATCCAGGTGTCCCTCTAGTCCTTGCCTTAAAAAAAAAGGAATTTTAGGGTAAGTTGGGAAGATAATTCCACCCCAACATCACAGAGGGAAAAAAACTGAGTTTTGAAAAGGCTACATGCTTAGAAATTTTACTTCCAAGTTATGAGAAAAGAAAGCCTATGTATATACAAAAGCTTGTATATGACTGACTATTCATAGCGATATTCCTCATAACCAGAAAGTATGTCCATCAACTGAAGAATGGATAAATAAAAGTGGTATATTGCTATAATGGAATGTTATCCATAAAAGGAATAAAATACTGATAAAAAGGAATGAAATACTGATACATGTTATAACATAGGTAAACCTTGAAAACATTAAGCTAAGTGAAGGAAATCAGTCACAAAAGGCCATATACAGTATGGTTCCATTTATATGAAATGTCCACAATAGGTGAATTCATAGAGACAGTATATTAGTAGTTGCCAGGGGCTGAGAGGAGAAAATGGGGATTTTACTGCTAAGGGGTTTAGGGTTTCTTTATAGAGTGCAGTGAAAATGTCCTCAAATTAGTGATGATAGTTACACATCTTTAAATACACTAAAACCCATAAATTTTCTATTTTACATGTGAATGTTGGGTGCCTGGGTGACTCAGTCCGTTAAGTGTCTGACTCTTGATTTCAGGTCCAGTCATGATCTTAGGCTCCTGAGATCAAGCCTTGTATCTGGCTATACCTGAGTGTGGAGTGCGCCTGCTTAAGATTCTCTCCCTCTCCCTCCGCCTCTGCCCCTCCCTACCCCCACACTTGCTCTAATTAATTAACTAATTAATTAAGAAATAAATAAAAGGTGAATGTTAAAGTACATGAATTATCTCAATTCTTTTGTTTTTGAAGGTTCAGTGGGATGTCCAAGATTATACAGCAAGTAGTGGCGGTGGGATGCATCCTAAGATCTCCTCTGTTAAAAAGCCCTTCCACGACATCATGATACTACTCTCAATGTTAAAATCATTTTGTTCTCTGATGAGTTTAACTGTGCTCATTAGAAACTGAATTGACACCAAAAGAGTCAGGCATACCAGAGAACAGTATGTCAGAAGGTTCCAGTCCCAGATGGGGCTCCTTGTCTCATGAACACAAAGTCATGGGCTACAAAAGTCCATGAAATTCACCCCAAGTCTACAAAACTATCAGTTAAAAATGAGGAATAACTTACTAAATTATATATACAAAGAATGCTACTCCTTTTCATTCAACAAAACATTTCATTCTAACTCACTCTAAGGCTCAACCTATTACTCAGAAATACTTTAATTCAGCTAAGTTACTGACAACATAGTAAATGAATAATTTACGTAACTCAGCTAAAATGCTAGGGCGCTTTTGTTACCTATCCACACCCAGATCTTGCAAGTAGAAGGGGCAGTTCTCATTTGTGAAAGCCAAAGAAGCAGTTAGGACACCTCCCTAAGATGAGCCTCTGAGCAAAGGGGACTGTTTACCCCACTGCTGGTAGAGACAAGACTAGACCCATCTGTTTGCAAAGTTTTAGAAGTAGAAGGAAACTGAAGGTGATCTAGAGCAAAAGTTCTTAATCTGAGGTTCAAGAATTCCTAGGGTATCCACAAAATAACTTCTATAAGTCATTTGGACCCACTGGAATTGTATATAAAATATATCATGGAGATAAAAGTAGAACCTAGGCGATATAGTCAAAAATATTGTCATAACATATGGGGACAGATGGTGACCGCACTTATCATGGTCGCTGCTGATTAATGTCTAGAACTGTCCAATCAGGGGCACCTGGGTGGCTCAGTTGGTTAAGCATCTGCCTTCTGCTAAGGTCATGATCCCAGGGTCCTGGGATCCAGCCCCATGTCAGGCTCCCTGATCAATGAGGAGCCTGCTTCTCTCTCTCCCTCTGCTACTCCCCCTGCTTGTGCTTGCTCCGTCAAATAAAATCTTAAAGGGTGCCTGGGTAGCTCAGTGGGTTAAGCCTCTGCCTTCGGCTCAGGTCATGATCTCAGGGCCCTGGGATTGAGCCCCACGTCTGGTTCTCTGCTCAGCAGGGAGTCTACTCCCCCCCACCACCTACCTGTGATCTCTGTGTGTCAAATAAACAAATAATCTTTTTTAAAAAATTATACTTCAAAGAAAAACAACACAAAATAAATGTATGTGGAGGTACGTTCTTCCCCAGAGCAATGAGGCCCTGTATTTAAAGTATTCTGGAACTCACAGAAACCAACTTTGTAAATCCTAAGACATAAGAGAAGTCTTGCTTTGCTTGTTACAGTTACATGTACCAGCGCAATTTCAAGGAATGCCTTTCATTAGCAAGCAGCTGTGAGGTTTATCCCAAATTGGTGCTATGCCAAGTCTTCTGCTGGAAACCTGAATGCACTGATTTGCTCTTGTAATACCATGGGAGGTTTGCATTACCTCCGACATGCCCATTATGGAAAGCGCTAAGAATACATTTCGATATCAAGATAAAATAATTTGGAAAGGGGTTATGTTTTCCTCTCTCATTCAGGGTAACCAAATGTAGGCAGCTATTACTGGTTTCACTGTAGAAAAGCAACTTGGCTTTAAGATATTATTTTGCGGGGCACCTGGGTGGCTCAGTGGGTTAAAGCCTCTGCCTTCGGCTCAGGTCATGATCCTAGAGTCCTGGGATCAAGCCCCACATCCGGCTATCTGCTCAGCAGGGAGCCTGCTTCCCTTCCTCTCTCTCTCTGCCTGCCTCTCTGCCTACTTGTGATCTCTCTCTCTGTCAAATAAATAAATAAAATCTTAAAAAAAGAAAAGAAAAAAAAGATATTATTTTGCCTCCTTACCTAACCATATCCAATAGATTCCAAAAGATGAATAAAACACACACCACATATTTCTCTTGGACTTCCTCTTGACTGGTGATCACCACAAAGAGGATAATTATTCTCTCTGTGAGCTAAGAAAGAAACAGCAAAGTCAAGAATTAGGATCATCTGTTAAGCATGTAGGTCATTTTCTAATTTCAAAACCCAGAGTTCCTCTTCAAAGAAAGTATGCTTTAACTGGAAATAGGTATGCTGAACTGCTAACATGATCTCTGAGGGAGTAGGGTTATAGGTCAATTTCACTTCCTCCTTGCTGTTTTTTGTATTCTCCAAATTATACATAATGAATAAAAACACATTTTATGTAATCAGGATATTTCTCCTCCTGCGATATATGCACACGTTTTTATTCACTTTGGTAAGCTTTTATTATATGTCCACTATGTATTAGATGCCAAGGTTTTTACACACACACACACACACACACACACACAGAAAGCAAGGTCCTTGCTCCAGAGGGTAGCAGTGGTAGGAGAATGTGGCGGTAGAATTATGACATAGTGTGAATAATGCTGTCATTTAAAGTGCTCTGAATGGGAGCACAGGTGAGGGACATAACTGCCTGGGGAAAGGATGCACAGATTTATGAAGACAGGCAACACCTCAGTTGGATCTGAGAGAAGAGGCAAGAGTTTCTTAGGTAGACTGATTAGGAAAAAGGACATCCTAGGTTAGGGGAACAGGAAAAGCAAAGAGGCAGAGGTGTGAAAATGCAGGTGTATTAGGGAATAAGGAGAAGCCCTGGAGGCTAGTGTTGGGGGAAAGGCTCAGAAAGGGAATAAATAGGAGATAACACTGAAAACATGGCAGGTGCTGGGTTATAACGGGTTTTGAATGACAGGCCAAGAAATTTTGATTTCATCTAACAGGGAAGCTATTGTAGCTTTTTTTAAGGGGGTGGGTGGAGGGGGAAGAGAAGTAATATAATCCTAACCTTTATAAGCCAGTGGGAAATGAAAAGAATTCAACATCCACATTTTTTTCCAAGTCAGTAAGTGCAAATCATTGAGAATTCACACACTATGGCTTAGCTCCAATTACTAACCTCAAAAACTAAGTTCTTCTTTCCCAATCTAAATATAATAAGCCGCCTTATATCATATTAATGCCCCCTGCAGAGTCCACATTTTTTTGTTGTTTTTTTAAACAAAACATTCTACTTTGCTCTCAATGGTCAAAGGGAAATGTACTTGAGATGGAGGGAGCATATTAGTGATAGGGGAGGACTGCTTTATGTTTTTCAGTAGTTATCCTTATTTTTAAGGCAGATCAAAGAGAAAAGAACAGAACCATCTGTGACTTAGAATCATAGGCTGTTAATCCTGGAAGATCACCTCGTGCAAAGAAATCCGAGATTTGCCAACACTGGGCCACATAATCAGCTATGCTCTATCAGCATAGAGTGTACATGCTCTATCAGCAAGTGTGACCACAGCAGTGAGTCAAGAGGGTCTTTGCTTGGCTAAGGGAATTAGATATGATTCAAACCTTAGTCAATCTATAGAAGCCATTTACATAGCTGTACTGATTGTCAGTATTTCTTTAAAATGCCCTAGTTTCGGGGCGCCTGGGTGGCTCAGTGGGTTAAGCCGCTGCCTTCGGCTCAGGTCATGATCTCAGGGTCCTGAGATGGAGTCCCACATCGGGCTCCCTGCTCAGTGGGAGCCTCCTTCTCCTTCTCCCTCTGCCACTTCCCCTGCTTGTGCTCTCTCTGTCAAATAAATAAAAAAAATCATCACTTCAGAGTGTGACATGTTACTGATACAATCCCAACTACACAGAAATCAGCACTCAACATGCCCCAAACTCCACCATCACGTACATACATGTGGGTATGTGAAGACCCCTGCCACAATGTCAATTTAATTAACCAAGTATCTGATGGTTAACTCTGACTTGACCATTCAATGGCAATACAATGGGAGAATTTAGGTGGAGCTATTCTCAAAGTGGTAACAGCCATTATTTATTGGTTACTTTGTACAAGTTTCTGAAGATATATCATCTCTCATTTAATCTCCATGACCCTAACAAATGAATGTTATTATTTTTTGCTGCCTTTTATAAAGGGCACTGCATCTTACAAAGTGAAAATGATGGGCGCCTGGGTGGCTCAGCTAGTTGAGCATCTGCCTTCAGCTCAGATCACGATCTCAGGGTACTGGGACCGAGCCCCACATTAGGCTCCCTGCCCAGCCGGAAGTCTGCTTCTCCCTCTACCCCTCCCCACTCTTGTGCATATGCTCTCTCAAATAAGTAAATAAATAAATAAAAATTTTTTAAAAACAACAAAGTGAAAGTGCCTTGCCTACAGATCTGCAGTAAAAATCTGGACAATGTGATTCTAAATCCCTTGTTCTGAAACACTAACACATTTTCCCCTTTGTTATTTTATGTGCTATCCTTATGCCTGATATCCAGGTTATAGTCTATTGTTTCAAAAAGCCTCTCTTCAAAAGTTAAACCTTAAAACAAGAACCTCCTTCATATTCTAAATCAACACCAAAACACTTCGGAAGAACAGACTTTTTAAATTTATTCCCTTTTTATGTATAATAATCTGACCAGTTATTTGGGGCTTTACACTTGTGAGAACTTAGCACTTTGTCATTTTAAACAAATCCTAAGAGAACATGACTAATTACTAATGGTCTTTTAGTGTTTAGTGTAGCTCAAACTAGGTAGAAAACAAGTACAGTAAAAAAGGAAAAAAAACCTATTAGGCCAAATTAAAACACTGTCTTAATGTGGTCTACTGAGAAGTATAGTAACTATAAAACAAAAATACTTTGCATTTTTAGGTTCTACTTGGGAATCCTAAATTTCAAATTAAGCAGTGACTAAACCCAAGTTGTTACTTAATAAATGGCAGCTGGCACTTCAGTTATCAATTATGTAGTTATAAACTACTCCCTCTATGGAGAGAATTTCTAGAATTAAGAAGCAGAAAAAAGAAATTAAGAGAACAATCACATTTACAATTACATAGAAAAAATAACAAAATAACCAGAAATAAATTTAGCCAAGGAGATGAAAGCTCTGTACTCCAAAAACTATAAAACTCTGATGAAAGAAATTGAAGATGACATGTAAATGGAAAGATATTCCACGCTTATGGATTAGAAGAACAAATATTGTTAAAAAATGTCCACACCACCCAAAGCAATCTACCGATGTAACGCAATCCCTATCAAAATGCCAACAGCATTTTTCACAGAACTAGAATGAATAATTCTAAAATTTGTGTGGAACTACAAAAGACCTCAAATAGACAAAGCAATCTTGAGAAAGAAGGACAAAGCTGGAGTTCCTACAATCCCAGATTTTAGGATATATGACAAAGCTGTACTAATCAAAAGACAAAGCTGTATTAATCAAAACAGTATGGTACTGGCACAAAAACAGATACATAAATCAAGGGAACAGGATAGAGAGCCTAGAAATGAATCCATGCTCATATGGTCAATTAATCTATAACAAAGGAGGCAAGAATACACAATGGGGGAAAGAGAGTCTCTTCAACAGATGGTGCTGGGAAAACGGGACAGCCACATTCAAAAGAATGAAACTGGACTGCTTTCTTACACTACACACCAAAATAAACTCACAATGGGTCAAAGACCTAAACATGAGACCTGAAGCCATAAGAGTCCTAGAAGAAAATGTAGGCAATAATTTCTTTGACATCAACTATAGGAACATTTTTCTAGATAGGTCTTCTGGGTCAAGAGAATTAAAAGTGAAGTTGAACTATTGAGACCCAAATAAACTTCTGCACTGTGAAGGAAACCATCAGCAAAAAGGCAACCTACTGAGTGGGAGAAGATATCTGCCAATAGTATATATCCTATAAGGTACTAATTTCCAAAATATAGGAAGAACTTCTACAACACCAAATATACCAAATAAATTGATTAAAAATAGGCAGGGGACCTCAACAGACATTTTTCCAAGGAAGACATACAAATGGCCACAGACACATGAGAAGATGCTCCACATCACTCGTCATCAGGGAAATGCAAATCAAAACCACGAGATACCACCTCATATCAGTTAGAATGGCTAAAATAAAAAACACAGGAAATAAGTATTAATGAGGACATGGAGAAAACGGAACCTTCGTGCACTATTGGTGAAAATGCCTGTGGTGCGGTCACTGTGGAAGACAGTATGAAGGTTCCTTAAAAATTAAAAATAGAATTACCATATGACCCATTAATTCCACTACTAGATATTTACCCAAAGAAAATGAAAACACTAATTTAAAAAGATATACACACCCCTATGTTTATTGCAGCATTATTTATAATAGCCAAGGTAAGGAAGCAACCCAAGTGTCCATCCATAGAAAATGGCAAAAGATGTAGTATAATTATATATAATGGAATATTTTTAAAAATTATTTATTTAAATTCAATTTAGTTAATATAGTGTAGTATTAGTTTCAGAGGTAGAGTTTAGTGATTCATCCGTTGCATATAATACTCAATGCTCATTCCATCAAGCAACCTCCTCACCCAGCTACCCCATCCCCCCCCCAACTCTCAGTTTCGGAGGCAAACCTTAAGAGACCCTTAGGTATAGGAAACATTCCTATACCTAAGGGTCTCTTAAGGTTTGCCTCCCTTTTAAAAAAAATTTATTTTTAAATATTTTTTTAAATTTATTTGAAAAAGAGAGCGTGCACAAGCTGGGGGAGGGACAGAGGAAGAAGGAGAAGCCTGCTGAGTGGGAACCTGATGCAGCGTTTGATCCCAGGACTCTGAGATCATAACCTGAGCCAAAGTCAGCTGCTTAACCTACTGAGCCACCCAGGTGCCCCAACTCCCTGTTTTTATCTTATTTTTCCTTTCCTTCTCCTAGGTTCATCTTCTTGTTTCTTAAATTCTACATATGACTGGAATATAACTCAGCCATAAGAAAATGAGATCCTGCCATTTGCAACAGCATGAATAGACCTACAGCGTATAATGCTAAGTGAAATAAGTCAAAGAGAAAGACAAATACTGTATGATTTCACTCATATGTGGAATTTGAGAAACAAAACAAATGAACAAACAAAAAGGAGAAAAAAACAGACTCAAATACAGAGAACAAGCTGATGGTTGCACAAGGGGGAGTGGGTGGGGGCAATGGGTGAAATAAAGAGGATTAAAAGATACTTATTGTGATGGACACTGAGTAGTGTATAGAATTGCTGAAATCATTGTATACCTGAACTATAACACATGTTAATTTTGCTTCATTTAAAAAAATACAAATTAGTTTTAGCCTCAAAGACTATAATTTTACTAAAATAATAACCCAAACTATTTTGATCCTATGAACTTTTGTTGAGAACTTTAGAAACATATCCTTAATATGTTCAAAACCACCGATTACCTTCTTCTAGGAGACATAAGCATTTACATATTTCTATTTACATATATTTTTTTATTTATCATTTATCACACTGCATTCAATACTTATTGAGTGCAGTGCTCTTGGTCCTGGGAGTTGTAGCTATGAACGAGACCAAGTTCCAGCCCTTAGAGTATTTCCATCCTACTTGGGAGATACACAGTAAGCAAATTTAGAATAGTTTAGAGTTGAAGACAAATAGCCTAAATCCAAATTTTCATTTCACCATCCACAATATATGTGGCCTTGAGTCATTTATTTAGCTTTTGTGTTAAGTAATCATACTGCAGATAATAATTAGCATTAGCATTATATAGTAAACTATAAAGGATAAGGTTGTGATTGAAGATTTGAAGATTAAATGAGTTAATGCACATGAAGAATGTAGAGAACTATGTGGCATATAAAAATCCCTAAATAAATGTAAGTTATTACTAATTAAATAAATATAATTTAACATAGTGATTTACAGAAAATATATTTTTCTATATGGATCATTAAGACTATCATTGAATAAAAAAGGTTAATCTCAGCCTTTTTTACAAATTTTTAAAGGATTTTATTTATTTATTTGAGACAGAGAGATACAGAGAAAGCATAAGCAGGGGGAGACGCAGAGGGAGAGGGAGAAGCAGACTCCCTGCTGAGCCAGGAGCCCAATGTGGGGCTTGAATCCATGACACTGGGATCTTGACCTGAGCCACCCAGGTGCCCCTAATCTCAGCATCTTTAAAATTATACTATAAATACAGTTTTATAATAATCACACTAAAGAATTCCATGGATCAAATAAAAAAAAATCTTAAAAAAATCTAAAATCTTACCTACAGAGCAATTAGGTCATTCATTCCCAGGAGGCTTCAATACCGAGAACGTCAGCTTGACACAATCCCCAGTACGGTTTTTATCTAACCTGTTGGATAAACCTAAACCTGAGTACAAACCTGTTCTCAACTCAAAACTGGAGAGAAAACCCATATGACTATATGGAAAACCAGATTCTTTAATCTAGCAATGCAAAGAGGCACCTGCTTCACAGCTAAAAAGAAATTAGGGTGAAACTTGGCTGTTTTCCTTGAAGGGTTTATGTTAAGACACCCCTTGGTATTTTCTTCGTATTTGTTCTAAGAATCTAGGACTGTGAGAAATATTTGGAGTGATTTTTGGCAAGCAGACCCTTGCCTGCCCTTAGCAGAAATAGGTGATATTCATAAATATAAAAGCGGTTTTTGCAATTTGGGTTCGCAAATTAAGTTTTTGTGGGCACAGTAATCTGGGGATAGTAATTCCTAGTGTTTTGATTTATGGATTTTTCATGTTTTGTAAAATTAACACATGTGCGGCAGTGTTTCCTACAACGCAAAGGACAAATGCAGACTTTAGTCATTTTAATTCAGTTATATATGAAGTCTTTGAATTTCAAGCATTTCTCAAAAGGTAAAGGAGTAAACAGGATTACTTGGAGGGTTTCCTAAATGTACATGGGTCGAAAGTCCCCATCTAAAGGCTAGTTTTGTGGATATTTTCCCACCTCCTGGAGTTGAGAACAACCCAAGGCTATGTCAGTAAAAACCTCTTTCTCAGGCTTCTGCACAATGTTAGAACAAAGTCCTTCAAAATCAGTATATCAGGGTTGGCAGTGTTTCCACACTATAAAAACCAAGTTGTTTTTAAAAAAATAACATAAAATAGAAAATAAAAGCCTAGTTGATTTGATTACATCTACTGAAATATGAATTTCCCAATCCAACCTTTTTTCTCTTTTTTACCAAGCTAAGTATATGAGCCTTGTGGAAGGAAGGGGTTGGAGAGGAAAGATGTCTACTTTTCACCTACATTATCATGTCTTAAAATAGTTATGTGTGGGACGCCTGGGTGGCTCAGTTGGTTGGATGACTGCCTTCAGCTCAGGTCATGATCCGGGAGTCCCGGGATCGAGTCCCGCATCGGGCTCCTAGCTCCATGGGGTGTCTGCTTCTCCCTCTGACCTTCTCGCTCATGCTCTCTCTCACTGTCTCTCTCTCAAATAAATAAACAAAATATTTAAAAAAAAAATAGTTATGTGTTTGGGACCTAAATTACCTTCCCATTTTATAAATTAAAACATAGAAAATTTGTTATATTTCTTTATATGATTTTAGTGGACATGTAATTATTTCCAAAAACGGATGTCTATAAGCAACTATTATGTTATCATCTTTGCCTTTTCCCCCTAAAGTAGATTTAAAAAAAATACATAACATTTATTACTGTTTATTGTTATCTTATTGTACATTGTGTATTTTGAAAATACATAAAAATTTTTTATTGTTACATTATTTTAGTCTTACTGTCAATTGTGTGTAATTTTAGGAATTCATAAAGACTTTTCTCTGTCAAAATAAAGATGTGTGTACAAAACACCTAAAAATGCACAGAACGAGACACAGAAAACACACAGACCTCCTGTACACGTACCACCACCATCTGATACATGGCTCAATTAGCTCAATTTTCCTACTGCTTTTTGCAATTACTTATCTTGACATTTTATAAGGCCAGTTTCCAAAATGAAAATTCAGTCATGCCTCAGTCTCACAACAGTAATGGCAAAATAACATCACAAATACACGGACGTGTTTTTTGGCCCACTGAATGCAGCCGGGCACCAAGCATTTTTCAAGAAACTGTGTGCACTCAGCTAGGATTACTAAGTAGCTTAGCCACATTCTTAACTATGCTTTCTTCACTTAAAAATGGGGAAACAGGAAAACCAAGAAAGGTTACACAATCTTAGAGTTTTGTTTGGTTATTTTAAAACAGAGGCCTTGGAGTCACCCCATAATTCTTCTAACTGTTGGCAGAACTCAAAGGAAGGGGGTAGAAAATGAAACTTTGAACATGAGGATATGGGTTTTTCAAAGCTCTTTCCAGCACTGGCTCCTTTTGGAAAACTACACAGAAGATAGGAAATGAGTAATCCAAATAGAGTACAGATAAAAATCGCAAAGAGATTAAAAAAAAAAAGAAAAGAAGCCAAACAATCACAACAAAAATTAATAGTAGCCCATGATGAAAATGGTAGCCATCTTCCCTGATGTGGTGAATCCCTTTCCTGTTATCCCTGACAACAAAAAAGACTTAAAAATCACTTGAGCCCCATTAACAGTAGGCACTACAAACTCACTTTGAATAAAAAAGATTCAGTGTGGGCTGCCTGGGTGGCTCAGTCCTTAAGCATCTGCCTTGGGCTCAGGTCCTAATCCTGGGTCCTGGGATCAAGTCCCACATTGGGCTCCCTGCTGGGTGGGAAGCCTACTTCTCCCTCTCCCACTCCCCCTGATTGTGTTCCCTCTCTTGCTGTGTCTCTGTCAAATAAATAAATAAAATCTTAAAAAAATTAAAGAAGATTCAACATATATTTGCCATTATTATTTTAAATTACCAAACCAGGATATAGTTTGATTACAGTGATCATAGTTCTATAAAGCACTACATTAATATGATTAAAATCACATTTAAATACTCCGGAACTTCTGGAACTCCAAGAAATCAGATTTCTAAGTTGTATAATAATTTCTATTACTGGACAAGCCTACATAATTTTGGAAATAAAAAAGGTGCACATTTTATAGGCATCATTAAGGTGTTCTATTTTCTTTCCTCCAAGTCTACCTGTCCCATTTCTCACTTGCATTCCTCACACTGTCAATAACTAAAATAACACTACTCTTAATTTTGAAAATGCTGTTTTACTATGAAACTATTATTCACCAATGTAGCTTAAAGAAGTAAAAAGTCCAGGGGTGCCTGAGTGACTCTGTTGGTTAAGCTTCTGACTGCAGCTCAGGTCATGATCTCAGGGTCCTGGGATCGAGCAGCCTGTCAGGATCTTCACTCAGTGGGGAGTCTACTTGTCCCTCTGTCCCTCCCCACTCGTGTTTTCTCTCTCAAATAAATATCTTTCACACTCTCTCAAATAAATAAAAATCTTAAAAAAAAAAAAAAAGTCCAAAAAGGTATTAGCGAAAGAAAACATGCTTAGACTTTCAATGAATTTGGTCATATTCGAGGCAAAATAATTCCATATGATGGACTACAGCTTTCATTTAACTGGGTAGTTCATTCTGTTCTTTAGAATTAGCATGAAGTTGTTAATAAGGAATAAATATCAATAAATCTTGTTCCCAAGTAATATGCTTTTTTTTTTTTTTTAAAGATTTTATTTATTTATTTGACAGACAGAGATTACAAGTAGGCAGAGAGGCAGAGAGAGAAGGAAGCAGGCTCCCTGCTGAGCAGAGAGCCCGATGTGGGGCTTGATCCCAGGACCCTGGGATCATGACCTGAGCTGAAGGCAGAGGCTTTAACCCACTGAGCCACCCAGGCGCCCCTAATGCTAAGTTCTTAATAGGCTCCTTAGGATTATATTCCTATTTCCATCTTTAAACTTTCATGGTATTTTAAACAGATTTTAGTATAAGAATCTGTGTCACTCTAATCAACAAAAATTTAAGGCATATGTTTATCCTAAATACTTTGCTAGATGTTAGCAGTAAATGCAGATTCTGACAAATTATTTTCACAATGCCAATTTGTCAAATTTAGTTATTTCCATTTTTCCAATTTATTTTGCAAATAGTTAAAGTTATCCTCACAGAAATCCCTTTTTCTGCATATTTCAAACTCATGTTCACATAGTCACCTAACTTATCTCTCTTCATATGGAAAATAGCATTTTTTTTTCTTGCCTTACCAGCAATGATTTCTTGTATTGAGTCTCCACCCGTGAATTTCTCATCTTCCTTCAACCTGCCTTTACTTATTTATTTAGATTTATTTATTTGTTTGACAGAGAGAGGAAAAGACAGCACAAGCAGAGGGAGAGGGAGAGGGAGAGGAAGAAGCAGGCTTCCCACTGATCAGGAAGCCTGATGCGGGGCTTGATCCCAGGATCCTGAGATCATGAGCTGAGCCAAAGGCAGTTGCCTAACCAACTGCACTACTCAGGCACCACCCTTCAACCTGGCTTTAAAAAAGGAATATGGTGGGCGTGCCTGGATGGCTCAATAGGTTAAGTGTCCTTTGCCGGCTCAATAGGTTAAGTGTCCTTTGCCTTAGGTCATGATCTCCGGGTCCTGGGATTACCCAGGGTCCTGGGATCAAGCCCTGTATCAGGCTTCCTGCTTAGTGGGGAGTCTGCTTCTCCCTCTCCCTGTCTCTGTGCCCCTCTCCCCTCACCCCCAAATTAGTGTGGCCTCTCACTCTCTCTCTTAAATAAAATCTTAAAAAAAAAAAAAAAAGAAAAGAAAAAGGAACATGGTCATCTAGGGCTAAAGACCTGGTACAGGAAACAAATAATAGCTAAAATAATAGCAATAGCTTCCAGATATTGTATTCTAACTAAGCACTAGGAACTTATCCCACCCATTTTTTTCCAGTTACTCCATGAGGTAAGTGTTATTTTCACATCACATGAGAAAATGAGGTTCAGAACAATTTCCATGTTTAAATGGAAATTGTTTAAATTCATACAACTAGTTTCTACTCCTGAAACTATTACACTATCTGTTAACTAACCAGAATTTAAATAAAAATTTGAAATAAAAAAATAAATTCATACAACTAATAAGAGCTAGAACTGGGATTTGAATCCAGGTCTGTAGGAGTCCCAAGTCTATGATTAGATGTATATTAGATATACTAGATAAACATGAATGGTCTCTCCTTTGCATTTGTATTCAGTAAAAATTGGCAAAAAGAACAAGAAATGGCTGAATATTCTATTCTTTGGATATTGGTGAAGGAAACTTTTTGGGAGCGATTATTTACTTTTTTTTTTTTCTTTTAAGATTTTATATATTTGAGAGAGAGGACATGGGGGTTGGGGGAGAAGCAGGCTCCCTGCCAAGCAAGGAGCCCAATGCAAGGCTCCATCCCAGGACAGGACACTGGGATCATGATCTGAGCTGTAAAGGCATATGCTTAACTGACTGAGCCACCCAGTGCCCCTGGGCCGTTTACTATTGACCAGATATTTTGTGTGGTGTCTTTTCCCTGAAACAGCTCAATGGCTATGGATCTGACCCCACAGTGTAGCTAGAGAAGCCAGGAGTCAAACCGAAGTCTGAATGACTCCAATCCTATGACTCTCCTCTGTCCTCCAGTGCCCAGGACAGTGGCACAGGTAGAGTGGCAAGTGGCTCTGAAATCCAACTCTTTTTTTTTTTTTTTTAAAGATTTTATTTATTTATTCGACAGAGAGAAATCACAAGTAGGCAGAAAGGCAGGCAGAGAGAGAGAGAAGATGAAGCAGGCTCCCCACCAAGGAGAGAGCCCGATGCGGGGCTAGATCCCAGGACCCTGGGATCATGACCTGAGCCGAAGGCAGAGGCTTTAACCCTCTGAGCCACCCAGGTGCCCCTGAAATCCAACTCTTAAGAGAAGATCACCTCCATGCTTCCCAAAGCAACAGCCTCGTTGCCTTGAATGTTTCCAACTGCCTAGTCTAATGGTGCAATGTCTTGGAGTAAGGTCATTTTTTTCATAGAATTCTTATCAGTGACTTGAGTTGCAATTTTTCAGGGATTTGCTTTTCAACTGCTCACTTTAAGTCAAGAGAGCCTGAAATAGTATAAAGTATAAAACAGATTCTATAGGGGCGCCTGAGTGGCTCAGTGGGTTAAGCCTCTGCCTTCAGCTCAGGTCATGATCTCGGGTCCTGGGATTGAGCCCCGCATCGGGCTCTCTGCTCAGCGGGGAGCCTGCTTCCCCCTCTCTCTCTGCCTGCCTCTCTGCCTACTTGTGATCTGTCAAATAAATAAAAAAATAAAATTAAATTAAAAAACAGATTCTATAATACTGGTAAGTGATTAAAATCTCCCTGCAGAACCAAGCTCATGAAGAATTATCATTAAAATGTCCATACTATCCAAAGCAGACTACAGACTCAAAGCAAACCCTGTAAAAATACCATAAGCATTTTCACAGAACTAGAACAAATAATCCTAAAATTTGTACAGAACCACAAAAGACCTTGAATAGACAAAGAAGTCTTGAGAGAAAACCACACAGTGGAGGAATTGCAATCCCAGATTTCAAGATAATATGACAAAGTTGAAGTAATCAAAACAGCATGGTACTGGCACAAAAAAAGACAAATAGATCAAAGGAACGGAACAGAGAGCCCAGAAATAAACCCATGATTATATGGTTAATTAATCTTCAACAAAGGAGGCAATAATGTCCAATGGGGAAAAGACAGTCTCTTCAACAAATGGTATTGAGAAAAATGGGACAGCTACACGTGAAAGAAAGAAACTGGGCCATTTTCTTACAACATACACAAAAACAGATTCAAAATGGATTAAAGACCTAAATGTGAGACCTAAAACCATTAAACTCCTAAAAGAAAACATGGGCAGTAATCTCTTGGACATAAGCCTTAGCAACATATTTATGCATATGTCTCCGCAGGCAAGAGAAACAAAAGCAAAATTAACCCACTGGGACTACACCAAAATTAAAAGCCTTTGCACAGCAAATGAAACCATCGGCAAAACAAAAAGGCTACCTACTGAGTGGGAGAATGTATCTGAATGAGAAATATCTGGTAAGGGGTTACTATCCAAATATACATGAAGCACTTATACAACATCAGAAAAACAAACAATCCAATTAAAAACTGGGCAGAAGAACTGAACAGACATTTTTTCAGAGAAAACATACAGATGGCCTACAGGCTCATGAAAAGATGCTCTAATCATCAGGGAAATGCAAATCAAAACCACAATGAGATACCTCCTCATACTTGGCAGTGTCTAGAATCAAAGAGACAAGAAACAAGAAGTGTTGGCAAGGATGAAGAGAAAAGGCAACTGGTGGGAATGTAAATTAATGCAGCCACTGGAGAAAACAGTATGGAATTTCCTTCAAAAATTAAAAATAGAAATACAATATAATCCAGTAACTCCACTACTGGGTATTTACCCACAGAAAACAAAAACACTAATTTGAAAACATATGCACCCCTGTGTTTACTGCAATATTGCTATTGTTCATAGGCATTATTTCTAACAGCCAAGTTATAGAAGCAACCCCAAGTGTCCACCCATAGGTGAATGGATAAAGATGTGGTGCGTGTGCACACACACAAACGAATATTACTCAGCCATGAGAAGGAATGAGATCTTGCCATTGATAAGAACATGGATGGATCTAGAGGGTATTATGCTAAGTGAAATAAGTTAGAAAGACAAAGACCACATAATTTGACTTATTTGTAGCACCTAAAAAACAAATGAATGAACAAACAAAAAATAAATAAATAAATAAAGGGCCCAAACAGATTTCTTAATACAGGGAACTAACTGATGGTTGCCAGAGGAGGGGTATTTGGGGGGATGGGCAAAACAGATAAAGGAGATTAAGAGGTACAAATGTCCAGTTTTAAAATAAGTCACAGGAATGAAAAGTACAGCATAGAGAATATAGTCAATAATATCATGTGTATTTTTTTTCAAGATTGACTTATTTGACAGAGAGAGCACACACACAGGTGGGAGGGGAAGGCGGGGAGAGAGAGGGAACATGAAGCAGACTCCGTGTGGAGTGAGGAGCCCGACACAGGGCTCCATCTCACAACCCTAAGATCACAACCTGAGCCGACACCAAGAGTTGGCTGCTTAACTGGCTGCGCCACCCAGGAGCCCCCAGTGATAGATCGTGAACAAAACAAAACCAAACCTACCTGCAGAAACCTGGGAAAGAGATGGTTTGGTTCAATGCCAACATATATGTGCAGCAACTCCAGGAGGGAAATGGACTGGCAAAGACGCATCACAAGACCAATAGCGTAGAAAGTGTCAACCATGGAATCTGTGTCCAGGAATTAGAAACAGATACAATAAGGTAAAAGCTAGGTCACAACCCACATCTATGCAGCACTTTGAAATAAAAATTGTGATTATTTACTTCTTTTCTCATTGTACATGTGAGAAATTTCCTAACAGCTACTAAATTACTAATACCATGCAACCAAACAAAGTACTTCCTATTGTAGTATATCTTAATTGCTCCTCTGCTAAAAAAGCAGCAAAATTTTGAAAAAGAAGGCCCATGGACAAGCTGTAGTATTTACTCTCCATATATATAATTCCCAATATGTTATAAAGCAATTCCCAAATAAAAGTAACCTGGTAGAATCTAAACCATCAACTGTAAACAGGTTGGAGGTAAACTTACTGAAGAAGCTGGTGTGCTCACACCTTTTTCATTGACAAGAAAATGACAAAGATGAGAAAAATAGGATACTAGAGAAGCTTTATGGAAAGGACATTCATAATGATGTCATGCTTAATAACATCTTATTTGTGTCCTATATGTGTTTGGTTTGGGCTTTCTAAAACTTTATTAGAACCTGGGCCTCTGGTGGGGACTTTTGAAGTCTGCACTGCAGAGAGCCCACACTGCATTTGGAAAAAAACGAAATAGGAGAAACAACTATTCCTCTAAATAGGATGTATTTGTTGGCTTAAATTTTAAAAGGAAATCCTACCATGTTAAGAAACATCTAGGGAAGAGTTGGCTGTCTTTATTGCCCAGTGATCATTCACATGATGGTAACTTATGGAGAACTAAGGGTTTCTCTTCTCAACAGCTCTATAAGGTGAGCACTATTATCATCATTCCCATTTCATAGATGGTCCCTGAGGGACGGAAGTCCATGCTCTCATCCACTGCCCCACACTTGCTATAAAAGAGCACTTCCCATTACACAGCTCTGGGATGGAGAAGGTAGCAGCTGTTACTCTTCAGGTGATTAGACTGCTACTAAGCTATTTAATTTATACATTGACTCAGGAATTATACTGAACTCCTACTTAGCTGTTTTCAGTCTGCTTTCCATATGAATGGTTGTGTTACTTTAATAAGAGGCTTCTCTAATTTTAACAGTAGGATAATAATTAAGAAATAAATATACTGCCAACTAAAGCAATTTTTCCCACTGGAAAGGCCAGGCAGGATAAGGAGGAGTTCATTGCTTGTAACTCTTGGCGTGAATGACTTGTAATATGCCCACAACGCCCCAGCTAATTTTCAAGGCCTAGAAGCGTTGACTTTTCCCCCTATAAACATACAGGAAGTTTTCCCACCGCTCATGTTTTCACCTGATTGAAGACTCCCAACATTCATAGTTGGAATTCAAGCCTTAGGTTGTGTCTTTGGAGGTTGCTGAAGGCAAGACTTTAACTGCAGATTCACAGTAAGAAAAAGCAACCAAAGATAGTTATGGCACCTCAGAATCAGATGTATTTCCTTATGATACAGAAGTCTGAATTGATGAGCAGAGCATGGTTTTTCTCGGGTACATTCTATGTGTTTGTTTCTAGCTGAAACCAGCAGTTGCTCAAACTGTCAAGCCACCCAACAGTTGTAAACTGTGATGACACTTACCCATGTGGGGATGGAACATGAAAAGAATGTTATTTTGACAGTCACTTAGTGATTCATTTCTTAAAAATTGAAATGCTGGTTAAAATCTTTACTTTTTAGAAAACTGGAGGAAACATGACTTTACCAACTCCCATATGGATGGTGAGTCATCTAGAAGGTGTGTCATTTACTTAGGGACACATTACTTCTTAAGGGGACCATACAGTTTGTCTTTTACTTATTAGTAGTCTCTAGTTATGTTAAGCCTGGGGAATAAAAAGACAAGGAAAGAATCTGGTTAATTCCTGAGTTCTCTGGGCAAAAGGTTATACTGACATTTACAGATTTCCTCAAAACCCAACACATATGAAAAGGTTTGCTGCAGAACCAAAAAGGAAGAGTCAGATGGCACCACCCCAATGCCATGTCTGTGTTTTCGGAGCAAACTGCCTAGTCAGAGGGAAGCCAAGTCCCTCCCCCCTCAACTCACCTGCCCCCTTTCTCCAAAAAGGTTTTAGTTTTTGCAATGAGCAAGAAGAATGGTTACTGAAAAATATGGCTACTAAATCTTAGAGCAGTGAAGGATATTCGGTGAAGTTCGCAGAAGTTGAGAAATTAACATAAGCAGGACTAGGTGAAAACAAGTATTGAATGTTAAAAATCCAAAATGATTTCTGGAGTTTTACCTTCTCCAAATGAAAAGAATCGGACTGTCATATTGGTAAATATCCATGAGTGGCCACAGAATTGGATTAAGTAGTAGATGAAAAGATAGGTATTCTTCCTATACCTATAAATAAAGGAAAATACCATTAAGTACTTCCTTCATAATAATCTTTTCAGCATTACGCACAAATCTTTTAACTAACCTGCTGGCCCACCTAAGCAAGCAAGAGAAAACCATTCCGTATCAGAGTCTTTTATTCAGATTTTGAAAGGACCTACAGCATACATTATCTGCTAAAAGGAGTATCCTGAGTTTGCTTAAAGTCAAAGATGGCTCTATTTCAAAATTCACTTTTAGCTTTGAGAAAGTTCTAACCTTGTTTTCACGAAGGGCTAAAACATTGCAAAGATGGCTTTGAATACTTAAAAAAAAAAAAAAAGATGGTGAGGGCTCACTTGACATGCTCAATGTGTTCCTGCAACTCAGTCTGCAAAGTGCAAAACCTGAGATCACGGTTACAAGAGGGGAGTAGTGGTGGTGGCATTTCCCAGTGGTGGGTGATTCAGTAGTTGGCCATACCTGACTTGTGAATGCATTCTCTGATGGGGGGTGGTGTGTGTAGTACGTTGCCACTGCCCATTATATTTACAAGGGCAGACGTTTCCTTCCCCAGACACACACAGAAAACAGTTTAGTGGCTCAGGCCAGAAAAGGGAAGTCAAGCCGGGTTTAAAACTGGGTTGCTGGGGAGACGACTCAGGAATGATTGACAGATACACAATTTGAGGTAGTTAGGGAAAACACTGTTTGAAATGTGCCTTGGGGGTTCAGAAGGGTGGTGGGAGGGGCCCTGCCAGTATAGACAAGGATTTCTTCTAGTTGGAGACGCGAAACCTCTGAGAAATAAGGCAAATAAGCAGGAAGCAGATCCAGTGTAGCTTGATGACAGGCACCCTACAGATCACGCGAACCACTAAGAGGAGCTGGCGTAAGGAGGCCTTTCTTAAACCTGCACCAGAATAACCTGGCGTTGGTTAAACACACAGCCCCAAGTCCCCTGAACAGAGCTCTGGAATCTACACATGCAACAGTTGTTTCTGCACCTGGCAGGTCTGAAACCCACCCTGGGACAGCGGGTCCGACAAAGTCAATCGAAGGACTCCTGGTGGCCAGAGGGGGAAGGAAAGCAGGACTGACTGGTAGAGGGCGCACAAAAGGGGTGGCAGGGTAGCCTGTCCTTCCCATTTCCTAGCCTGTAGATGGGGGTAATAACAGAGCCTTCCTCCTAGAATTGCAGAGAGAACTGAAAACTAATGCCTGTTTAGAGTTCAAGAGCGCACTGGGCTCAGGGTTGCGCCGCGCTGTGCTGCCCGCGCAGCAGCCCGCGGGCGTCGGGGGGGGGGGGGGGGGCCCCCCCCCCCTGGCGCCTCACCCACCTCACCCCTCGCCTCCCGCCACGGGCCGGGCGCCCTACCTGGGCTGCAGCCAGGCGGGTAGTGCCATTGGGTTTCGTGGGCCGCTGCAGGGCCCTCCAGCGCCTTCAGGGAAGGAGCAGCTGCCGGGGAGCACGGGAGGGGCGGCCCCCGAGGCCAACCCCCGGCCGGGAAAGGCGGGGCCTCTCCCCACTCAGAAAGAAAAAAAACAAAAACAAACAAACAAAAAAAAAAAACCAAAAAAAACCCTAAGGTCGTGCTGTGGGAACTAGATGAAAGCCAAGTTCCTGAAGTTCCTGGTGGGGCGAGAGCGCGCTGCACCACGAATGCCGGACCGGGGCGCGGCACGCGCGCGAGACAGGGTTGGGCTGCACGCCTGCGGGTTCACGAAGCTCCTGCCAGGACTTCCTAATCTTTGCGTTGACTCTCCGTTGCAGCTGCGTGGAAACTAATGGACCCTCCCCATTAATCTCTAAAAGCTGGCTTGCAGTCACGCCATCCCTAAGGATGCTTGGGCTCCAGGTGTGTGCCTGCTTCTCTTATTACCCTTACCTGTAAGAGGCAGTCAGGGAGGTAGCCTGTGGTCACTCCTTCCCTAACCCCTTCTCTCCAGCTATAGGGTCTGATTCCTCCAGGATCAGGCATCCTTGCCCTCTAACCCTCCCCCTGGGTCTTTACACATGCTTCCAAAACCTTTTATTCACGTTGTGTTTTTCTTCCTATCCTATGCCCACCCCTCAGAAAAACTGATCACTGAGGCCTACAGCATTGTCTCCTGCATGCTAAGAGGACCCAACTCCTACTTTGCTTCTCCACCCTCTAATGGAAACATCCCCCAAAGAAACTCAAAACAAACAAAAAGCCAAGAAAGCACTTGCAAGTAAGTGGGTCAACAACACCTGATTTTTGGAGCTGGAAGGTAGTTAACGCCCATTTTACCTACAGGGAAGTTGAGGCATTTGAAAAAACGCTGTCACCTGCTACAGTTCATGCCACTGATGAAGGGCAGTATGAAAACTCCAAGGCTGCCGTGTTTTCATTAGGCCATAGGGTCCTCCCTAGCAGTCCATTATGACCTCCCACTGCAGGGCCCACCTTTCAGGTCTACATTTCTCAGTGCTTTCCCCCACCCCTGCCAGAGCTTCATTCCCTCCCCTGCATCCACCAGTCCCTTTCAGATTCACTCCATGCGTCATTACCACTGCCTCTCCTCCCACCCTCAACCTCTCCTTTCCACGGGTCTGCACCACAGCGTAGGAACATGTTCAAATCTCACCTACACTAGAATTAGACATTTTATTCTCTCCCCTTCTTTCCTGGTGATCTCTCTCCCTCCTCTTTTTCTCATAACTGCCTTCTTTCATTTCTTACCATCATCCTATTTCATCACAACCTACACTTTGGCTTTCCTTTTCAACGCCTCCCTGAAACTGCTCTCTCATGGAATGTCCTTAATTTCCTGATTCCTCATCCTATACTCACCATGCAGACAACTCTACACAGTCCTTGCTCTTTGCGGGCATTTGATCTAATGGACACACAAGCAAACTCTAGTGACTAACCAGTCAACGATGCCAAGCCATAAGAGGAAGACAGTCTGGGATAGCCTGGAGTGGGAAGACTGCCCAGAGAAGGGATCCTTTATCACCAAACACAGCCCCTGCGACTATATCCGCCTCCCCCCCCGACCAGCCTGCTGCATTTACCTACATCACATCTCCTCCTTTTTCCTCTCCAGCTCTGCATGCTCTACTCGCATGTCCTTCCCCCTTCTCCTGACGGGTCCCCTTCTCCTGCTCTATTTTCTGGAATTTTAACATCCCCACCATCTTGTCTATTTGCCATGTTTTCCTCTGCACAGGCATCCACCACACAAGGCTTTATCTCCATGCAGACAACAGCCGACTCTACTATCTCTAACCCCTACTATTTTTTTTTTTTTTTTTTTTTTTGAATACCAGCTCTGGCCTTTCAACAGCTTCTGGATATCTCTGCATGAAAAGGCTATTGTAACTTCCAAATGATCCCATTTGGCATACTTTCTTCTCAAATCATGGTCTTATTTCTCACATGGAAACCACTCTTTTCCTAGTCATTCAGGTTTAAAATTTGGGAGTCTTCATTACATTTCCCCATCCAATCAAATTCTATTGACTCCATCCTTTCCAGATCCCTTACTGATCCTAGCACTCCACTTCCGTTCGTTAGGACTCAGAACCTGAGTAAAAAGGACACAAAAAGAGCTCCCTTTTACTTGACAGATAAATAACAAACTACAAACAAAAAGCTTTTACAAGTCAAGCAGTCAGGGAATTCTACTTGTTTTCCAAGAAATACGTGCAGGAAAGAGCTTCCTAGAGAACCATTTGGGGTAAGAAGCAGGACTCTCCCTTTCCTCTGGGAGGGCCCAGGGCAGATCCTCTTTGGGTTCTGCCAGCATTACCCAACAGCCTCCACTGGCCTTATTGCCTCCTCCTTCTACCCAGACTGGCATACATTAGTGGAAGACTGCTGGAAGAATTCTTAAAACACAGTCCTGTTCCAGCTATTCCCCTGGTCAAAACCCTTTGCCACTTCCTGGCTGCCTGTTAGTTATATTGTTAGAGTGGGCAGTTAGTTAGGCCTTAACAGGTTGCCTGAAGGCCAGCAAAGGGGGACCCGAGCCCTGTTATCAGGAAAATTAGGAACCTGTCCCTGCAGCATTTCACAAAGCCACAAGAAACCCAATCACACCAGACAGGCCTAAGACGAAGAAGGCCAGAAGCCTTGACCAAGTAAGGAGAAAAGGCACAAAATCCTGCTCTCAAAGAAATCCCCTCCCCAAATAATAAATATTCCACCGCTTAGTTAACAACTGTCAATACAAGATAGAGACCCAAAAACAAGGGCACAGCTCTCCCCTGAGCTGGCCCACCCTCTCATCTCGAGAGTGTGCTCTAAGAAACCTTTCATTTGCACCACTCAAACATGGGCTCATCCGTCCCTGAATTCTGGTGATGAGACCAAAAGCCTCTGGTGATGTCAGGGGGACAGGCTGGGTGAGAGCTGCAGGGCCCAGGTCTCTAGTTCATCTGGCAACAGCCGCTCATCTTGTCTCCAAGTCTGTCGCAGGTGCTGACATCCTGAACCATCCTATCCCCCCGCCAATTAGAGCATCTCTTACTGTTTCCTGGCCACACCAGGTATTTTGCTCATCATGCCTCTGTGAAACTTTTCTCCTCTATTCTGACTTTCTCTTTTGCTTCCTCCCCATCTCACAGCCCAGCAGTTACCTGTCAAAGTTCTAGACATCTTTTAAAGCCCTTCCCAAGGCTTCCTCAAGGAGCCACTCAGGACTAATAAAGATCTATGATGGGACTTGAGGTTTGGTTTCTGCCTGCTCCACTAGATTACAGATTCCCAGAGGACTAGCCCTCTTATGAACAGTAAGAACTGAACAAATTTTGGGGTGCCTGGGTGGCTCAGTCATTAAGCGTCTGCCTTCGGCTCAGGTCATGATCCCAGCATGCTGGGATCGAGCCCTACATCGGGGTCCCTGCTCTGAGGGAAGCCTGCTTCTCCTTCTCCCACTTCCCCTGCTTGTATTCCCTCTCTCATTGTCTCTCTCTGTCAAATAAATAAATTAAAAAAAAAAAAGAACTGGACAAATTTTAACTTCTCTAAATAAGGTTTCTTTCCCCCAACTACATGACTGTTGGGATTAAATAAGAAAATGTATAAAACTTGTAAAATATATGGTATGATTTTCCTCTCCCAAACTTATAACCAAAATAAAACAAACTTTCAGCAATACTTGCATTTTTGGAATATGTACAGTGGACTTTTTTTTTAATAATCTTTTTTTTTTAAAGATGTTATTTATTTATTTGACAGAGAGAGATCACAAGTAGACGGAGAGGCAGGCAGAGAGAGAGAGGGAAGCAGGCTCCCTGCCGAGCAGAGAGCCCGATGCGGGACTCGATCCCAGGACCCCGAGATCACGACCTGAGCCCAAGGCAGCGGCTTAACCCACTGAGCCACCCAGGCGCCCCTGTACAGTGGACTCTTAATTGTCTCCCTGTATGGATGTCAGAGGCCAAGATAGTTCAAATAACTTAAAATTAATATCTTGTCTTTTGAAGCAATTTTAACATCATTTGAACATGTCAGTTTTGTTTTTCTTGGGCAAATGTTTAAATGTGTTTTCTTCCCTATGAACACTAATGGGGAGAATAAAGTTGCAAAATATGTATCATAGCAATAACAGACTTGAGATTTTTTTTAAAAGATTTTATTTATTTATTTGACATACAGAGATCACAAGTAGACAGAGAAGCAGGCAGAGAGAGAGAGAGAGAGGAGGAAGCAGGCTCCCTGCCTTGCAGAGAGCCTGACGCGGGGCTCGATTCCAGGACCCTGAGATCATGACCTGAGCCGAAGGCAGAGGCTTTAACCCACTGAGCCACCCAGGCACCCCTGACTCGAGATATTTTTAAACTATGCACAAAAAGTGATAAAGGATACTCTTTCACAATGATCTTCAGAAAAATTAAGTCCAGGTTGCATATCCTGACTTTGGACACTTAACATCCATTCATTTGTGGTTTTTTCCCTCCCATTCCCCGGTAAGCTCATTTTTAAATGCAATACTTCATGCAATATTCACTGAGAGCAGAGATTCTGGGAAAGTGGCCCATTGTTTACTTTTGCTTCTATTAGCCACAAATAGCTATATAAGGAACCAGTTATAGGCTGACAACTTTCAATTCTAGATTTTTTTCTTTCAACTACCTAGAATTGTCAGGGATCAAAACCTCCCTCTTTTCTCCACTCCCAGTTCCATAGAACAGACTGGAAATTTCACAGGCTGCTGGACCCAAATAAAACCGTAGAGATTATGTGGCCCAATCTCCTTATTTCACAGATACCAAAAAGCTAGTGATGGCTGGGTTGAGAGTGCCTTCCATCCCACTGTGCAAAATTCCAATCCCATTACTTACTTAATCTTACTCAGGCATTAGTCATAGTTATCTCTTGTAAACTTTGTTGTCATACTCTCAGCCCTCATTATCACTCTTTTTCAGCTGTTCCAAGGCATTGCTTGCACTTCTATGTTAGAACTTTAACTGTCCTTCCTTTAAATAGCTTTGACCCTTACTACTACATTCAAAAGATCAAACCTTGGGGTGCCTGGGTAGCTCAGTTGGTTAAGTGTCTGACTCTTGATATTGGCTCAGGTCATGATCTCAGGTTCATGAGATCAAGTCCCACATCAGGCTCCATGAAGCCTGCTTAAGAGTCTTTCTCTCTACCCCCCTTCCTCTGCTCCTCCTCACCTTCTTAACATTGTCTAAAACAAACAAATAAGATCAAACCCTCGGCTTGGATACCTGCCTTGTTGCATCATCATTCCCCGATCTATCCCCTGTCCTATTCCAAGACAAACAGGTTCAAGTGTGTAACTGCTTCATTCAATTACACAGGAGACATTTTTAGATTGGTTTTTCTATGCCATAGACCCTCTCCTCCTCCACATATCTGACTCAATCCTCAGAGAAATCCTAGGAGATGGTAACTATTCTCAGCCAATTTTACAGATGAGGAAAAAAGGTCAGAGCAGTTAAATTATCTTGTCTAAGATCAACACAACTAGTAAATGTTGGAATTGAAATTAGAACTTTAGTCTGTCTCCAGATATGAATTCTTAACCACTGTGCTATATTAACTTGTTTCATATGATTGTTCAGTATTTGTTCACAAATACTCCATTATATATAATAGAGTCAAAATGTAAGTCTACATAAAATCTAAAACAACCCAATAAAACTCAAAAGATTTGAGCACACCGTTCACCAAAAGAGATACCCAAATGGCCAGAACAAAGAAAAGATGCCCAACGTCATTAGGGAAATGCAAATTAAAAACACAATGAGATATCACTACATACCTATGAAAATGGATAAAATGAAAAAAGATTCACCATACCAAGTGCTGGTGAATGTGGAGTACAACTAGAACTCTCATACAGTTTTTGTTTGTAATAACCAAAAATTGAAAACAACCAAAAAAGCCATCAGAAGATGAGTGGATAAACAAAGAGTTTTCCCTGCTGGCCTCCCAATTCTATTCTAAATGAGATTTCCTTTTATTAATTTTCACATTCGGCTTTTGATCAAGATCTTTCTTTGGAAGCATTGCTGATTGAAAGTCACATTTTCCACTATTTAGTAGTTATGTCCCTCACTGCCAGGAGGGACCTTTCCTGGGTGTCATGTCCTACACTAGAGGAAAGGGCATAGCAGTTAGAAACCACCTAAGGCCACATCAGAGTTACCGAGGAAGGTTAGGAGGGAGAAACTCTCAGGTACTCCCTAAAGTCCTTATCTCCTCCAGGTCATGTTAACTGGAGATCATCTCAAAGGATTGAGCCAGCATCACCTTATTGGGTACATAATTTTTTTTTAAAGATTTTATTCATTTATTTGACAGACAGAGATCACAAGTAGGCAGAAAGGCAGGCAGAGAGAGAGAGAGGAGAGAAAGCAGGCTCCCCGCTGAGCAGAGAGCCTGATGCGGGGCTCGATCCCAAGACCCTGAGATCATGACCTGAGCCGAAGGCAGAGGCTTTAATCCACTGAGCCACCCAGGCGCCCCTTGGGTACATAATTTTTAACAAGTTTTATAGGCAACAAAACACAAAACTTAAACTAATTACATGAAACAGAAGTGACAGTGATTTCAAATCGTATCATGGTTCTAAACCAGGCCTCTAGGCCTACAAGTAGCCAAATGAAATATTTATTGGCATTTATTCTAACTTAAGAGAAGAGAGCTTTACCCTACTGAGGACAAACCTGAATTCATGTGTGCCTTCTGGAACTCTCCACTTAAAGTCACCATGAAAGCAAAGAGTGAACACTACAAGAGCGCAATGGAAAGAATTACACAAGTGCATTTGAGAAGACACAGTGCAAGTATAAACATGAAACTATAGCTGATGAACTTTTTGCAAAAAAGCAAAACTTCAAAGGTATTTTAATAACAGTATTGTTATCTCAAAAGAACTGTTTGGAACGAAATGTGTTATTGATAATATAGCCTGTAAGTTTGTAAATTCAGAGAACATCAGTCTGGGTAAGAATCCAAAGACAGTTAACAGTTTAAAGACTTCAGTGATTGTGAACCTTCTAACCCTTCAGAAAAAAACAAATGAAAAATTTAATTATCCTGGGATTGTGATGAGTCTGTTTCCAAAAGGCCATAAACAAAAGAGGAGGTTCCTTCCTCTCACAATGGCTTGGGAAATGCAGACAGGGGCACTGTCTGTACAAAAGAGAAAACGCAACAGTAAGAAAAAGGTACACAGGCCTGTCCCGGACATCTGGGGACCAAGTGTCTCATCAGATGTCATCTGCTTCAGTTCCAGGAAATCTTTACTTTCAGGTCCAGCCAGGGTTTGGTACTTTCTTTTGAGGTGTCACATGAATCTAACAGTCTTTTCCCTGGAGTTTGGTGGCACAATGGTTGCTTAGCAGTTCCTGGTAAGAGCCACTCCAGTGAGGTAGAAGACTCTGGAGGGTTCTTTCTCGACAGAGGAAACCTCTAGGTAGCAAGATGTGATCCTTAAGGTCATAGTCTCCCAGCGACTGCTCTGCCAAAGCATGGTTATTTTTAATAGAAGCAATTAGGCCTTTACACTATTGAATTATATTTCCTTTTATCAACTATGAGCCAAAGAAGGTAGGGGCCAAGTGTATTGGATATCCTCTATCTCAAAAGCTGTCTATGAGCTCCCAAGGGATAGAGCTGTGATTTAGAAGACGAATGGCAATGCTTTAGGCCAAGGTATTTGGAAGGTCTCTACAAATTTTGCCATCTCAAGAGTGCCCTTAGTACATGTGACTAAAGATGGTATACATACAATGAAAGTGTTCAAAGCTGGCCAGATAGCACAGACTTCTCACACCACCTGACTAGTAAAATGGGCTCCCGGGTAGAGATAATCTAACAGAAGCAGCAGTGGCTTGTCTATAAGAGGAAGTCTGGGTCTGGTGAGAAAACCTATAAACCAAGACTAAAACATGTATCTACGAGAGGGAATTGTATGATCCATCTGTAGGAGGAGGTTTCCCGAGGATGTACTTGGGACAGGTGGGACAAGTGAGGCAGGCAATTTTTGCAGCCTAATTAACTTTTTGCCACCACTACTGGTTCATGAATGCCATGATTTTGTCAACAGTCCAAGAGTTTAATGCAGATACAGTGGTAAGCGCTGAGAATTTTAGAACTACTGGCAAGGACATATTGTTACTTGGCTCAGGCCAGAGTTTTTATTGAGCCAACAATGATTAGATTTCCATATTGTTTTGCCCTCTCTGGGGCCAATTCCTGGGTGTCTCTTGTCAATTTTTCCAAATGATCATTTGGGAGAACATCCCTTTGGACCATGACCGATTTGGCTATTGGTTTCCTTGGGAGCAGCATTTTTGGCAGAAACATTGGTGAGGTGGGTTACTTTGGCCTCCAGGGAGTTGAATCTGGAATGCCCAGGAACCTTAATAGCCAAAGCAGTGGACAAAAGCATTGCATGTAGTAAATTCTGGACATAGAAGCCATTTTAAATTTTATTCCCATCAGAGGGAAGGACATCTCACTGTTTCCATAATATTCCGAAGTCACGAGCTACCCCATTACTATCAGTATAAATATCTGTGGTTTTAACCTTGGCTAAAGTACAAGTCAAGGAACAGTATAGAATTCAGTCTCTTTCGCTCAAGTGGCCAAACATAAAGGTGCTTTTTCAATGACTTCTAAAGGAGTTTCGATTGCCATACCCAGCACGGTATTTTCCATTTTTATCCTTCAAATAAGAACCACCAGTAAACCATGAAAAATCTGCATATGCTTAAGGAGTTTCCTGTAAATTGTCATGGGGACTCAAAAGGTAACCTGTAAGCATTAAGCAGTCATGAGGGGTTTCATCTGGATCCAAATACAAATCTTCTTGATTTGAGATCAGATGCCCCAAATATTAAACGTGAGTCTGAGAAAACTGTAATTTTCTTTGGAAACTTTATGTCCCTTTAAAGCCAAAAGTTTTAACAGGTGGATGCTATCTTCCTGTGAAGAGGTCTGAGAAGGGGGTTGGGGAAGCCAATCATCTGTGCACTGTTAACTCATAGAGCCTGCAGAAAACCGTGTATCATCCAAGTCAGCTTTTAAGGTTTGTGAAACCAAGAGGGACTCTCTGTGAAACCCTGGGGCATTACTATCCAGGTGTATTTCCTTTCCTCCCAAGTGAAAGCAAAGACATATTGACTATCCTGATAAACTGGAATACTAAAAATGACAAGGCATAGGTCATTTACAGTGAAACATTTACTTTCAATGCAATGGATGTCTGCAGGGTATGGGGAGTTGCAAACAAAAGGGTGCAAAGAAATAACAGTGTTATTTTTTGCTCTGAGGTCCTGGGCAAACCTCCATGTTCAACCACTGAGTTTTCTCATAGGAAACACAGGAAATAAAGGTAACACAGGAAATAATGCAGGAGATAATGAGGCCCTAACACTTGGAATCTTCTATTAGGAGCTTGATGTTTTGAAGGACTTTTTAAAATTTTTTTTTACTAATAGGGTGTTAATTATGGGAAGAGGTTTTGAGGGATCTACGTCAGTCTTGATGAGAAGTGTCCTGTGGAATTTGCCAACATCAGTTGAGGATTCTGCCCATAAAGACGACGGTAGCTGATCCAATAAAAATTAATAAAAGATGTCAACGTGTCATTTAATTCCCCTGGCTGGCTATTTTGATTACTACTGTCAAAATCTTGAATTATTTCCCCCTTTTGGGAAAAAGAAATTCAGGCATGATACTTTAAGAAACCTCAGACCAATAAATGAATAGGGTCAGAGGAACTAAGGAGACAGGAGTGTCTCTCTCAAAGGGCCTAGACAAAGGGAGCAGGTTCAGAGGCAGGAATCCATGGAGGGGGGGTGGGGTTAACTAGTGCTCCCCTCCCCCAATCTGAACTGTTCTGGTACTTGGAGCAGGGGCACTGAGAGTGCAGCTCTGCTGTCAACGTGGACAGAGATTCACTCTGAATCTGAAGAGTGGATTCTCTGAGCAGATTAAGAGGAGGGATTGGAAAGAGCACCTGTAGTTCCCTGGAGCCTCATTACTGGGAATTAGGACACCGTAAACATTAACTAGAGGGCTGAAGGTGCCTGGAGCACTTAAACTTGTAACAATCCCCCCCCCCCCCCCCCCCCCCCGCCATCGCCCTGGTCTTTGCAGTAACAGCAGAAACAAAGAGATTCTGGCTCTGTCTAAGGGTCATTTGGTAGAGTTGAAAATTGAGAATTTCAGTTTTCTGTTTTGTGTTGTTGTAGTGGTGGTGGTGGGTTTTTTGTGTGTTTTTTGGTTTTGGGGTTTTTTTGGTCGTGGGGGAGGTGGTGTTGGAGCAGAGGGAAAGAGAGAAAGCCAGGATCTTAAGCAGGCTCCAAGCCCAGCACCGAGCTGGATGTAGGGCTCGATTTGATAACTCTGAGATCACGACCTGAGCCAAAATCAAGTCAATGCTTAAGAGACTGAGCCCCCCAGGTGTCCTAGCAGTCTCTCTTTTAGGTGACTCTTTTAGGTGATTCAAGGGAGTCTTTTAGGTGACTCAAGGGAGATGGTTTGTCAAATTAACTAAATCTTGAGTGGTAGTTTCCCATTCCAACCTGGTCCTAGCTAAAAGAGGAACATCCCGGTTCAACCTGTTAATAAACACTTAAATGCTACCTGGATGGACTCAACATCTAAAGATCAGGAGATTCTTAAAAGACAATTTAGAGTTGACAGTCATGAACCAATTCATGAGGCTTTTGTGTGAATTTGGTTCCAATCACCAGGCATGGGGACAGCTACTGTAATTGCTCTGCTGTGCAATTACAGCCAGTGCTACAACATCTTGTCAAAAATTAGGGTTTGCTGAGGCACCTGGGTGACTCAGTCTGTAAAGTGTTGACTCTTAATAAAAAATTTATTAAAAAATAAAAAATCCTTTACTTTTAAAAAATTTTAATACGATTTTATTTGAGAGAGAGTGAGTGAGAGAGAGCATGAGAGGGGAGAAGTTCAGAGGGAGAAGCAGACTCCCTGCAGAGCTGGGAGCCTGATGCTGGACTCAATCCTGGGACTCCAGGATCATGACCTGAGCCCAAGGCAGCTGCTCAACCAACTGAGTCACCCAGGTGCCCCCAAAAATAAAAAAATCGTTTTAAAAAAGTTAGGGGTTTGGAGGCATCTGATCTGGCTGGCTCAGTCAGTAGAGCATGCAAAGATCCTGATCTCAGGGTCATGAGTTTCAGCCCCACATTGGGAATAGAGATTACTTACAAAAGAGAGGAGAGAGAGAAAATGTTAGGAGTTTGTTTCTCTAAATTTCCTCCAGAATGTTCCCTTCTGGCTAGTTTCATCCAACGTTTGGTCTGCTCCTCACCAACAATCATGTGGATTAATTGATATAAATCTGAGAAACCAGGTTGGTAAGTTTAAATAACTAGATTAAATTCTTCAGCAAACTTATGGGCATTATCAGTCATTTTAGGAAACTCAATAACTACGGATCACAATTGAGTCTTAGGCCAGGTAACATAAGAAATTGAGTTTTGTTTAGATCCTCAGCGACTTAATTTTAAAGAGGCAGGTTTCATAGGTTCAGGAGAGGAGCAAGTGGAGTAACAGGAAATGCGAAGTTTGGCAAAGACAGGAAAATGGCCGTGGGGGGGGGGCACAAACCTGAGCACAAGGTGGCTGCCACCTGTCTGCAGACAAAGAAAATGGGAGAGGGTAATAAGTCATCAGAAACCACTTGACTCCTTTCAGTTGTTTGCCTCAGTGAATTTAGAAACAGTATTTTGCAGAAGCAAACTTAGAACCCTCAAAACAGCTGTAAGCTTCAAGGTACCATTTGAAATAGGCATCCCATTCAGGTTTTGAGTTGTTTTGGAGTCATGGCTTTCTAATTTAATCTTGAGTAAAACAAGTTTGGGGAAATCAACATGCCCCTTAACGGCCACTGAATTTCTAAATTACTGGTTAAATCAGTCCACTTGATTATACATACGCACACTAAGGAGCCATAGTTTTTAAACATAAAACTGGCCAGAGTTCCAGTTGGGGGAGTGGCCGGGGGGGGGCACCCTCAAAGTATTTTGATAACTGGAATCCCATTTTAGAGGTTTTTCTCTAAAGAGAAAAGCTCCCAAACGGGGGAATTGCAGCAGGAACAGCCTGGTTCCAGAAGGAATCAGACCAAAGACTAACCCAGTTCCCATAGGAACAATCTTGTCCCAAACAAGCTGGACCAAAGGCCAGTAGCTGCGACAGAAATGGTCTGGTTCCTAAAAGGAGGCAAACTAAAAGGCCAAATGAGGATCCTCAGAGAAAGAAAACCCGAGCCCTTAAAATACGTCCCAAATAAGGCCTGAAGGGCGAGCTGCCCAAAATCCAGGAACCTGCACATAAAGACTTACCCTCAGACGCCAGGGTGGGAGAGGAAGCAGTGAGCACAAAGGGCTGTGCGGGTACCCACACCTGTTTGCTCACCAGCCTCACAGTTGCTGGGGGTCTTCTCCGGATCCCACTTCCGATTACCGAGTAATGTTAACCTTAGAAAATAAAACTGCCAGTAATTTTACCCACAAAAGTGAGTTTTGGTGGGGGTGGATGGCAGAGAATTGCAACAGGTGAAGAACGAGCTATAGGAAAACCATAGGCAAGTGCCCCAAACAAAGAAAGGGAAGGCTCTTTTAATAGAGGAAAGGGGGACATTGGGAAGGCTGCTATAAACAAAAAGCCCATTGGAGTAAACTGGGAGTTCGAACTGTAGTGGCTTTTCATTGGCTGAGTTGTGACGCTCTCTCATTGGCTGGGCCGTTGCCAGGGCGGAGGACAGCCCTTCTTCCTCCCGCTGGGATAGTAAAGCTATAACCCCCTGGAAGATATGTCTCTGCCTTTGAGTTTGCAAGTGGTAGGGCATGAGAACCCCCCTCAAGCCTCCCAACTCCATCCTAATTGAGATTTCCTCTTATTAATTTTCACAGGAGTCATGTGTGAACTTCTGGAGTAAGCTGTGAGCAATCAGCCACGTTATTTCAGGCTGTCTCTGCAGGTGTCTTTCTGTCTTTCCCACATTGTGCTGGACATGGCACTGTACAGAAGGGGAAGCTACTTTCAGAGCCCACAGGTCTGCCAGCATCTGCGGGAGAACGTATAAACTAAGCTTATGGCTCTCATTCTTCGAAGTCACTCGGGATGTTTCTACAACCATCTTTGTAGCAGGGCTGGGACTGGAGGAGGCTAGCAAGCACTTAGGGTGCATAATTTAAGCAGGTTCGCCCTCAGCATTGCCTGCCTGAAAAGAAGCACTTCCTTAAATTTTGCAACTCAGACATTTCTTGTCCTTCCCAAGTTCTTGCCCTGCTTGGTGGTTTGGTTTCTAGGTGGGTGGGGGGAGAGAGAAATGGACTTTGGCTACAGATATTTTCATATAACTTGCTTTTTAAAGAATCTCTAATTCCTCCCACCCTAGAAATCTCCCCCATTAATTCCCTAGGCAGGTGTGTTTTCACTTACTGTTGTATACTAAATTCCTCCCCTCCCCCAACCTGTGGCTTATTGTAAAACTCCATCCATACCTCTCCAAGTTTTGCTATGATGAAAGGAGTCTTTGGGGAATTTAGAAATGCTTTTTCCCCTGACAAAGCATGACTCTCAAAACCATTGCCTCACTAGGACCTGGAAAGGCCACTTTGATGGATAAAGGCTGAGACTCCTTCTATCCCTTGGCAGTCTTACTAAACCAACCCAAATCTCCTGAGGCAAAAGGATGCCTCTGGCAGGCTAGAAGGAAGGTCACAGACAAAGAAATGCAAAGGAGATAATCATATTCGTATATTTCAAAACTATTATCCCTGTTATTTACAGTTAAGGTTTTATTTAAATTCACACACAGTTTTCATTTCTGTATATTCTTGCTCCATGCCATTGTCTATGATTACTGAAAATTGCTTTTCTTAGATCAATTCACTTTATGAACTAGAGGAGTCACCCATAGCAAACTAACTTAATATGATAATTTTTGAGATAAGGTTTAATTTTGCAATGACGAAAGCATTATTTGGGTTGCAGATAGAAATAGTTTCAAAAAGACAGCTTTTATATCGATCTCATTAAATAAAATTATAATCATTAGCATTTAAATCACTTTTAAAGGCTTTCACTTTTTGGTGTTCTAAGGTAAGAGATTTTAAAAATGAATTGGGCTTTAACAATTTAAGACTGTATGATAAATAGAGAGCCAAGAAGCAAAACCTGCCATGTCTTCTGTAATCACTTTTGACTAAGGAAAGTAAAAAAGGGATAAAGTTAAACAATCTAAACACTTAAACATGAACTTATCTAAAAGCTATTGAATTTTACTGGCTGTTTAAATAGATGAAGGTAGTTCAGATTATGCATTTATATAGCTGAACAGTGGTAGGTAATGTTGGTCCCAACAGAAAAATGATGGAAAGATTCCTTCTTTGCATAATTGGTTTCTGACAAAGAAAAGGGGCTTATACTTCAGCTTGCTTTACTTCCTGTTGCCTTCTCAATGTTGACTATTCTGTCATTTGAAGGGAATTAGACGAAAAGATCATAAAGATCTTTATGATCTGGTTCTAATATTCTATAACCCCATGATTTATTCCATATCTCAAATATGAGTTCTCTGTAAAAGCTGTTTCTAGAAAAGCCATCAGCTGTAAGTGATGTTAATGTTCCTACTTCCTCATTCATGCATTGGTTTTATATTTTCATTCTGTTGTTTGTGTATATTTTCCACAGAATTATTGTTTATCAAAAAAATTGTGCATGACCTTGTGCCTAGTGAGCCCTTATTAGATGTTTGGGAGACAGAATGAATTTAAAGACAAAAAGAACTGGTCTGTAACCTCAAGGTATTTTAAAATGGCCATTTTTATTTTAACTATGCTGAGAAACAGAAAGGAAGAGTTTCCGGAAGGAAGGAATGTTTAGTTGGAAGACCAGTGTTCAAGTCTAGATTTTACTTCTGTGTGATTGTGGGCAAGTAATAATGCCTCTCTGAACCTCAGCAACTTTGTTTCTCGAATAAAAGTCATATGACAGACCCTAGGCTACTTCCCATGTGAGGATCAAATAAGATCTCTGTCAAGCTTCAGGGAAGAATGAGACCAGAGTCTGCAAGCCCAGCAGATGCCCTGTTCCAGCATTTTAAAGGTAGAACCCTGGGGCGCCTGGGTGGCTCAGTGGGTTAAAGCCTCTGCCTTCGGCTCGGGTCATGATCCCAGGGTCCTGGGATCAAGCCCCACATCGGGCTCTCCGCTCAGCGGGGAGCCTGCTTCCACTTCTCTCTCTCTCTCTCTGCCTACTTGTGATCTCTGCCTGTCAAATAAATAATAAATAAAATCTTAAAAAAAAAAATAAAGGTAGAACCCTGGGTACTGCCTGTCAAATTTGGTAGAAGCCTGTGGAAGATGGAACACGTATGTGTGTGTGTGTGTGTGTGTGTGTCCCTGGTAGGGAGACACACACACAAAAAAAACCTCTAAAGAGGAACCCAAATCAGAGAGTAGCTAGGTAAAGGAGCCACGAGGAGACAGATTTACAACAAAATTTGGAACTGGTCCTGATTCATCCTGATGATCTTGTGAGCTCAAGCTTGCCTTCATAGGGCTGGGTGATCTCATCCCACATTTCCAAAAGGCCAGATATGAGCCTTAATTTTAAATTGAATTTCTAAATCCTTTCTTTATAAAAGCAATAACTGGTTAAAAAGAAGACAGAATTATAAATCCATTCACAAGAGTAACAGAACCAAAGATACCTAGAAATAAGAAGAAAGATACAGATTCTTTAAGAAGGAAGTTATAAAACCTTCTTGTAGGATATTTAAAAATGATACAAATGGAGAAATAGACCATGTTCTTAGGTAGAATCCTTAATAGACCCCAAATTTAAATTTTCCCAAATTGATCCATAAATGAAAGGTAATTCCAATTAGAAACATAAGCAGAGTCTTTTATTGAATAAAATACTCCTAAGTCCATACAGAGAAATAAATGAGAATAGCCAAGAAAGTAATTAAAAAGAGGAACAGTGAGAAGGATTTGCACTACCAGGCAATAAAATACATCACCAGACATTGTATTAGGAGAGGAACAAACAAATGGAATAATGGAAAACAATCAAGATCCCAGATTTGGGTTTCAACATATAGAGGAACTAAATGTTTGACAATGTCAAAATTTCAATTCCATGGGAAAAAGATTATGTATTTAACAAATGGCTGGCATACCTGGTTAATCTATCTGGAAGAAAATAAAGTTGGAATGCTATCACATACCACATATAAAAGCAAATTCCTAATGGATTAAAAATTATGTGTAAAGAAAGTATAAAAAAAATTAGATGATTATTTGGACTACCTTGGTGTTAGGAAAGGCTGTTCAGCCAAGACAGGATTATAGAAAATGTGTTTGTATGACAACAGATATCAAAACAACTCCAATAGATTGAAATTATATTTGTTAATGTGACAAAATCACCTTGTATTACTGGGATGAACCCCACACCAACTTATGATGTATCATGCTTATTAGTGGATTCATTTGCTAATATTTTGTTAAGTATGAAGTCTACTTGGATAATAAAAGAATTACACGAGCTTTCTTACAGGTGTCTGCATGGTATGTATCCTCTTCTGTCCTTTTTGTTTTAGCTTATCTTTTTCTTTATATTTCAAGTGTGTCTTTTGTATATGGGATGATAGAGCCATTGCCATAAGTGGTCAATGCTGACATATAAGTCTACAAATTGTAGTGGAAGAATACTTCTTTCCACAAAACCAGATGCTGAGTATGCAAACCACACATTGTGAAGACCAAACATATCAGAATAATGTCTGTATTTAAATAATATTCACTGAAAAAAAAAATGAATAAAGTATATCTTTTGTAAACAGCATATAGTTGGGTCTTACTTTTTTACCCAGTCTGACAATCTCTGCCTTTTAATTATTTAGTTTATACTTAGTGCAATTATTGCTATAGTTGGGTTAATAATATCTGCCACCTTTTGTCTTTTCTAATTGCCCAGCTTAACTTTTTTTCTCTCCTTGCCTGGAATTTTTGGAATTACCAAGTATTTGGGGGGATTTCATTTCATCTCCTGTATTGGCTTTTTGGCTCTATTTTTCTTTATATTATGGTTGCTTAAGAATTATCATGTGCATCCTTAACTTATTATAATTAACTTATTATAATCCACATTGGATTCATTATTATACTACATATATCACATGCATTATAAGAAACTTAAAACAGAATTCTTCCATTTTCCCCCTCCCATTATTTCTGCTATTTCTGTTCTTTCATACATTTTACTCCTACATTTATACATTTATATGTGATAAATCCCACAATAAGTTGTGTGTGTGTGTGTGTGTGTGTTAGAGAGTCAATTCTCTTCTAAATAAATTCTAAATGAGGAAAGGCCTTTGCATTTACTATATATTTACCATTTCTGCAATTCTTTATTCCCTCACAGAGATTCTTATTGTTATCTGATATCATTTCTCTTTATCTTAAGAACTTTAAAAAATATTTCCTGTAATATAAGGCTTACAGCAGTGAATTCTGTTTTTGTCATTATTTCACTTTACTTTTTAAAGATTTATTTATTTATTTTAGAGAGAGAGCACATGTGCAGGAGGAGAAGCAGAGGGAGAGGGAGAGGGAAAGAGAAGCTCAAGCTGACTTCCCTGCTGAGTGTGGAGCCTGACATGGGGTTCGATCCTATGACCCTGAGATCACAGGCTGAGCTGAAACCAAGAGTTGGATGCTTAACCAATTTCACCACCCAGTCTCTCTTATTTTTAAAAGACATTTTTACTATGTATAGAATCCTTGTTTAATAGATTGTTTTTGCTATTTGTTTTCTTTTGGTACTTTAAAAGTATCCTTCCATAGCCTTCTGGCTGACATTGTTTTGGTGAGATGCCATCAGCAATTCTTATTGTTCCCTGTATGTTATGCATCTTTTCTCTAGGACTGATTTAAAGACTTTATTTTTTAGAGCACCTGGGTGGCTCAGTGGGTCAAGCTTCTGCCTTTGGCTCAGGTCATGATCCCAGGGTCCTAGGATCTAATCTCACATTGGGCTCCCCACTCGACAGGGAGACTGCCTCTCCCTCTGCTCCTACTCCCCGCTCATGCTCTCCCTCTCTCTCAAATAAATCAACAAAATCTTAAAAAAAAAAAAAAAAAGACTATCTTTTGTTTCAAGGTCTAAAGTATTCATGACTGGAGGGTTAGAATAGCCCTTCTGGGGTATGACTTTTCTTGAGTGTCAAGTAAATAACCACGGTATTTAGTGAAGTCTTTCTATTCTGGGTGGTTGGAACTCCCATATCTTTCTCTGCTGGAGAAGCTCTGGGATTAATGTTCGGCATATAGCACTTAGTAGCTGTTGGCCGCCAGGTAGCACAGAGCACTGCCCTGGGCAAAAACACAAGGAGATGCCTCGGCAAACACCTGGAACTCTGTCACTACACATAGCCCTCTCCCTTCTGACTGATTGATCGATTGATTGATTTCTTGATTTTATGTATTTATTTATTTATTTGAGAGATAAAGCATGAACAGGGGGAAGGGGTAGAAGGAGAGGGAGAAGCAGGCTCCCCACTGAGCAGGGAGCCTGATGAGAGGCTCCATCCCAGGACCCTGAGATCACAACCTGAGCTGAAGGCAGGCGCTTAACCAACTGAGCCACCCAGGTGCCCCTCTCCATTCAATTTCTCACAGCACAGTTTCTAGCAAGTTCATTAGCCTCAAACTCTGATCTCTGTTTTCTCTGCCCAGAAAGAGTACTGCTCTCTGGGATTTACTTCCAGGTGCCACAATTTAGGAAGTGCCCTCAGACAGAAAGCAGGTGTGAATGTGTACCTTGCTTTGCCTATTCTTTTTGTTTGTTTGTTTGTTTGTTAAGATTTTATTTATTTGTTTGACAGAGAGAGCACAAGCATGGTGGGGGGTAGGGTGCAGCAGGCAGAGAGAGAGAGAGAGAGAGAGAGAGAAAAGCAGGCTCCCCACTGAGCAGAGAGCCCCATGTGGGGCTCGATGCCAGGTCCCTGGGCTGGGATCATGACCTGAGCCGCAGGCAGACGCTTAAGTGACTGAGACACCCAGGCGCCCCATACAACTTCCTAAACTTTATTCACTGGTTCGATATGAGACAATATATAAATATATAAATGTCCAGTACTGAAAACAGTTGATCGATGTCTTTTGTCGAGTTTCTGATTAGTCATGTGGGGATACTAAGGATTCCATCATGGGCAGAATCAGAATCACTTATACAGGCTAGTTTTCTACCTTACTAACAATCTAATATTCCATCACAAGAATCTAAAAAAAAAAGTAGATTTTTTATATAAATTGTTGTAAAATACAATATCTACTTTCCTGACTTTTAAAATCAAACTTTAAATACAACGTGGACTTTTACCAAAAACTTAACAACAGCTATAGATAAAACTTGTCATCTCATGCTGTCTGCACTGACGCCTTTATGAGCTCTGGGAATGAGGGGCAGCTGGCAGGAATGAATGAATGAATGAACGAACTCCTACCATATTTTGTTTAGTCCCTACCTGCATGTGAGTGTTGTTCCTTTCCCTCTTCATTCTCCCTTCCTTTTGCTTTCCAGCTGGCCTTGGGAAGCTAAAGTTGTTTCTGTTTTGTTTTAGTTTACATATAGCATGAAAGAGAAATCTACTCCCCAAATTGTGATTATTTGGTGTCTTCCAATACTTAATAAAACTCATTTTTGTTTTGCTTTCTTGTTTAGAATTACCTCCTCAATTGCTACAGATTCTGAATCTGCTGAATGTTTCCACTTGCTTTCCGAATTGTAATAGTTATAATACTCCTGCCTACTTTCAAAGGGACATTTAGATTACTTTCCACTCTTCAACTTAACTTTCCATTCATTCAACAAACTGACGTCTGTCACAGGCCAACTTTGTGCCACACAAGAGGCTGAGGGCAGGCATTTCAAGGATGGATAAGCATGTTCTGACTCATTTTTTTTTTTGAAGATTTTATTTATTTATTTGACAGAGAGAGATCACAAGTAGGCAGAGAGGCAGGCAGAGAGAGAGAGAGAGGAGGAAACAGGCTCCCCGCCAAGCAGAGAGCCCTATGAGGGGCCCGTCCCAGGACCCTGGGACCATGACCCGAGCCAAAGTCAGAGGCTTTAACCCACTGAGCCACCCAGGCGCCCTGTGACTCCTTTATAAATGGAAAATCAGGACAGTGGCTTCACTGGTGTGTTTCTTGCATAAAACCTTGGTGTTGTTTTGCGGTTTTGTTCATACTCTTATCCTAGCTCTCTCAAGGCCCATAGAGTGTAGGGCTGACCATGAAATACATCAGTTTGGATGTTTCACTACATTTCAGTACGTCTTCCTTTTAATTTCTTTTATTGTTATTATTTTTTGCTATAATATAATTAGATTTTATCTAACTATTGTGGACCTCGTGATCCCAGTGCAGGTGTGAGATATAGAAAACTTGAGCCTATGTGCGTGCAAACACACACACGTTTACTACCTCAGATCTTATGTATAAAATAATTTCAGACTGTCTTGCAATTGCGATGCCCTTGGTGTAAAGATCTCTTCATATTAAACAAAGACTAAAGTGTGTATGAGTGAAGGTTTGGGAGCTTTGGTCTAATTCTGGCTGAGTAAGGCTCAAAGCAAATCGTTTACTCACATGCAGTCATTTTTGTTTCATATGTAAAATAAAGAAAATAAACTGCCTTCTGTTTATGAGAACTATGACCAAAACAAGATGAAATGATATTAGTGAGCATAATAATCATGAGGATAGCCACATATGTTGACAGTTGAATTGCTAGTCTCTATTCTGAACACATAATGTGAATTAACTCACTTGGTTCTCTGGCAAGGGTATGATGGGTATAATATTAATATCTTCATTTTACAGATGGGGAAACTGAAATACAGATAATTTAGGTAACTTACCCAGGATTAATACGGCCAGCATGCCGTAAATCTAAGATTTCAACTCAGACCAACTCAAGGGATCGAAAACTGCCTTTACACAAAAAATTGCTTTTTAGATGCTGAATTTTAAAAATGTGCTTCAGAATTCTAGAAGTTGGTATTTACTAAACAGAATACTGGCTAGTCTTTACACTAATCTAAAATCTCAGCCTGCATTTCAGAGGATGTGTTTTCCCCTCCAACTTAATTTAATTACATCTGAAGCTGTTCAAATAGCCATCCATCACCATCACATTTTCCGGGGCAGCTGTCATATTAAAGAAATTGAATCTATCACCCTCAAGGCACATAAAGACACAGCTAATAGACTCCTCTCCCTTGACTGTGCTTTTGCTCCAGCTGTTGCCTTATCTCCCCCCTTCCATTCACAGCCAACTTGGCCTGTCTTTCAGACCCTATCTTTCTGGGCTTTCTCCTTCCCTTGACGTTGTTAACCACTTCCTGCTCTTTAAGCCCTCTGTGGCCCACTGATGGCCTCTGACCCTGTCCTATCTCTTTCCGCCTCTTTGGTCTTCTTTCTCATTTCAGGCTTTATGCTTACCATAATCAAGAGTGATTTTTGGGTCTGCCTCTTCTGCACACTTGGAGCTTTCTGAACCCAGGAATCTTTGCACTGGCTCCCCACCCTACCCCCAACTTGGCTCGATGCCAGGAGAGGAGAAGCTACTCATGAAATGGTGTACAACATTACTTGAAATAGCTCCCATTAAGAATATTGTCAGGTAATCCCCTAATGCTCCTTGGAGATGGTAAAGAATCCTATTCCAGGAAAATCATGGATATTACTATCAAGGGAAGGTTTTCTCCACATTTGGGAGGCTGTGCACATTTAAAGACCCAGAGGAAGAGTGCTGTGGAAGAGAACAAGTGATTAAATTTATTGAAGAAATGGAGATAGGATGCCATATTGAGAGGAGAGGGTCCTCAGAGTCTCATCTCTGCTCTTCCTGAACTAAGGTTCCTTCTCCCTCAGAGAGCAAATGTGTTCAAAAATTCCTTTGAGCATCAGAAATATTCTGACAAGCAAACTGTTAGCTCTTCTTCCCAAAACATACTGTGGTGAAGATCTTTGGTGATTAGACATTTAACATATTTGACTTTGGTGACTGGACAGCTACACCCAAATGTGACTGAGTTCATCTTCAAGATGTCTGTGATCTCAGTAAAGCACAACCCTGAATTGTCCCTACCTGCCCCGAGGCTGGAGAGCAGGCAGGGCTGCGTAAAGCTTGGCTCCTGGAGGTGCATCAGCTTCCAAGAGGGATTATCCTGCTGGTTGGACCTGCTCTTTCTGTGTCTATGGGGAAATATACACAATAGTGCTCTTTGGATATTGCTGAAGTTCTGGTGGATACAATCCTCACACTGTCAGAGTGCATTTTAAAAGATGATAATATTTTTAAAAGATGTTGTCTATTGAGAGACAGCACACATGACCTGGCTGAGGAGCAGAGGGAGACGGAGAGAGAGAATCTCAAGCAGACCCTATACCCAGCACAGAGTCCCACACGGGGCTCAATCTCACGACCCTGAGATCACCACCTGAGGGAAAATCAAGAGTTGGATACTCAAGCACCCAGGTGCCACAAGAATAATTTTATCAATCCAGAAAACTGACTGACAGTATTACTCTAAGTCACAAAAAGAATTAAGCTAAGAGTTGCTTAGAAATATCACAGTAGTTTGAGGCGACATCTAAAACAATACTAGCAATCAGCTCCATATTAGTTACTTATATAAGTGACCTATTTCTTGGTCCTGAAGTCTTGTGGTAAGCTGCTCAACGAACAAAAATGATGACCTCCCAGGCACAGTTGCCACACTTGTGGTCTTGCAAATAGTCCTGGATCCCTCAGAAATAATTCTTTATTCCAAGTCTGATTCGGTACCCCATTGGCATCCCTCCACCCTTCCCCACTCCCATTCACAGGCTTTTTGACTCAGACTGAATGACATCACCAGCTTTCCTGGCTCTCTGGCTTGCAGATGGCAGATCATGGGACTTGTTAGTTTCCATAATTGCGTGAGCTGATCCTATAATAAATCTCATCTCTATCTACATCTCTCTTTCCTACTAGTACTGTTTCTCTGAAGAACACTAATACATCAACTTAACAGTTACATGACCTTGGAAAGTTGTTAAACCTCTCTGTGACAATTTCCTGATATCTAAACTGAAGATGACAATATTATCACGTGATTGTTATAAAGATTAATGATCGATGAATGGCACATAGGAAATGTGTTTGTCACCACTGCTACCAGAACAGTAGCACCGTGATCATCCTCTTAGGGAGGGGAAGGCCTGGATGGCCCTGCCACCCACATACTTCTTTCCAAAGTTTTCCCTCTTTGGGAAAGAATGCTGCAGACTAGTGTAACCAGTCAAGATATTGTTTTTAAATCCTCTGGGACAGTATGCTTTGCAATTTATTGAACTGGGGCAGACGGTGGTGTGAAAACACGGTGAACACTCATAGTTGATGAACGACTAGGAGTGAGTCAGGAACAGGCAGTGGGGCTCCGGGAGAGCAGCTATTGCTTATGGAGAACCAGTCATGTGCAGGCACTGTGCTAGGTGAGGCACTACTTTGTGTAAGGTCAGAATTTTCTGAGGGAGAAAGCTAATTATGAGGGGAACAATTAACATGAGTGGAGTAAAACGAACCACTGTATAATGTTAAAGGTAATAACAGTTATTCATAGTGTTTTTATATACATTATCTTATTATAGACTCAATGTGGGGTAATGGTATGATACTCATTTCATGGGTGAGGAAAGTGAATTTCAGAAGGATTAAATGTACCGAGGACCACATAAGTAGCAGAGGCAATGTTATTCCATGAAGAAGCTGTGCTTCTAAATTGAGGACTGTGCTCTAAATTGGAGACGACAAAGAGGTCTCATCCCAAATCAATTGTTGTTAGTGTTCCAGAGCGAGGAGGAGTCTGAGGCTTCATCTGGTGTGTGTGTGTGTGTGTGTGTGTGTGTGTGTGTGTGTGTGTGTGAAGAGTCCTGTCATCAGCTAGTGATATCTGCCTTGAGATGGGGGGATGATGAGTTGTCATCCTCATATAAATATTAAAATATCTTAGGTCTGTGTCTTGTTTGCTTGAGTGTAGATAGAGCAGGATCTAAGATTAAACATGACAGGTGACCACAAGCTCTAAAAGAGACTAGAAGAATGATGTAGTGATTTCTACAAGTTAATACCGCTTTTACAACCTGGTATTGTAAATATATTTTTGAAACAAAAATACCACTTTTCCTTCTTTCCTTCCTTCCTTCCTCCACACCCTCCCCCCCTCCCTCCATCTTCTCAGACATAGATAGAATAATTTGTAAGACTAATTCAGAGATAGTGATATCCAGTCGAATTTCTAACTGTGGTCTTGGGGAAGTCCCACAACCTACTAAGTTTTATCTTTATGGAAGGGAAGCCAGATTGAGTAAGATACACTATCAGTTCAGAGAAGTTGTGAGAGGCCACCAATATAAATAGAATAACTTCACCTCGAATTTAAAATGACATCAAGATCCTCAACTAAGCAGCCCTAACTGCAGGGCAAGTCAACACCTGCTTCCCCATGAAAGAAAAAGGCGAACTCCATCTTTTCATATTTTTACTGTCTGCCCTCCACATGAATGTGGTACATGGGCTAGCCTTCGCTTAGCTAGCCCTGGAAAACCACTTCACCCCCTCTGTGGCCTGGAAAATGACAACCACATGTTATTCCAGTCTTTCCTCTCAGTTTTATTTTCCAGGTCTTAATTCATGATTGCCCTCTGGGTTTCTGTAATGGTAAGGGAATGTTTTCAATTGAAACAGGAGTTCCTGCCAAAATGAAGGGACATGAAAACATGATTCTTCATCACATTTTTGGTAAATCCTCTGCTCTGCATTTGAGATTTGGAATTTAGGAGTTCAATTACAAGAGCACTTTCAAGTGCTGCTTATAAAAACAAAAATGTTTATCTTAAGTCGCAGGCCATCTTTGTATGAGCCCGAGTGTTGAAACTGTGTAGATACAATTTTTTAAGGAAGACTTGTGAATAGAAATGGATGAGGAATCTAGAAAAAGAAATGCTTTTCTCAAATCATTGTTTAACTACTATTATGAAATGAGCCGATTTCAGTAGAACATTCTAAGTTGTGGTTGCTGGTAAACACTTGAGACAAATTGTCTTTACTAACGATAAGAAAAGATGATTCTCAAGTTCTTACAAATTAAGAATTCTTTTGACAGTCCCCCGGAAATTTTGATGTAGAATCATTTCTCTTTTTTCCCCTCAACTCCTTCATTCCTGAGTATCATTAACATGAAAGCCCATTTGTGCTTAACAAAATGGACATGGAGATGTACGCTGATCAAAATGTATGCTAAGGGAAACTTCAGTTTCTTCTTGGATTTAATCTGTATTTGAGTAGAGGTCTGTAACCAATAAAGCGAATGACGACAAGAGCTAACCTTTGTCTAGCACTTCCTATGTACCAGGAATTGTGCTGGAGATTTAGATGTAATATCTCATGTCTTACATCTTAAAGAGATAGATCATTTTATTTGCTCATTTTTAAACCAATGAAGCTGAACCCCTGAAAGATGAAGGAACTTGTTGGTCACACAATTTATAGGTATTACCTTATAAAATATAAGACTTCAAATATAGATAGAATCCAATCCAGACTTTTTGCTTCAGGTCTAGTAAAACTGCCAGGAAAAGTTCTTTCTGTTTGATTATAATCTTAAAAGAGATGGATACCAGATAAAACTAAAGATCTTTGAGAGACAGAACTAAATTCATGTTGGCTCAAGCTTCTGAAATCTCCACGGGGCCCTACGAAGTCCTGAAGAGAGATCTTTCCGCTAGCTAGTAGCTGAAGAGAGAAAAGTAGTCAAGTCTCCTAAATCCCAGACTGGTGAATTTTCTTTTAATGATAAGAGTTTATGACTGGGTAATTATGTTTTAAAATTACATCAAGGTAAAAATAATATCATTATGTGATTCTCAGAAACTAAACTGGGGCTTATAACTGTATCCAGCGGAGCTTATTTTCATGTTCTCAGTCACATCTTCTCAGGGACACAGTGTAGCCCATGGAATGTCAAGGTACGGCTAAGGCAAATGACTCATCAGGGTTGAGATAAGACTGAATACAATGTATTTCAGTTTTCAAAATTATTATTATTTTATTATTAAATGATCAAGAAAAGCCATTACCTACTCCTGAATGTGCTAAACATTCAGGAAAAGTACGAAGAAAAAAAAACTCATCCACAAATCTGTCACTTAGAGATGCTCACTTCACTATTTCATTTAGAACTTATGATTGACATAATTCTAGGCTTTACTGTATGCATGTGTAGTATATATATATTTTTTCACAAAAATGGGATTATAGGGTGCCTGGGTGGCTCAGTGGGTTAAGCCTCTGCCTTCGGCTCAGGTCATGATCTCAGGGTTCTGGGATGGAGCCCCACATCGGGCTCTCTGCTCGGCGGGGAGCCTGCTTCCCCCTTTCTCTCTCTGCCTGCCTCTCTGCCTACTTGTGATCCGTCAAATAAATAAGTAAAATCTTTTAAAAAATGGGATTATAGTTTGTATGTTGTTTTAAAATGTATCTTTGTTACTTAACAGTGTGTTGGCTATGGAATAATTTTAAGTTAAGGCATACAGATGTAGCATAATCCTTTTTTTTTTGGCTATTGCACTTTATTTAAATTCACCTAATATATTTAATGATTCTAAATATGTTAACACATGACACTTGTGAATTTATAGCCAGGTGAGTCATTACAGAACATGTAAGTTAGTTTGCCTAGCATGTCCTGGGGATGGAAGTTATTCAGTGCGTTAGGATCATTCACTCTTAACTTGATTTAATATCCCTCAGTGTGTATTCAAATGGCTTTAAAATTAATTTCACTCAAAAAAAAAATCTTTCCCCAATATTGAACCTCTTCTTATCAGCTAACATATATATATATATATATATATATATATATATATATATATATATATTTTTTTTTTTTTTTTTTTTGGTGAGCTGAAATGCTCCTATCCAGCATATATAAAATAAACTGGAAATCATGTTTAAATGCTCTTATATGTTAAAAAGGAAACATTTCAGTAATACATTTGAAGTGCTTCTTTCATTTTTCAAAAAGGCATCACACAAAAACACTTCTCTCTGGGAACCGGTATTTTGCCTACATAAATACAACCACATGAGTGGTTTGCTTATTGACTGAGGGTTATTTGCTGGTCTAGCATGATCGTTTTTAATGGCTATATAGTATTTCCTTTTGAGGCTGTAGCATGATTTATTTAATTACTCTTCTATGGTTAGACATTTATATTTTTACAGACCTCCCGAAGCCAACAGAGCCTGAGGGAAATCAAGGGTTCAAGATGAATCAGTTTAAGAATGAAAACTTGGTTGATCATCACGGAAAGTATTATAATGTGGCCCAGAAAATCTGGGTACTGTTGGCTTAATAAATCCAATGTTATTAGGCCCTAAGAAACAAGAACAAAGCTAAATAAATAGGAAGTGAATCTGTCATGCAGACCACATTTACTGTTTCAGGGGTGGGGTACAGAGTAGAAAATTAATCCTTGGGATTCAGCTATGTTGGATTTTAGGAGAGCTGCAGCCTGGAAGTGAAGAAGCTAGTGTTAAGTTTTTCTCCCTCCCTACACTTGGTTCCCCTTCCTCAACAGCAGCATGGATACACACACACCCAACAGAGACCTTGGTCTAAAGCTAATTCACCATATATCTTCTTGTCCTCTAAACTATGAAATCTACAGCAAGTAAAATGAAAAGGATGATTTCAAAAGCCTGTGAAAATGTCAATGGCATTTTAGCTGACTGGTTTTCACTTTGACTTCATAGGAACATTTCAAGGAAAGACGAAATCTGTGCCCCAGCACCGGGGCTGCCACAGCTGAAGAAGCTGAGGTAGAAAATGGCGATGCTCTTTTAGGGCAAAAGACAGAAGAGCTGATCAACTTTTTCTTACCCTGCACAAAGTCGAACCGAGGAGAAAAAAGAAAAGAATATTTCATCTTCCCCTCTGTTATGTATTCGGTTGTGTCCCCCTCAAATTTATATGTTGAAGTCCTAAGCCCCTGGTACCTCAGAATGCGACCTTATTTGGGAAAAGGCTCTCTGAGGATGTAATGAGTTAAGATGGGCTCCCTACTCCAGTCTGACCGGTGTCCTTATAACAAGTGGAAATTTGGACACAGACATGCACACAGGGAGAGCACCAGGTGTGGAGGAAGGCAAAGATCAGGGTGATGCAGCAGAAGCCAAGGAATGCCCAAGATTCCAGGAAACCACAAGAAGCTAGAAGAGAGACAATGGATAGACTCTGCCTCACAGCTGTCTGAAGGAACCAGCCTTGCCGACACCTCAATGTCAGATTCCTAGCCTTTGGAGTGTGGCGCAGCAAATTCCTGTTTTTCTCAGCCTCCCAGTTTGTGGTACTCTGTTATGGCGGCCCTCATGGGCCACCACGTCCGCTCCCAAGTCCGAGAGTCACCAGGATTAAGAGATTGCCATTTGCGGGTGAGAGAGGGGACATTGAGTAGAGAACTGTCATGGGCTTGCTGGATATGCCAGAGAGCAGGGCACACGCCCTACCCTGTCAGCTGAAAGCTTGGCCATACCTATCGCCGAACAGGAAAGCCTTCTAAGTATGCCCAGGAAAAGCAGCTGAAGCGCAAGCAGGCCAGAGCAGTATTCTGTCCTGTACAGAAGTGGATTTCTACCTTGCACACACATAGAGGATGTTAATTTCGTCAAGTGATTTCTTGTATCCGGCCAGTTGTGCATGGTCCCTGCTTTTAAAGACCCCTCATGAGCCTAATTTCAAGATGCCGGTGATGCTCTCAAAAGAGAGCACCTGAGAACAGCTTCTGAGGCTAGAGGGGTGGTTCATTAATGAGACTAAGGTTGCTTCTCAGTCTGATTGCACATCGTTCATTTCAGTCCTTTCAAAGAGTGTCTGTAGCAATGGCAACATTGGAGGTAAGCTGTGACTATGAATAGAAAAGAGCGTCTTAAGGCTGAGAGATTTCTACAGAACTGAATCCGCACGACATGTGTCTATAAACTGGCCTGTGCTCAGTCGGTTCAGCCCGCCATCCCCCTGATGCTCAGACCCTCAGAGCCTCTGGCGCTCTGGTCTCCTCCTGCTCTAATCCATCCTTCCCAGCTCTGATCAGTCTCCTGTCTCAGGGTCATCTGCCCAGGTCACTCCTCTCCTCAAAGACCCAGCTCTCCAGGCCCTCGGCATCCATCCCAACTTAAACTCCAGCCTCTTTTCCTTCCCACTCTCTTCTCCAGTCCCTGCCATCTCCTTGCACTGTACTCCATGACATCCCCTGAAAGAGGCTATGTGTCCTCAGGACTCTAATTCTTTTGTTCAGACGGCTCTTTTTTGGAAATGTCCTCTCTCCCATTCTTTTCATTGTAAAATGCTGCTATCTCTTCACATTCAAGTGCAGATACCTTCTCTGTGAGGGCTGCTCAAATCCTGTCAGGCAGGACAGACTGTACATTCATCTGGGCTTCTGTACGGCACTGTCTGTTTTGTTAGAGTGACATTTTTCATCGTGTTATCATTTTTAGCCATTTGCTTATCTGTTTGTTTCCCCCTGAAAATGAGTTTCCTGAGTATAATGTGGGGTCTCGTTTGTCCATGTAAGCTCAGGGCTTAGCATAGGGTCTGGTACGCACTGCACATTTAGGAAATGTTTGTTGAATTGCATGAAAGAACCAGCAAAGCTATGTGCCTCCAAGACGAGGGAACTTTTCACTAGAAACAAGAAGACAGTTTGACTCTGAAGGCTTGGCTCTCTTTCTACAGAGATTTCGCTGAACCTCAATTTAAAGCATTCAGTGGTGAGGTTGTAGGAGGCTTCATGTATCACACATCAGCTTACACTGGAAGAGCAAAGAAAGGGCCAGTCCAGCAAGGTCTTCAGGGGCCTTTCCATGCTTCTGAGGATGGGCAGCTCTATCTGGAGCAGGCTTCCTAAAACTTAGGCTGAAGGAATATACAGACGGGTAGCCTCCAAAGGCAAGAGAGGTTACTGAGTGGTTGGGTGGGTTTCTAGCTTATTTTCCAGTCCCCTCTAATTCTATTCACAGCTCAGATAGCTTAAACATTTTAGGACATAAACCTTCAGGCATGGCTCAAAGAATATTTTAAGGTACGTGTCTTCATCTGTCTTTCCCTTCTGCTCGTCCTTTGAGTTGGCTTTATTTTTAAGCATTTCTTCCCGTGTGGGTCGTGTCAGGATCACCAGAGAAGAGCACCACCTACAGGTGTGCCGAGCACATGTTGTGTGGCTGGACCTGGACGCCCACTCCCTCACCATAGGTGACGGCCTTCCATGCCAGGCAGACAACAGACGTCCAACGTAGTATGTGCAGGGCTGAGCACAGTTCAGACAGACCAGAGCAGATCAGCAGACTATTCTTCCTGTTCACCCTTCCCCACAGTCTGTTTTCCTCATCTTTTTTTCTTGACATTTCAAAGGTCTGTGAAACAACTGGTTTTGCTTTTTTTTTTTTTAGAGTATTCATATAAATATTTTAAAAGATTTTATTTATTTATTCAGGAGAGACAGAGAGAGAGAGTCAGAGGCAGAGAGAGAAGCAGGCTCCCTGTTCCCCACCCGATGTGGGACTCAATCCCAGGACCCTGGGATCATGACCTGAGCCGAAGGCAACCACCCAACCAACTGAGCCAGGCAGGTACCCAATTGGTTTTGCTTCTTAAATAAGTTACTAGAGGCCACTTATACAAATGCTGAAATTGGAATTTTAGAGAAGTCTTATTTATACTTGGTAATCATAGATGCTGAATACTGTCCTAATATCCATAAATATGACTTGTAAAAATGACATTAGATCCCATTATAAGAGCAATATGGCTACCAACTATCACTTTATTAAGAACTTGTTTTTCGTGTAAGATTTTGGAAAGTGTACTCCAGGAGCCCACCTAATTCTGTGTGAGAATTTTTGTAATTTTTATTCACTTTTAATTAAGTAAAGCATTGGGCATTTTTTTTTTATTTTTTAAAGATATTTTATTTATTCATTTGAGAGAAAGAACGTGGGAGAGCACGAGCCAGGGGGAGGAGCAGAGGGAGAAGGAGAAGCAGACTCCCCGCTGAGTGGGAAGCCTTACTCGGGGCTCCATCTCAGCACCCCAGGAACATGACCTGAGCCAAAGGCAGACGTTTAACCAACTGAGCCACCCAGGTGCTACAACACTGAGCATTTTCATAGACAAGGTCCAGTGCTGGATCAAGACATACATCCTATTATTCCATTTATTCCTCAAGAGTTCGAGGTATGATTATCTCCAATTCACATATCTTGTTCAAGATCATACAGTTAGAAAGTGGCAGAACCCACATTAGCTCTCAGGTTTGTATGATTCTATGTCATGCCTTTTCCTCTTGGGTATAAGAACCTTTTAAAAAATATTTGGACTTTTGGGGCACCTGAGTGGCTCAGTCCGTTAAGCATCTGATTCTATCTCAGCTCAGGTCTTGATCTCAGGGTGGTGAGTTGAAGCCCTGTGTTGGGCTCCATGCTGGGCATGGAGCCTACTAAAAAGAAAAAAGAAAAAAAAAAAGGAAAAAAAAGTATATATGGACTTTCAAATTCACAGACTTCCCATTCACACATTTCTAGATTAGTCAGTCACTTTCTGCTTTGAAAACTATTTGCCCTACCTCTAGGTTTTCACTGGGAAAAAAGAGAGAGAGAGAGAGAGCACGCCAAGAAATTGAAAAGTGAAAGGAAAGAGAAATTTGTTGGATGTTTCATTAAATAACACAGGTTCTTAAGTGTTCCTATGAGATAAGGAAAGCAAGCCAGTGCCAGACTTGAAAAGGAAACTGCATGCAGCGCTGTGTTGCCAGCCTGGGAAGGACCGCGGTGGTGGAGAGCAGGAAACGCTGCCTGCCAGGGAAAACTATGACTCAGGGCACAGACAATTGCCTCCTAAAAACCTAAGTGAAAATATTCTCTGTAGAGTCTGGCGAGAGAGCAAGTGGGAATTTCCTATGAATCTCTCTAGAGAGAGAGAGGGAGCGAGTCCTTCTCTGCATGGGGGTGGCAGGGAGACAAACTGCTGGAGTGAAGGGAGCAGCCACTTGGATGTACAGAAGGTCCTCAGAGAACTTGCAGCAAAGCCAGGGACCACTGGAGGGCTTCTTGTTCCCTCTCTAAATCACAGTATCAGTGCTGTGTACTTGGATTAAAAATAACACTTGGAGAAGATGACAGTTAAGAGTATGGTCTCTGGGGGCGCCTGGGTGGCTCAGTGGGTTAAGCCGCTGCCTTCGGCTCAGGTCATGATCTCAGGGTCCTGGGATCGAGTCCCGCATCGGGCTCTCTACTCGGCAGAGAGCCTGCTTCTCTCTCTCTCTCTCTGCCTGCTTCTCTGCCTACTTGTGATCTCTCTCTGTCAAATAAATAAATAAAATCTTTAAAAAAAAAAAAAAAAAAGAGTATGGTCTCTGGGTGGCCCAGTCAGTTAAGCGTCTGCCTTTGGCTCAGGTCATGATCCCAGAGTCCTGGGATCGAGCCCTGCATCCAGCTCCCTGCTCAGTGGGGAGACTGCTTCTCCCTCTCCCTCTGCCTGCAGCTTCCCCTGCTTGTGCATGCGCTTTCTCTCTCTGTGTCAGATAAAGAAATAGAATCTTAAAAAAAAAAAAAATTATGGTTTCTGGTTCCAAATATGTCTGTCTGTCTGTCTTTCTTTCTTTTCTTTCTAAACAAATGTGGACTTGGGTAAGTTACTTAACCTTACTGAGCCTTAGTTTTCTTAATACTTCCCTCCTAGGGGTCTCAGGAGAATTAAATAAGATGGTGTGTATTTATAACACACTTAGCAGAGTCCCTTGCAGAACATATATCTTTAAGAAATGTGGCTGTTATTGTTGTGTTTGGATTCTGTTATTGTTGCAAATATTTGCACTATGAAGACAGAACTTAAAAATAATTGCTTTGGTGATTCCTTAAAAACTTCTGTATAGAATTAGCATATGGGGGCACCTGGGTGGCTCAGTGGGTTAAAGCCTCTGCCTTCGGCTCAGGTCACGATCCCAGAGTCCTGGGATCGAGCCCCGCATTGGGCTCTCTGCTTAGCGAGGGGCCTGCTTCCTACTCTCTCTCCCTGTTTGCTTCTCTGCCTACTTGTGATCTCTCTGTCAAATAAATAAATAAAATCTTTAAAAAAAAAAAAAGAATTAGCATATGATCCTACAATTCCACTTGTGGAAATATACCTAAAAGAACTGAAAGCTGGGGACGCCTGGGTGGCTCAGTTGGTTAAGCCTCTGCCTTCGGCTCAGGTCATGATCCCAGGGTCCTGGGATCGAGGCCCCCCTTGGGCTCCTTGCTCAGTGGAGAGCCTGCTTCTCTCTCTGCCTCTGCCTGCCTCTCTGCCTGCTTGTGCTCTCTCTCTCGCTCTCTGGCAAATAAATAAATAAAATCTTATTTAAAAAAAAAAAAAAGAACTGAAAGTTGGACTCTGGGAGGTATTTACAGCATCATTGCTCATGGTTGCCAAAAGATAGAAACAACTCAAGGGTCCATGGCTGGATTCAGTGGGTGAACAGGCAACTAAAATGTGATATAGACACACAAGGGAATATTATTCAGCCTTAACAAGGAAGGAAATTCTTGCACATTACAACATGGATGGAACTTGGAGACACCATGCAAAATGAAACAAGCCAATCGCAAAAAGACACCTATTATATGATTCCACTTATATGAAGCACCTGAGGCAGAAAGTAGAATGGTGATTGCCAGGGGCTGCTGAGAGGGGGAACAGGGCACAGCGTTCAATGAGTACAGAGGTTCCAGCTGAGGAAGATAACAACAGTTCTGCACATGGACAGTGGTGAAGGTTGCACAAATACGTGAATGTACTTAATGCCACAGAACTGTACACTTAAAAGTGGTTTAAATGGTAAATTTTATGTCTTGTATTTTTTTTTAAAAGATTTTATTTAGTTATTTGACAGACAGAGATCACAAGTAGGCAGAGAGGCAGGCAGAGAGAGAGAGGAAGGGAAGCAGGCTCTCTGCTGAGCAGAGAGCCCGATGTGGGGCTCAATCCCAGGACCCTAAGACCATGACCCGAGCCGAAGGCAGAGGCTTAACCCACTGAGCCACCCAGGCGCCCCTGTCTTGTATTTTTTACCACAATAAAAAAAAGAGAGAGAGAGAGAGAGATGAAATCATTTCCGTGGACTTGGTATTCTGTAACTTGCAATATACGCGGTGGGGTTTGCAACATATAGAGTGCCTTGCGCTCTTCTCAGAGTTTTAGATGCAAAGCTATTGATCCATTTCTGGGCAGCCTTTCAAATTATGAAAGACTAGGGACACCTGGGTGGCTCAGTACCATTAAGCATCTGACTGTGGCTCAGGTCAAGATCTCAGGGCCCTGGGATCGAGCCCTGTGCTTGGTGGGGAGTCTGCCTCCCCTGCCTCTTTCCCTCTGCCCCTGCCCCTGCTCGTGCTTGCACGCTCTCTCTCTCAAATTAATAAAGTCTTTTAAAAAATAAATAAATAAAAATAAAGTCTGTCTTCTTATATTCAGCATAATTATTCAAGATTCATCCACGTTGTTAAGTATATTGGGCATTCATTCCTTTTTATTGCTGAATAGTAGTCCACTATATGGAAATACTACAATTTCTTTTTTTTCTAAGATTGTTTTTGTTTGCTTATTTAGAGAGCGCTTGAGTGGGGGGAGGTGCAGAGTGAACCCCATTTCGAAGTGGGCTCCATTTCTCTCTTATTTCTAGGATAACTGTCAGGAGATAAAATTTAAATAATGTGCTTCAGGTTTCCTAAGAACACATGCCATGGAATTATAAAGCAAAGCAGGAATTTTGAAACGGAATGTCAGCTGAAGCCAGATTACCACTGATTTGGTGGTAATTGATAGTGAACATGTCTCTGGAGTGCACACCAAGTTAATTCACAAGTCAAGCGACTAACTTGATCCCACCTAAATTAGGAGAGTGTATGTCCATGCTGGCAGTTCTAGTCCAATCTCGGGAGTTTATTATTTTAAACCAACTACGCTAGAGGATTTTAGACAATCAAACTGATGTTTGAGAAGCAACAATTAACACTGAGAATGAAAGAATAAATTCATAAAACAGTTTTTGAGGTTCTATTCCCATCAGTATAACAGATGTTGAGAAAAGGTCTGCAATTGGCAAGGTCTGGTCCTGGGTGCAAGTCACCTTCTGACATGACTACCAACTGCTGGTTCTCTCTGTATGTCTCACAGCCGGACTAATCAAGACAGAAGTGGGTATTGATCACGGCCCTGCCTTCTCTGCTGGGCAGACCTCACGTGTATCACATATACAAGCCGACCACAATGGCTGGTGGAACTTTCTCAGAAAGGGCAGTGGCTAGGGTAGGTCCTCCCAGTGGAATGGGCTCCTTTGTAACCCAAAAACCATTTCACATTCATTATCTGGCCTAAGCCACACACACACACACACAAATTCACGAAGGCTTCAGTCGTTCCATATACCTATTTGCTACTCATGTATCTCTTGGGGTAGTATCCACTCATATACCACCCGTTTTTTATTGGGTGGGTTCTTTTTTTATTGGTGAGTTTTGAGAGTGTTTTTTATTTAAAAAATACGTTCTGGATATAACTCCTTTATCAGATACGTGATGTGTAAACATTTTTGCCCAATCTGTGGCTTATTCTTTCCTTTTTTTTTTTTTTTTTGTAGATTTATTTACTTATTTGAGACAGAGAGAGGAGGGAGAGTGCAGGGGACGGGGGAGGGGCAGAGGGGCAGAGGGAGAGGGACCATGACCTGAGCCAAAATCAAGAGTTGGACCCTTCACTAACTGAGCCACCCAGGCACCCCTCTTCTCATTTTTTAAAGACTATTTTATGAACAAGTCCCTTTATCAGATGTATCCGAGTACCTAAATGTGCCTGACACCCAAAGTGCCTAAATATCCGCTTTGTTAACTGCAAAAAGTTCCATACAAATATATGTAGGGACCCTGTGTCTACAGGCCCATAGGGTGGGGCAGGATTCATGTACTTCTATGTAACCCAAATGCTTGCCAGCGCCTTCAAGAAAAAAGTTCCCACCTCCTAACCCCTGTCTGTGGAGGCGCAGAGTCCTCAGAATTCCTTGGATTCCTCAGGTGGGAGGCAGGCGGGGGCAAAATGGCTTCATGTCCTGGCTCCGCCTTGTGTCCCCACTCATCTGGCTCCTGAGTGGGTGTCTGGCCCCCTGATCCCACTTCCCCACGTTATTTCAAACTCAGACCTGGACGCCCTCTATGAGTCCTACACACATGGGAACTTTGTGCTGGTGGCCATCTCCACTGAGGTGCGGGGGGAGACGTTTTCATCAAAACATGGGACCTAATTTTTAAGTTGCATGTGAGACATCCTCGTCCTTAAAAGCCCTTTCTTTGCCCTCACCGGAAAATCTTCATTGCCATCTTGTTCCGGGACCATCACAGAGCTGCTGATGGGCTTCTCTCTGTCTTTTTTCCTCCTCCAACATAGACCCACACAAAAGCACAGCATGGGTGGTGCATGACCTCTTGGGTTAGCATACCCACAACCTCAAGAGGCTCATCAAGATTTCCTTGAATGAGTGCTCTCCTCTGAGGTATTCCAGTGCCCGCTGAAATAGTAACTTTACACCTGATACGTTGCTATCTGTTTAGACAGGCACCTACTCGCAATTGTGCCTTCAAGCAAGACTTCCTCATCCTTATTGGAATTAAATACTAATTATCATTTAAGCTCTCCTGGTGACGGACGTACTTTTGGTATTGTAGATGGGTTGACACACTCAGCGGTGGCATGGGTATTTATAATTCTCCAGAAGAAGTCTTTCCTCTGGCATTCTGGCCCCCAGGACACATGCTGAGCAGAACTTTCCAGCCCCTCGGTATCTGGGCCAATTTAGTGGTGAGCAGAGAAGAGCCTCTTGCTGGGACTGCTGTAGTATCCTCAGCCTAGGGAAGATGATGGGCAGCTGGGATCCAATGCCGAGAGAGACTTCTCGGCAGTTCTAACCATGACCCATTAGTCTGCATTTCTCCATGCCCATCTTGTCTTTGAATCCCTGGCAAAAGGAAGCACATCTGTGGAAGGCTTTTGGCAGAGCTGGGGTGTGGCGCAGTGGAGGGTGAGGAGTTTTGGGGAGAGGGAAGATTTCTTGCTTCACCAGGACCTCAATTGTCTTGAGACAAACGCAGCAGATCCACGAGGGAATATAGCACTTCTTGGTCCCATAGTCCGTGTGTTACTGGCCTTGAGTCAGAAGAGGGAGCCCCAAGTTCATTGTCTGCCCTGTACTGTAGTGTCTTCTCGGAAACCCCTGATTGATACTGATTTCTTCTCCTCAAGGCTGACGCCCTCAAAGGGAACTTGGACTTCTGTACTGCTCTGGCAGAAAATGCTTAGATACGAACAAAGTCTTACATGATTTGGCCCTTTTTACTTTTTTAAACCTCCATGCATTTAGCTATGGTGACCTTGGGGCAGTTCCTAAATCCGAGACTTAGTTTCTGGAACTGCAAAACAGCAATAATGTAATTGTGCCCACCTGAGGGGTGCTTGTGAGGAGGACTTATTTCCAATTACATACATACGGGGGTTCAGTGTCTGGATGGCAGCTAATGGCAGGAGCAGCCACGATAATGTAAATTCCCGGGGGTTCAGTACAAAGACAGAAACCCAGCCAATTGGTACAGGCTGGCCAGGTGCCTGGAGAAGCTCCTAGGAAAATTGTATTTTCTCAGTGTAAGCTCTGAGAAAAATTAGTGAGCTCACTATCTCATCCGAATTTCCCTTTCCTGCATGCCTCCTGGTTTTCCACTTGATGGAAATGACTCTATCTGCCACACCTGTTTCGGATTTGGCTTCAGGGGATGTGCGGTTCAGAGATGCAGAGCATCAGGAAAAGCAGATGACGGAATTCTGTATGAACAGGGCAGCAGGGGCCAGGAGAAAACTTGCTTTTCTGACAAAATGGGGAGAAAACCCAGCCAGAGAGCAGAGATCTAAAGCAGAGTTCTTTCTCCCTCTGGTGTTTGTACCCAGGAAGCAGACAGAAACCCCCAATTCCACGGACACAGGCATACATTTTAGCTGTCCAGGAAGAGTACGAGGGAAGGACTGCTCCTTAACACTGTCAACAGGCGTTCTGGGACTTCTCACCCTTAGCTTACGGGGGCACATAAATATTTTAAAATCCCGCAGGGTTGCGGAAGGGGGCAAGCAGAGCATCCTACAAAGAATTGGAATGAATTTAGGGCAAACCCAAGAGCTCAAATATTCCCCTAGTTGCCCTGATAGCCAGTCAAATTCTAACTTTAGGGTCAGAGAGCCTGAGGGCACAGAGTAGGAGCAAAGAAGCAGTAGAACCCTTTGTCCTAATTCCAGAGCCACCTGCCTGCCTCTTCCATTTTAATTCCGAAGAGGCTGTTCCATTTATTCTCCTGAAAGGTTTGCCTCCCCTTAGCATCTATTGTCTCACATATTCCACATGGCTTTTTGGATTTTAAGTTCCTTGAAGGCAGAGGCCAGAACCTATATGATTTTGCAGGCACATTTTACAAAGAACATCTAGTAGGTGTTCTGTAATTTTTAATACAGGCCTAATGAAATCAACTTGAAATTAATACTGCTATGTTGACTTCTGTTTCATAAAAAAAAAATTTATTTTCCAGGGTGAAAGTTCAAGTAGAAAAATAACTTAATGCATAAATTAATTTTAAAAGTTAAAATCTTTGTCCTTTCAAAAACAGTATCTTGCTTGTCAGTCACTTACAGAGCCTCTGCGAGTTGAAGAATGCCCAAAATCCTTGTCAACATCGTCCATTTCCAGAGGCACAGGCTGAGAGATCTTCAGTTAGGGAGAGAATCTGTAAGTTTATCAAGGAAGAAAAAGCTCTTGAGGATTTCTGCTTGCACTATTGTCCAGGCACAGACGCTGTACTCCTTGGCTTTCAGGTACCGCACGATCCTTAGATAATATCTCTTCAGGTGCAGAAGGGTCCTGTGGTCCCAAGTGAAGTTTTCCTCCTGCATGATGTCTTCCAGGATTTCCTCCAGATGTTCCTTCTGCCAGTGGAGTGTGGCAAGGAGGTTCTCGACAATGCTCTCATTCCATCCCGTGCTTGAGAGATTTCTCCTGAAAATATCAGAGGTCTTCTGGAACATCTCAAGGGTGACCAATACGATGTCCTCCTTCTGGAACTGCTGGGATTTCTGGATCTCCTCAGGTATCTTGAAGTTCATCCTGTCCTTGAGGCAATCTTTAGAAGTTCCATTCAACTGCAGAAGGAGCTCCTGGCACTCCACACTGCTGCTGCTTAGTTGGAATCGAAGCAAGTTATAGTTCATGGCAAGAACCGTGGTGGAGAAATATACCAGGAGAGCAGTTTGGAGGATACACCTGCTGGTCATGATGAAAAGAGGAAGAGTCTTGCCTGCTACCGTCTAGGTGCTGAAGGCAACGCTTCAAGAGTCTGCAGCGTGAATGCCCTTCTTCCATGAGTGTGGCCTTATATACACAGAGGTCCTCTCTCTTTCAGAGGAATTTCCCACTTTCAGTTCTCCCTTTCAGTTTTCCTATGTCATTTAAATTAGCAGTAGATCATAGTAAATTGTTCTAACTAGGGAACTATGTAGTTCCAATAACATATTTAGTTCTAACAAAGCTAAACATATGATTTTCCATTCTCATGCATACAACAACTCTAGAAAGAGATCTAGAAGGCAAATGGGAGGAAAAGTCAAGCAATCAGAGGATTAACTGTTTTTCATAGTTCTAACTATGGAACTATTTTAGCATAGTTACATAGTACATTGTTCTAACTAGGGAACTATGTAGTTCCAACTACATACCATTGTACATAGTTCTAACAAATCTAAACATTGATTTTCTATTCTCATGCAGACAACTCTAGAAAGAGGTCTAGAAGGAAAATGGGAGGAAAAAGTCAAGCAATCAGAGGATGTTACTGTTGAAACACATGATTCTATCTCAATATTTCTAAGGCTGTTTTTTTTTTTTAACCAGACTATAAAACATTTTAAGAGAAGAATCAGTAAAAATCGAGTTATGATTTTTATATCCTGCTTATATAGACAGAAACACACGGTTCTTTCTCAATATTTCTAAGGCTGTTTTTTGGGGGGTTTTTTTGCTGGAGTATAAAACTGATTTTAAGACAAGAATCAGTAAAAATCAAATTATGATTTTTACATCCTGCTTATGTAAACAGAAAGGAATATGATATATTTCTAAAGGTTTCAATACAAAATAAATTTATAATAATTATGATATTTAAAGTTGTAACTTTTAAGTTTTCAGAAAACCTTGCATTATCTTTCAACCTGAATTTACCAAAACCCCACTGAGTGCAAAGAATTCAGCTGAGCTGCTACAGATTATAATCCTCATTCTCATGGACTGTATAATGAATTAGGAGAGTTACACAGAGAATTACACAGAAGTAAAATGCAAGGGTGACAATGTTACAGAGGAGAGGTTCATAGTACCATGACTTCCTATGCTATATGGGGATATATGTAGTAGGAGAGGTCAGAGAAGACTGCCCTGAGGTAGTGACAGTAGAGCTGAAATCAAAAGGAAGATCAGGTGGAACTGCATGTGCAAAGGCCCTGTGGTGCTAAGATATATGGTAAGGGCAAAGAACTTGACCAAAAGCCAATGTGACCTTCCAATCAGAGACTGGTCAGGCAATGGTCTGAGATGAGGCCAGAGGGCTAGTGCGAGCCAGATAGCACAGGGTTTAGCCAAGAAGTTTTGTGGATTATTGTTGTTGTTGTTTTTAATCCTAAGAGCAACAGAAGCCATGGAAAGGTTTTAGGCAAGGTGGAATAAGTTGACTAGATTCTGGGGAAAAAAATACTCCCTTTACAGTTAAAGCAGTAAGTAATGGAAGGAGTACATTATGGATGGAGACAGTACAGATAGGGGATTTATGAAAGTTTTAGACTAGGGAACTAGTGGTGGAGATGAATTCATTTGTGTGAAATATCTCATTTACTGATAGCAGTGGATTCAAATGCCTAAAGAAATTCTCCATCATTTTACAAAAAGCTCCTCAGTTCTGTGGGTTATGGTGATTTCTATATGTGTTTAATGTACAGGGACATTACATCTATTGTAACAAACTGAAGTAGAGGCCGGAAGTATCTAGGTACATGTGTATTTATAAACTAGGAGCAACTGGGCGCCTGGGTAGCTCAGTGGGTTGAAGACTGCCTTCAGCTCAGGTCATGATCCCAGGGTCCTGGGATTGAGCTCTGTATCCGGCTCTCCGCTTGGCAGGGAGGCTGCTTCCCCCAACTCTCTGCCTGCCTCTCTGCCTACTTGTGATCTCTGTCTGTCAAATAAATAAATAAAATCTTAAAAGAAAAAAAAAAAACTAGGAGCAACTGTGAGCTCCAGGTTTCCCCTCACCAATAAGTTTCTTGTCTCCTGATCTTTGCAGTATGCTCAATGTATCTCCCAAATATTCCTCCATTCTTATTCTTTATTCTTTGTTGGCTGTATGTAATCAGCTCTCCCCAGGAGAGAGTATCTATTGGTCATGTCTGAGGTGTTCCTAAACAAAACTACCTGTGCTTGAACTGTGCTGATGCAATGCCTTCCAAATGGAGTGGAGAGGAAGCAGTTTATCTTTCCTCCTAAACTGGGGGAGTGGGAAAGATACCAGTGGTGTTCATTCAAACGAATTAAGAGGATGGAGGGTTGAAAAGAAGTAGCAAACAATCCAAAATCAGGCGGACGGGATTCCAGAAAGATGGCAGAGGTGGTAGTATAATTTGAATATCCCTTAGTTCCCATGCAAAAACATACCTTGCTACTAGTAGAAACCAAAACCCCGTTTGACATAAGACTGGTTAACATGAACCACAGAATGCAAGCAGATGAGGACCAACTACCAAATGTCACAGGACCTGTCTGGTAGCTCCGTCTATGTGGGAGAAAGCAGGGGAAAACAATCGAGAGCCCTAATATAACCAAGACGTATTGACTGGAAAGCCACCTGGGGCTGATTTGAGAACAAGAGTTGAAACTGGAAGGGATTTTGCTCAAATCAATAGCTGGTGAGTATGAGGGGGGCGGCCCTCAGTAGATTCTGAAAGGCACTGGAATAGTCTAAGATACAAATAATTTTCAAACCAACTGGGCACAGCTTCCCTTTGGGAAAGGGCCCTCCACTGAGGAGAAACTGCTAGAAGTGGAATCAAATTTGAACACGATGCGGGGTGGGGGGTGGGGGGGTGGAGATTTGAGCAGGAAAGAAACAACAGAGGCAAGGAAAGAGAAAGATCCGACCAGTCTGGGAATGGGCCACTCAGAAAGCAAGCTGTCATGTTTTTGAGCACTTTGACAAAAGCAACAGAAGAGGGAGCTCTGTGAAGTTAGAAAAACTACCAAACCACATCTAAAAGTTTAGGAAAAATAACTGCCTATAAAATCCAGCAACAGAACAGCATTATGATCGAGGTCAGACAAAGTTATTATTAGAAACAAGTGAATGAGGAGTAAATCATATCTGTATAGATAGTGAAAATATACCAGGAATGCATGCACACAAAACAGATCAAAGTTTTAACAGTGTTACTGAAGGAGTTTAAAATATTAAGAAATGATACAAAACACTATAAATCAGAATTAGACAAACCAAGAAATAAATTAATATATGTAGGGAATAATTAGAATTAAGAGAAAAAACTCTAAATTTTACAGAAAAAGAGTCTCAAGAAATGAGAAATTTGGGGGAAATCTGGCACTGGTGAAAAACTTTAATCTGGGGGAAAATATTAGCAACTAGAGTCCAATAGTACATAAAAAATAGTGTCTAACGGCCAAAGGGAGTTATTTTCAGGAAACCAAGGATGATACAATTTATATAGTCCATATAACATTATATGGAACAGATTAGAAGCGAGAATGACCAAAATCTAGAAGAAAACTTGGGTATTTTTTTTTTAAAACATTGGAGTAAGGAAGACTTTTCTCAGCAAGTTATAAAACCCAGGAACTCTAATGGAAAATATTGATAAATATGACTAGAAAGAAGTTATAAATTTGAATGGCAAAAAAACAAAGTCAAAAAGGAAGAGCATAAAAAAAAGAAAAAAAAAGGAAGAGCAGTATCAAAAACATTGTAATGATGTACAGAGAGAAAGGGATCATTTTCTTCACAGGCAAGGAGCCCTTGAATAGAAAGCTATCATACAGAAGTTCATATATAAGAAAAGAAATATAAATGGCCAATAAAAGACATGAAAATCTGTTCAAATGTTCACATTTCTTAGTAAAAATGTAAATCAAACTAGTAAAGAGGCAATCATTTTTCACCCATAAGATTTGCAAAGGGCATGGGGAAATGGGTATTCTAATATACAGTCAATGGAAGTATAAATTTATGCAATGGGGAAGGTTGTTTTTTCAAAAGTTGCTAGAGCATTATCTCCCAACCCACGTGAAAATCTACAGTGTGACTTTGACTCTGCCTGTCAAGAGGTAGGGTCTGTGTGCCTCCTCTGGAATCTGGGGAGAATTCTGGGGTAGAAACAAAGCTGTATAATTTTGAAGCTGAGTCAGGAAAGACAATACAATGCCTACCTTGTCCTTCGGCCACTATATAAGTGATCTTACTGCCCTGAGTCTGCCATGCTGTGAGAAAGCACAAGCTAGCTCATAAGGACAGACCACATGGCAATTGGCAATATATTTCAAAATGTAAAATTTCAAGCTATGGAATTGTCCCTTTAACTTGCAATGCCACTGCTAGGAATTTACCTATGGATATTCCTGCAGAAGTTTATGTGTATATACATATATGTTTGTATATGTGTGTGAAAATAATATATATTATATATGAACATTTATGAATGTTCATTGCAGTACTGCCATATATGAAAGACAAATTAAATATCCATCATTGGGGAATTAAGTAATCCATGGTAGACACAAATGGAATACCACAGAGCCATTAAAAAGGAATACCTGCTGGTATGGACCTATATTCCAGATATATTTAATGAAATGGTATTATCATTTGTTTTATAAATTAATAGATACAAAAAGTATGCTGATACACACATACAATTTTTTTTTGGTGGGCACATTTACTCATCTGTTAGTAGTGGTTACCACGGGGGAGAATGCTAACATGAGGATTAGAAAGAAGAAAAATTCTAGGACACCTGGGTACCTCAGCTTGTTAAGCCTCTGCCTTCAGCTCGGGTCATGGTCTTGGAGCCCTGGGATTAAGCCCCCCATCAGGCTCTCTGCTCAGTGGGGAGCCTGCTTCCTCCTCTCTCTCTGCCTGCCTCTCTACCTACTTGTGATCTCTCTGTCAAATAAATAAATAAAACCTTTTAAAAAAAGAAGAAGAAGAAAAATTCTTTCCCTTTTCTCTTTTTACCTTGGAACCATTTGTATGTATGTTTTTTCTCTTGATCAGAAGATATCTGGGGAATAGAATTGTTAGACATTCTCATAATTTGGTGCATTTTATTTGTTTAAAAGAATTTAATAAATATGTTACTAAATTTTTAACTTTAATTTTATTCACATTAAAACTTTCCTTTTTAATTTTTTTTTAAGATTTTATTTATTTATTTGACAGAGATCACAAGCAGGCAGAGAGGCAGGCAGAGAGAAAGGTGAGGAAGCAGGCTCCCCGCTGAGCAGAGAGACCGATTCGGGGCTTGATCCCAGGACCCTGAGATCATGACCTGAGCCAAAGGCAGAGGCTTTAACCCACTGAGACAGCCAGGCGCCCCTTCACATTAAAATTTTTCTATAATGAACATACATTACTGTGTCATTAGAAAATAAAAAGCAATCATTATGTTAAAAGGAGAATATAAAAGTGTACATACAACACAGCTATGTAAAAGTATGTAGAGAAAAAAAGTAATAACAGAAATATACTCACATGTGGATAGTGGTTATGTTTGACTTGTATAACAAAAGGGTGGTAGTTTTTTTTTTAATTTTGTGTGGCTTTCTAGTTTTTCACCAGTGAGTGTGTTCTTTCATTAGATAGAATAATATCTACACTAAGGAAGAGCCAGTAAGCCCCAGCCTTTCTGGTTGTTCTGCCCCAATGTCACTCACCCCAGCCTCTTGACCTTCACATGCCAGGTCTGAACAGAACCTCTGCCATCTCCTGCATTCTTCGCAATGAGTTTTAACGCAAAATAATCCCACAGCTGTTCCACTTTCAAATGCCCAGTAATGTCTGTCATTAAGTCATTCTTTAGGGTTTCTGCTTTTTGAAAACTGTCTCTGAATTAGACTGGAATCATCATGGCTCACACCACAAAGGCCAGTGAAAGGAGTCACAGGGATCAGTCAACCTAGAGATGGTCCACTGCACTCAGGGGATGAAGGTCATCCAAGGAGTCTGTTCACTGGAGTCTGCTCTCCCAGGATGACTTGCCCTCTTAGGTAAAGCTGAACTCCTCAGGTGTGGCAGAGGGCCTCCTCATCCTGCCCATATCCAAGAGCTTCTGATCCTCTGTGATCAGAGAGAGCATAATCTAGAATAATAGTGGTGGCGGTAAGTGGCAGTCATATTAGTTACCACAAATTGAGCAGTTCCTCTGTGTCATTCTCTGCGCAATCCTCACAGTAAACATTGGAGATGGGTTACCATTACTCCCATTTTACAGAGGAGAAGACTGAGGCTCAAAGAGGGCCAAACAGTGTGAGATACACACAGTTAATCAAATGAGTGGACTGCATTCAAACCTGTGCTTTTTCCATATACGACAGTTAAAATACAGTGGAGAAGACAACAGCTAGCACCTTCAGACAGATACAGGGTGCCAACCATGGTGGTGGTGGTGGCACTCAAAGGACAAAGGAATTACAGCTGATGGGGAGGATAAGGAGACAAGAGGTGAGCCTGAAGAAGTGATGATCATGGGGAAGGTGATAGGGTAGAGGGCATTCCATATTAATGCTATCCAACAGAAGTATAATGCGAGCCACATCTGCAATTTAAAATTTCCTAGGGCGCCTGAGTGGCTCAGTCCATTAAGTGCCTGCTTTCCACTCAGGTCCTGATCTCAGGGTCCTGGGATGGAGACCCACATGGGCTCCCTGCTCAGTGGGGAGCCTGCTTCTCCCTCTCCCTCCCTCTTTCTCTGTCTCTCATGAATAAAAGAATAAAATCTTAAAAAAAAAAAACATTCTGCATAGAATCCTGACAAAGGTAATTTGAGAAATAAAAATCTTTGACAGTTAAAAAATAAAATAAAAAATTTTTCTAGTAGCCACCTTAAAAGAGTAAAAAGAAACATTTAGAAAAGGTGAAGTTAATTTTAGTAGCATATTTATTTAACATAATATAGGCAAATAGTAGCATTTTAACGCGAAATCTATATAAATTATAATGAGGTAGTTACATTCTTCTTTAAATACTGCCCTCAAAATATGAAGCTCATTTTTACATTCATAGTACAGCTCAGTCCGGACTCGGGGGGTTCCTAGCAGGCCCGCCGTGGTCAGTGCCTGCCACGGTGACCAGTGTCGCTCTCGATGGAGGGGCCGAGCGAGCAGGGCCGGGAGCCCCTACAAGTGTGGAAGGAACCGGAGAAGGAGCTTCAAGATCTGGACAAGGCTATGTGTTAGGCATCAGGGGGACTAAGGTGGAAAATGAGCTCAGGATGTATAGTGGAGATTCCTGAATGCAGGAGTGGCGCATGCGTACTTAACTCAAGAGATCTGTGGGCAGAGGAGACCGGAGTTTTGTCCTGGGCAGAATGGGCAGCAATACTGGAGGTGGCCCCGGGTGGGAGAGGCAGGAAGAGGCCATGCCCGGAGGCTCTCATGGCTGTGGAGGTGGGAAATGAAGGCATATGAGGAATTGAAGAAAAGGGATGGATGCCGAATCATAAAAAGGGATTTTTTTTTTTTTTTTTTAAATTTCTTCCCTTTGTCCTCTTCACAGTTCTTGCTGTTGTGTTCAGGTGCTTCTGGTCTAGCCCTGTCTTCCAGTCGCCTTCATGAAGCTTCTCTCTAGCCCTGCTCCCGTGGTGGCAGGCGGATACCCATGAATGGGTAAAGTCTCTTCTTTTGTAAGACACGGTCTTTTGTTTTTGTCTCATTTCCGCTAATATATATAGCTTTATCACAAGAACCAGATACCCTTGTCTCACTGAGGGATATCTACATTTTAGACTGGCCTAACGCATACCTCCGTTGCAAGGATTAATGCGCAGCCTTTTCCAACAGCTTTTCCTCTCTGATCTGAAGCCTTTTTTCATGTCATGCCTGTGTGGAGGTCGGTTTTTTGTTTGTTTGTTTTCTGCACACATTTTCTCCCACCGGCTTTCTGTGGTGCAGACAACTTCTTCCTGTCCCTGTACCGGTTTCTTCTGGTTAGGGAAGTTTTCTAGAGAGGCAGGCTGACATTCAGAAAGCAAAACTTACATGCAGGTCTAACCATTTGAAATCATCATTTAAATTTGGAGCGGCTTTTCTTTTTCTTTTCCTTTTTTTTAAAGATTTATTTATTTGAGAGAGAAAGAGCGGGCACACGTGCAGGGAGAGAGGCAAAGGGGGAAGGTGAAGTGCACTCCCCATGAACAGGGAGCCCGTCCCACGCAGGGCTGGATCTCACAACCCTGAGATCATGACCTCGGCGGAAATCAGGAGCTGTACCCAACTGAGCCACCCAGCTGCCCCTGGAGCTTTTCTATAAACCTCACAAACAGGAAGAGGTCCTTCCTCTTTTTGATTCAATAAATTACCTATGCAGAACAAATGCGTATCTAGAAATCAAAATTACAGCTGTCTTATCATCTCTTCAACTCTTTTTTCAAGGAAAAGGGCCATATAAAAAAATGATAACTTAGATAAGATGGAAAGTTAACAGTAAGTGCCTGAACAGTGGCAAAACAGAAATTAAGCACCCCAAAACCCTTTCAGTGATAACCTGGAAAGGGCAGCAAAGTTGACAGTAAGAGAGTATTTTGATGAATAAAAGGAAAAATTCCACATTCCTCTTTTTGGAAAATAAAATTATATAATATACATAGAAAATCATGCACAAATCTTAAGTATACAGCTCAACAAATTAATATAAAATAATATCTTCTGCACACCTTTGTAACCCCAAACTAAGTGAAGGCGGAAGCATTACCCATAATAGGACAGAAACCCCCTGCTTGTCCCCTTGCAATCATTATTCCACTCTCCCCCAACAGAGTCCCTACTGCGTTTGAGCTCCCTTATCGTTCTGGGTTCTCAACTTTGTATAAATGGCTGCTTTCAGTCAACAGGATGTCGGTGAGATTCATCGATGTTGCTGTGTGCAGTTAGAGTTCATTAATTCACACGAATATGTCATATCTACTCAGAAATGCCACAGTGTTTTATCCTTTCCACTACTGGTGAATGTTTTGGTATTTTTCTTCCTGAGTTTTTTGTCATTATAATTAACTCGGCTATGAAAACCACTGTATGCCTCTTTCGGAGCTCGCTGGTATGCACTTTTTTGGATATATGAACAGGATGAAGTAACCAGGTCATAGAATATGCATATGTTCAGATTTAACATATAATATCAAACCTATTTCCCAAATATTTGCACCCACTTACATTCTCACTCTCTGTGTATGACAAGTACATTTGGATCACACTCTTGCCAACACTCAATGTTGGCAGTCTTCTTAATTTTAGCCGTACTAGTGGTGTCTAGTGATATCTCATTTTGTTTTTAATTTGTATTCCCTGTTTATTAATAAGGTTCAGCACATTTTCATGTTTATTGGCCACTTGAATATTTTCTTTGTGAAGAGCCTGTTCAAATCTCTTGCTGTTTCAAATATTTTACTTCATTATCTATAACAAGATACAAAAGATCTACAGATAAACAATGATAATTAAAAAACAAAATTAGTAAGATCACTGAGCACAAGCTCAGTATTACAAAGCAATCACCTCCTTTTATACTAGCAACAAAAAAAAATGGGAAATGAAACTTAAAAAATAATACCACTGACAATATCATATAAAGTCTACCACTGAGAAATTGTCATTGCCAGCCAGGAGGAACCCAAGATAACATGACGATTAAATGTAGTGGCATTCTGAATGAGATCCCAGAACAAAAAAAGGACATTAGGTAAAAAATAAGGAAATCTGAATAAAGTTTGGACTTCAATTAAAAAATAAAACAGCATTAACAGGGAAAGTTATCTTCATCTTTCTCTTGACTTCTAAATATGAGCCTACAAGTACATTTTTGATTCAAGTAAGATGGCCAGCAACCAATGAAAAATACTACATAGTCTTCTCTCTCTCTCTCTCTCTCTCTCTTTTTTAAAGATTTTATTTATTTATTTGACAGACAGAAATCACAAGTAGGCAGAGAGGCGGGCAGAGAGAGAGAGGGAAGCAGGCTCCCTGATGAGCAGAGAGCCCAATAGGGGGCTTGATCCCACTACCCTGAGATCATGACCTGAGCCAAAGGCAGAGGCTTTAACCCACTGAGCCACCCAGGCACCCCCATAGTCTTTTCTCTTAGATTGAGACTGATTTTTTTCACCTTGACCACCAATGAGGATTAAGCAACTTCTCTCACTTGCTCTTTTCATAGGTGAGCAAAGAACACTTAAGCATGTGGTAGGGTGAGCATTAAGCTCACTAAGCATCATTAAGAAGGGAAATCAGACTCTGCAAGGCCACCAATGCTAGCCTCCTCTTGAGAAACACACATTCACTTATTGAATAAATATTTATTCAGCAAATATTTATTAATCAGTTCATAAAGAAGACCAGTCTATCTTGGCATTTTATTGGGCTATTTTCAAAATGTCTTTCAATAAGGTTTTTCCTGTTGGCTTGATTCTATGTCTTACACATTCTTTCTTACTCCAACATATTTAATCTTTATTTCTTATGAACAAAATTTTTTTCACTATACTTTCTAATTTTGAATGGGACTAATTCATTACTTTTTCATATATATACATATATATGTGCACCCACATATATATGTGAAAGTTATTAATTTTGATTTTGTATCTGGACAACTCTGTAAATACTATGCCTAAAAGTTTTTTTTATTGATTTTTCAATAAAAGAATACATTGGATGCATTTAAAAAAAGTTAAAGGACTGGAAATACCAAGTATGATAATGATATAAACCAACAAAGACTCTTATCTGCTGCTGCTGAGTGTGTAAATTTGTCCAACTACTTTGGAAAACATTATGACATTTTCTGGCAAAGCTGAAAATGTGCATGGCCTATGACCCAGTAAGTCTACTTTCAGGAATTACCCTGGGGAACAAATCCTACAGATATGCATCAGAATATATGCACAAGAATGTTCATTACAGCACTATACATAATAGTCCCAAACTAGAAACATCTGAAATATCCCTTAAAAGTCGTATGGATAAATATATTATAGTCTATGCATATGACAGGATCATAAATAACACAAATGAAGAGCCACAATTATATGTTAAAAACAAGGCTAAATCTCACAAACATAATGGTGAATGAAAAAATTAAACTCGGAAGAATACGTACTCACTTTATGTAAGTTTAAGAATAAGCAAGGGGCTCCTGGGTGGCTCAGTCAGTTAAGCTTAAGACTCTAGGTTTCAGCTCCGGTCATGATCTCATGGGTTGTGAGATTGAGCCCCACCCCAGGCTCTGTGTTCAGTGGGAGTCTGCTTGAGATTCTCTCTCTCCCTCTGCCCCCCACTACTCCCACCCCTGACTCTCTCCTCAAATAAATATATAAGATCTTTTTTTTTTTTTAGATTTTATTTATGTAATTGACAGAGAGAGACAGTAAGAGAGGGAACACAAGCAGGGGGAGTGGGAGAGGGAGAAGCAGGCTTTCTGCTGAGCAGGGAGCCCGATAAGGAGCTCAATCCCAGGACCCCAGGATCATGACCTGAGCTGAAGGCAGATGCTTAATGACTGAGCCTCCCAGGCGCCCCATAAATAAATCTTTTTTTAAAAAACAGGCAAAACTAGACTGGATGATTCAAGGTAAAACTATTAAGAAAAGTAAGCCCGTGATCACTATAAAATTCAGGATAGCAGTTACCTTTAGTGCAGAGAGATGGAGTTATATCCAAGAGGGGCAAACTGGCTGGGAATGGTGATGAGGCTTCTAGAATGTTGTGAAATTTGATTATTTTTATTGGCTGGTGGTTACATGAATATTTGCTTTAATTGTTAACATTTTTACTCTTCTGTGAGTTTTCGTGAACGACTGCTAACATTTCACAATGAAAGAAGGTTAGTAAACAAGAATCAAAGCTGTAAATGAACACTTATTCTTACCTAAAACTTTTAGCTGAGAATCCTGAACAATATCAACCACAAGAGTATAGTGTTTTCCCAAACTGCTCGGTCTTCTGGACTATAATGAAACTAAGCAGAATTGGAAAACAGGCAGAAAAGAATAGTAATTCAAACTCACTGTGGTCAGTTAAGTATCCGTTCAACCTTGTGTGATGATAATGTGTGTAAGTGGTTCTCAGAGTGTGGCCTGAGCACCTCTGGGGTTCCCAGATACTTTTTTAGCAGTCTTCAAGTTTCCTCATTTTCTGTTCTGGATTTCCATTCAAAGATTTGAAACAGACAACATATCACACCAGGCTGAATTCAGAGCAGATATGAGAACCCAGTTGTCTCCTATAAACTAGACATTAAAGAGATATGCAAAACTTTAAAATATTTTCTTTTTTTTTTTTTGCTTTGGAAAATGTAATTATTTTTCATAAAAATATATATTTTATGTTAAGATGTAATTGGCTTATTTTTGCTATTTTAAACAGAATGAGTATTTAGAACTCTTTCAGTTTTAATTCGTAACATGGTAAATATCAATAAATGTAACCCACATAAGTACAATCTCTCTAGGGCGTCTCAATAATTATTTTTAAGAATGTCAGTGGGTCTTGAGGCCAAAACATTTAAAAACAGTTGATGTTGGTAATATTTACAAGAACCCATTGGGTGCCTAACTGAAGAAGTATTATGGGTTTATAATAACATGAGTCCTTTTTCTTTATTGCTTGTTCTTTTTTTTTTTTTTTAAATATTTTATCTATTTATTTGACAGAAAGAGAGACCCCAAGTAGGCAGAGAGGCAGGCAGAGAGAGAGGAGGAAGCAGGCTCCCTGCTGAGCAGAGAGCTCGACGTGGGGCTCGATCCCAGGACCCTGAGATGCAGGCAGAGGCTTTAACCCACTGAGCCAACCAGGTGCCCGCTTGTGCTTTTTGAATCACAGGAAAACAAATGTGATTTTTTTCCTGGACTTGGGTAGGAATTGTGGTGTGAGGTTCTACTTGGAGTGAAGTCCATTGAAAAAAGAGGAGGAGGGGAGGTAATGAGGACACAGAAAATGAGGAAGAACTTGGTTCAAAAAGAATATTCTCTGCAACAATAAAAATGCATGGTCATTTCACCAAAAGTTTTCATTTCACTGAAGACATTTTATTCGGGAACCAGTAGAATTCCTATTTTACCTTTAGAACAACAAAAGCCTGCTTTTGGGGTGAGGGGAGAATCTGTCACTTGCTTCCTTCTTCTTGCTCACACTCGATGCCCCAGGCTGTAGTTGGGGTTTCCCTGTGACCACAAGCCAGCAGCTGCTGAGGGAGCCAACTACCTTCAGGCCACCGAGCTGGTGTGAGCAGGCAGAACATGCCACTGAGATCTAAACGCCCATTTTCAGATTCCTCTCTCTTTCTTTCCCTTTCCCACATCCTGAATGTCTTGTCATAGGCCTTTGACTAGACTCATTCCTCAGTTTCCTTCCTGGTCACCTGGGATCCCTCGGGGATAAGGCCACGTTGATGAAGGTCCTCCCTAGCTCTTGCTAACTGCATCCCTGCTCCAATATGCACGCACAACCAGAGGATCCCACACTGTGCGCCCCCCTGCCACACTCGGGATGGTCCCATCAAGATGCTGGTGGCCCAGGAACACATGGGGGCTGCCCACCCAGCGTCTCCCCTGTTTGCCGTGACTCCTCCTGGTTCTGATTGACTGCCAGTCTGCCTTAAGCCTGGATTTACATTTCCCTTTAGATACCCTGCGATGCTCTAAGCCTGACTTCTTTAACTTTCATGACCACTCAGGGGCGGATGATGCCAGGCCTACTTGGTGTTGAGAAGAGAACTAAATGGGCAGCACATTTACAATAACAGCTGAGTAAGCTCCCGCCCCTCCCTCCGCTAACACCTGGGAGTGTCTTACTGTCTGAACTCCATCGGAGTTTCCTGTCTCTCAAGTTCCTGGGTCTTTTTTAAAGTGAAACAGCCCAAAGCAAAATCCTCTACGTAATTAAAACCTACAGCTAAATTTAGTTTTATTTCATCATCTGCCATTGCATAAGGAACAGGGAATGCAAAAATAACGAGTCTGCTGCAACAAGTGAAAAGGAAACTAAAAGGCAACTTGCCAAATTGAATTTGAAAAAGGAGGCTAGGATTTCCCTCTGGCCCTGGGGGCTTGGCTGAGTCTGGTGCACGGAATCTTAGCAGAGGATTCTTCTGGTGGAAACTTCTAGATCCTGAACACAAGGCAGAACCACAGTGAGGAAAGCAGTGGAGGAAAGGCATGTGCTAGTAGACAGCCAGTGTGTGTGTGAGTAGGAACGGGTCCTGAGATACACTTGGCACAGTCATCCCCGAGAATGGCAATTTCTCCTCCTCCTTGTGCGGTGGTTGAGCTGGCCCTACAAATTCTCCTGGGCAGCTCCCTTGGAACTGCCTCTTCTTGCCCACAAACCTGGAACATCAGGGAATAATCATACTAAGTGCCAGGTATCATTCTGAACACATTATCTAAATGAAAGCAACCAATCCTCGCCCCAGTTATAAAAGTGGTACTATTATTACCTTCATTTTACAGATAAGGAAACTGGGCACAGAGAGGTCTCTTTTCCTGGCCTGTGTTAAGGAATTTAACAGCATTCCTGGTCTCTGAGTTGTAGCCGGGACATTCAAGGTCTAGTGTAACTTTCCCGTCTCTCATTTCTAGACCTCTTGTAAGCAGGGAAACTTGACTTTGTTCCTAGTTTTTACTTATTTTCATAAAATGTCCAATTTTGACAACTCTTTGGCTAGCTCTTGCTTCCAAATCCCTGCATGTCTCTGGCCCTTAACCCATTGTCCAATTCTTTCAATGTCTTTCCATATCCATCTATCATCTTAAAGTACCAATTAATTGATTATCTCTCTCTGTTTCACAACCCACCCCCCATGCCTATGGCTCTGTGCAAATACAGCATTTCCATTAGAATGCTTATCATTCTGTTCTCTAACTGATGGTTCATTTTTTCTGTCTCTTCGAGAAGATTAGACTTTTTGAGTCTGAGCTTTGTAACCTCAGTCATTAGCACAGTTTCCAGCCCATGGTAGGAATTTAAGTATTCTTCATTGAATAAGTACTGTGCTAGAAATACGAGCTTTGACGAGCTTCCTCTCGTCTTCCAGCCGTCAAGCTGCAAGAGGTTCTCTCAGCGCTATCTGCTGTGTTCACGGAATAAGCTTTCTAGACAAGAATTCAAGCCCCTGTCATATCCATGAGCCCACTGCTCGGCAAGGTGAACAAAGGAAGAAAAATAACATTCAAAATACAACACAATTCATTTTGATAAAACTAAAATATTGTTTTAGACAAGTTCAGCCCCACTGCATGAGGGTCTTCTTATTATCTCTTAGACTCTTTTCAGCAGGGTACTGCATCCAAAAGAAATAACAATCCATAATCAAAAGTCTTTAAAAAGCAATACGGGTCTTCAGTCAAGTGGCCTGAAGAAATAGCAAAGCTGGGGTGCCTGGGTGGCTCAGTGGGTTAAAGCCTTTGCCTTTGGCTCAGGTCGTGATCCCAGGGTCCTGGGATCGAGCCCCGCATCGGGCTCTTTGCTCGGCAGAGAGACTGCTTCCCTTCCTCTCTCTCTGCCTGCCTCTCTGCCTACTTGTGATCCCTGTCAAATATATAAATAAAATCTTAAAAAAAAACAAAAACAAAGAAAGAAATAGCAAAGCAGGAAACCATATCATGAAACTATTTGGTAAATCATGTTTCTGTTGTAAGAGGGCATAGAAAAAGACAGAAAGCTCATCAATTCATTTTATAAGGCTGTTAAAACCCAGATATCAAAATCAGAAGAGAAAATCACAGGACATTCTTCTCATAAACATGAGGATAAAAATACCATGTTAAATATGGGTAAATCAGACCAGAGGTGTATTATAAACAACAGCAGTTCATCCAGCATGTTAATCAAAGTTCAAAATAAGAAAACCTGTTTATGTAATTCACAACATCAGTACGCAACAAGGAGAAAAACCAAACACTTATCTTAATAGGTGCCCCGAACCCATGCATCGATTAACAAGTTATTCCTTAGCCTACCAGGGCTTGAAGAAAGAGCTGAAATCTGATCAATATTATTGTATCGGTTAGGAATGCTTTTTGCTGTGAGTTAACAGATAACCAGTTATCGGAGGTTAAAATAATGAAGGTGGGGGGTGCGGATCTCAATTTAAAGTCTGCAGGGTGATGGTTGATGGGTTAGAGCAGCAGCTCAAAGCCGTGAGTTTGCTAAATGGCATGTCTGTGACTCTCTTGGTCTCTTGCTCATAGTCGAAGGACGGGTATGCCAGCTCCAAGTATCAAACCCTTTCAAGAGCATCCGTAGCAGAAAGAGAGGAATAAGAGCTGAAATTCTCTCTAGAATTGCCCAGCAGGCTTCTCCCAAATCTTCTATTGTTTAGTGTTGTGTCACATGACTATATCTAGCTTGTATGTGTCTCTCCCTCCCCACCTTATTTCATACTTAGGCCGAAAGCAGCAAGAACCTGGAAGAATGTGACAGAGGGATAATACTATTTTTCAAATGACTTAGCTAATTGCCCCTGACACCCACTTTTCCCACTTGTTTGAAATGCCACTTTTATTATATGTAAAGATCCACTAAATTCAACTGCCTTTTCTTTTTTTAAAGATTTTATTTATTTATTCGACATAGAGAGAGACAGCGAGAGAGGAAACACAAGCAAGGGAAGTGAGAGAGGGAGAAGCAGGCTTCCCATGGAGCAGGGAGCCCGATGTGGGGCTGGATCCCAGGATGCTGGTATCATGCCCTGAGCCCCAGGCAGGCCCTTAACGATGGAGCCACCCAGGCGCCCCTAAATTCAATTGTCTTATCCTCAACCTCTAATCTGTTTTCTTGATCAAATTTGTCTATTCTTACAATAACACCACCTGGTTTCACTTTCTATAGCCTTAGAGGACCATCTCATTTTGGATAAGTCAAGCTCATCTGTGTATTTCCCTCTTTCTCCGATTTTCTTGTAAATGATTTCTTCTTGATATATTTTAAAGTCAACTTGTAAGGCTCCATCTAAAAATCTTGTTGAAGGGGCTCCTGGGCGGCTCAGTGGGTTAACATCTGCCCTCCGCTCAGGTCATGAACGTGGAGTCCCAGGATCATGGAGCCCTTCATCCGGCTTCCTGTTCAGCGGGGGTCTGCTTCTCCCTCTCACTCTGCCTCTCCCCCAACTAGAGTGCGTGCTCTCTCTCTCTCACTCTCGCTCTTGCTCTAACAAATAAACAGAATATTCATTTTAAAAAATCTTGCTGAGGGGCGCCTGGGTGGCTCAGTGGGTTAAAGCCTCTGCCTTTGGCTCAGGTCATGATCCCAGGGTCCTGGGATCGAGGCCCACATCGGGCTCTCTGAGCTGCGGGGAGCTTGCTTCCCCCTCTCTGCCTGCCTCTGCCTACTTGAGATCTCTCTCTCTCTGTCAAATAAATAAATAAAATCTTAAAAAAAAAATCTTGCTGAAATATGGGTTAAGAATGAATTGAGTTTGGTGGGGGAGGGGCTAAGTGGGCGGCGGAGTAGGAGGACCCTAGGCTGGTCGTGTCCCAAACACAACGAGAGAACTATTAAATCCTCCCCAATACCCCAGAAATCGGCTTGAAGAATGACTGAACAAACTCCAAAACTAAAGGGGGAGAAAAGAAGCCTCACCCAAGAGACTGGGAAGGGCGAAGACATGATCTGGGGCAGAAAGCCACCAGGACTGCTGTGGAGGAGCGGGAGCTGGGGCTGCGGAAGCGAGACAGAAACAGACAGGAGCACCCATGGGAACCCACAGGAGAGCATAACCCAAAGCCATTTACTGGGGGAAAAGAGAGGGGCTGAGTTCTGTGAGTTCTGGCAGCCAGAGGGGCTTCAAGCCTGGAGTTTGAAAGGTCAGTGAGCTTGGCCGGCCCAGAGCCCCGAGGACGCTGCCCTGCTCCGGGAGAGAAGGCAGGCAAACACCGCGCGGGGCAGACAGCTTGGGAACAGCCATCGGAACAGTACCTGTGGCACGCGGCGGGAAGACGGCTTGCCCTTCTTGGAGGAGTCGCAGTAAGGTAGTATCCCTCGAGGGGCCTCACTGGGCACAGGAGACCGCTGGCGCCATTTCTCTCCCGGTCCCTCCGCTGGTGCACAGGTGCACCAGCAGGTGGCAGCACTGGGCCTGCGCAGGCTGCTTCCCCCGCGGGAGACCCTCCCCCAAGAAGACCAGCGCAGGTCCCTGACCCCATCGCGTCCCTAGAGCCCCGAGTTTGGACAGTCTGAAAGTTTGACTGGGATAGGAGCCACAGGGGACCTTGAGATGATCTGTTCTTCTCAGAGCGCTCTCTTGAGAGGCAGCGAGGTATAATTATTCCCATTTCATAGAGAAGAAAACTGAGGTTGCCCAAAAGGGTTCTGCATATTTTCCAAGGGCATACAGTTCAGCGGTGGGAACTCGGAATTTAAACACTGGTTCAAACCGGAATAAATCCCATGCCTTTACCCACACTGATACGATGTTTGTGTGTCAATGCAAGGCTTAAGGTTTTTGTTTTTGTTTTTGTTTAATTTAATGGTGGTAAAACGCAAAGGGATAAAACTTACCATTTTAGCCATTTTGAAGTGCATAGTTCAATAGCGCTAATTATATTCACATGGTTGTACAACCAACCTCCAGAACTCCTTTCATTTTGCCAAACCGAAATGTATACTAATTAAAAACAACTTCCCCGTTCTCCCCTCCCTTAAGCCCATGGCAACCTCTATTCCACTTCTGTATCTGTGAATGTGACGGCTGTAGGTACTACATATAATTGAAATTATACAGTATTTGTCTTTCCGTGACTGGCTTCTTTAATATAGTATAATGTCCTCCAGGTTCATCCGTCTTGCAGCATGTGTCAAATTTCTTTCCTTTTTAAAGCCGAATAATATTCCATTGTACAGATAGACCGCATTTTATTTATTTACCTGTCAGTAGACAGTTGGGTTGTTTCTACCTTTTAGCTGCTGTGAATGTGAGTGTACAAGTATCTTTGAGAACCTGCTTTCACTTTTGAGGCTATACCCAGAAGTAAAATTGCTGGATTTGCTGGGTCATATGGTAATTCTATTTTTAATTTTTTAAGCAACCACCATACTTTTTCCTGTAGCAACCGAGTAAGAGTTCCAGTTCTCTAGATCCTGGTCAACACTTTTTTTTTTTTTTTTTGTAATAACTTCTAATAAGTGTGTGGTAGCATCTCACTGTGGTTTTGATTTTCATTTCCCTAATGATTAGTGATGTTGAGCATTTGTACATCTTCTTTGGAGAAATGTCTGTTCAGGTCATTTGCCTATTTTTTAATTAGGTTTGGATTTTATAGCTGTTGTTGTTATCTATGCAAGACTTTTAACACCCTTTAATCCCCCAAAGTTTTTGTTCTTTGGTTTTTGAGGTAAGTTCCCTGCCAGCTTCTCTGTGTGTTCACCAGTTCTTTCTTCCCAGCTCCTGAAATGTAGAGACATTAACCAAAGGTCAAGAGGTACCCAAATTTCTTTAAATAATTACCATAAGAAACTCGGAAGTGAATAATTATTTACTGAGTAACTACTATATGCACAGTTAATAAAAATGAAAGTAACAAATATCTCACTTCTGAGTGATTCCTTTGTGCTAGGCATTTTGTGCCCATTACTCATTTAATCTCGTAAATCTCTGCAGTAGGCTTTATTATGAACCCCATAAAACAACCGTGAAAATTAGGCCACAGAAGGGTTAGGCAACTAGCCCAAGACTTGCAGTAAACCATGGGAGTTGCTAAGAGGAGTCCCTCTGCAAGAATACCATGTTCAAAGGAGAAGACAAGACTAGCACACTAGAGAAAATTGGGAATAATGCAGCATTCGTAAAAACTCTGATTACTATGTCAACACGACTACTATATATATGGATTTAATTTTTTTACTTTTATTAACTGTCTTTAGGCCCTCCCTACACTGCCCTGCAAACAGGAGAAGACACTATGAAAGGGGAAGTCAGGATCACTACTCTAAAGGACCAGTTCCTCAGCAGTCAAGTAAATATGCCTCTGTTCAAAGTTCTGGACTAGCTGAGTTCGGTTAAAGGATCCAGTATTTCCTCATCTTTAAGGAACTTGCGGTCTTTGGGGAAGACAAACATGGGAAATGATCAGAGGAAAAAACGGTTATCTATATCAGCTAACCATTTTAAAGTGTACAATTCAGTGGTATTTAGTACAATTCACCATATTGTGCAACCATCACTATAATCTAGTTGCAGAACTTTTTTTTTTTGAGGGGTGGGCGGGGAGGAGCAGAAGGAGGGGGAGAGAGAAAATCTTACGCAGATCCCGAAGCCCAGTGTGGGGCTCCATCTCACAATCCTGAGATCATGACCTGAGCCAAAATCAAGAGTTGGATGTTTAACTGACAGAGCCACCTAGAACTTTTTCATCACCCCAAATGGAAAATTCATACACATAAAGCAGTCATCACTCCTCACTCCTCTTCCTTCTCAGCGCCTGGCAACCATGATCTGCTTTCTGTCTCTCTGATTTTATTTATTCTAGATATTTCATATAAATGGAATCATACAATAGGTGATTTTGTGTGTCTGGCTTCTATCACTCTGCATAATGTTTCCAAGGTTCATTCCCATTGTAGCACGTATCAATACTTTGTTCCTTTTTATGGCCGAACAGTATTCCATGGCATGAATACACAAAAGTTCATCCATTCATTCATCGATGGGTTGTTTCCACTTTTTGCTATCATGAATAGTGCTGTTGAGAACATATGTGAACAAGTATTTGTTTGAATATCCAGTTTCAATTCTTTTGTGGTATATATCTAGAAGTGAAATTACTGGACCATATGGTAATTTTATGTTTAACTTTTTGAAGAACCCCCAAACTGTTTTCCACAGAATTTGAAACATTTTGCATTCCCACCAACAATGTGTAGGGGTTCCAATGTCTCCACGTTCACCAACACTATTTTCCATTACTGGGTTATACCCATCTTAGTGAGTACGAAGTGGTATGTCATTGTGGTTTTGGTTTGCATTTCCCTAATGACTAATGATAACGAACATCATTTTATATTAGTGTTGTCACTTTGTGTAATCTTCTTTGCAAAAAATTTCTATTCAATCTTTTGCCCCTTTTTCTTTAGTTTTTTTTTTGCCTTTTTATTGTTGAGTTATAAGAGTTCTTTATATATTCTGCATACTAAACCCCTATTAGATATATGATTTGCAAATATTTTATTCTATTCTGTAGATTGCTTTTCACTTTCTGGATGGTGTCCTTTAATGCACAAAAGTTTTAGTTTTGATGAAGTTCAATTTATCTTTTTTTTTCTTCTGTTGCTTATGCTTTTAGTGTTTTACCTAAGGAATCAATTGGCAAACCTAATGTCATTCAAGATTTATTTTTCTCTAAGAGTTTTTCTCTAAGAGTTTTTTAGATTTAGCTCTTATATTTGGATCTTTGATCCATTTTGGATTTTTTTCTATATGATGTGAGGTTGAGATCCAAATTCCTTCTTTTGCCGTGTGAATATCCCGTTTTCCCAGCATCATTTTATTGAAGATACTGTTCTTTCCTCATTAAATGGTCTTAATACTCCTGTCAAAAATCAAGTGTCTATAGATATATAGGCTTATGTCTGGGTTCTCAATTCTATTCTAATGGTCTATAAGTCTACCTTTATGCCAGTATCCCACGGTTTTGATAACTGTAGTTTGTAGTATGTTTTGAAATCAGGAATGGGAACCTTCCAGCTTTGCTCTTATTTTTCAAGGTTGTTTTGGCAATTTGAAGTCACTTGCAATTCCGTATGAATGTTAGCATTGGCTTTTCCACTAGCCATGTTGGGCTATCATTGTCCTTTTTCATTCAGGAAACTTCTGGTTTATTTTCTGAGATCAGGCTTAGGGTTACGTTTTCACTCAAAAAGTGTGGGCAAGCAAAATTGATTTTTAAGAGTTGCTTTTATTTCCCATAACTTAAAAATGAACCATAGTCTTATGCAAAACATAATACCAAACAAGTAGTTTGTGAACAATAAATATTTAAATAGTATAAACAGCAAAAATATTTCAAATAATTTAAATAAATAAAAAGTACAAAAGATCTTAAGCTATTGCAGATGAATTGTGCATATCTTTGTTCTAAACAACTTGCAACATTTAACATAACTTTGTAATAACCCCATACATTTGTTACTATTTATTTTTCTTCTGGCATAAAAGTAGAGATGAAAATGACATGTTGAGTCCTAGAAAATAGGCGTTTAGTTGACCAGATGAGTTTTCAGACTCAACATCTTCTTTATTTCCTGAGTTTCCTTGTGAGCTCACTGACGAAGAACAAGCACCTTCTGATTTCCATCCGGACAACCTCCCAGGCACAGCGGCTGTATTCTTTCTTTTCAAGATAGAGACTGATTCCACGGAAGTATCTCTTCACAGCCAGTCTGGAGTTCTCACTTCCCTGGGGTAACTGTTCCACGTTCTTTTCTTCCTCCAAACATGTCTCCAGGTCATCCAGCTGCTGATGAAGTCCAGCGAGGAATTTGTCCAGTAGGGTCTCGTCCCAAGCCACCAGGGAGCCCCTTTGGCTGAAAAGGCTGAAGATCTGCCGGAGCATCTCATGCGTGACAGCTGTGGCTTCTGTCTTCTCAAACTTGCTCCCATCCACAAGCATCTGAGGAAAGCTGAAGTCAGTCCTATCCTTCAGACAGGACAGAATGGAGATTCTCTCCATCTGACTCAACAGTGGGAAGGTTTCCAGATTGCCATGGCTTGGATGCAGGACACAGTCCAGAGAGCGGGCTGGGCTGGAGCCCAGCATCACCAGGGCCAGCAGCACAGAGATGGAGAGGGCCATTAGGCAGCTGGGGGGCGATTCTGCAGGACTGCCTGAAGAGGAAGTCTCAGTAGGCTCTGAGAACTTTGGTTGATGAGTGCCGTTTAAATAGTGAATATAGAAACTTCCATTTTCTGGGTTTTTCCATTGTCGTGTTTTTCTTTCCCTTTCTACTTTTCTTTTCTTCTTCTTTTTTTTAACCAAGTCAATTAAAAATGTACATTTATTAACATGAGCACCTAGATGGGGGACTCCAACCACGTGTGCCCATGCAGTACTTACACAGCACTGGAACATATTTTTTCATATTTTTCACACGTGCCAAGTTATTCTTAGGAAGAAAAGCGTGGACAAAGTCAGAAAAGGGAGAATTATGTATGAAAGAAATGATTGTCTTTCCAGGTCAGCAGGAAATATAAAAAAGCTTATAAAACAGGAGATTTCAATTTTTCTTATTTTTTTCCTTATTTATACTTTCCTCCTTTAAAAAGTTTTAGTTGTATATGTACCTCGAAGGTATCGCTTGAGTTGATTAGTGAAGATATTGTTAGGGAATAGATTTTGCAGATATCATTTGTCAAAAATAAATTACGGTCTGCCAAGCCCTTTGCTAGGTGCTGGTTTCCCTAAAAGATTCAGGTGCATGTGTGCATGTGTGCAAAGTGCAAAGTGCATGTGTGTGATTCTTCTGGCTCTCTACCAAGTATAACCCTTCACAGTAAAAACTTTGCCTTAATCATTGTATGGTAATCCAGATAATCTCTTATCCTTAGGTATTCCACTGACAAATGATATCCCACCACACACTCTGGGCTAATGGGGCTGCAATTATATTCCAGGCTTATCATGATATGTCTTCATTGAATCTTTAACATGCAGATATTTTAATAATATTAATGGCAGCAATCTTCAATTAGATGTAGGCTCTTAGCAAAATGTTTTTACAAACAGAATTTCATTTAAACTACACAACTTCCCTATGAGGTAATTACTGTAATTACATTTTGCAGATAAGGAAACCAAAAACTCAGAGAGGCTGCTTAACTTCCTAAAAAACACAATTTAGGGGCATCTGGGTGGCTCCGTGGGTTAAAGCCTCTGCCTTTGGCTCAGGTCATGATCTCAGGGTCCTGGGATGGAACCCTGCATTGGGCTCTCTGCTCAGCGGGGAGCCTGCTCCCCCCCCCAACTCTCTGCCTGCCTCTCTGCCTACTTGTGATCTCTCTCTCTCCCTGTCAAATAAATAAAATCTTTAAAAAAAAGCCACAATTTATTATACAAGTGGTACTTCACTGCTAAATTGTTCTGCCTCCATATTATTTCTTAATCTTAAGCATTCTCCTTTGGCTATATTCCATTTGCTTGTAATTAATTTAATTTAATCAATTTAATTTAATTTGATTGATTTTAATCAATTTAATGATTTGTTTAATATCTGATTGCCCTGATAAACTGTAAGTTCCCTGAGGGCAGTAATGTGTATCTTGAGTGTCTGTCATAGTGAAGGCATGCAGAGCGCTTTCTGTCCCATAGCAAGTACAAAAAGGACCATATTTTCCAAAAAGTGAGTAGGTCTAAAATTTGGGCACTGTGTCAGAAAATGATAGTCTTCTGAAAGCAAGGATAGTCAGAATAACTTTTATTCTACAATACTGTTTTCCAAATAATATCTTCAGTGAGTTTAAGACCAACTCAAGTGATACCCATTAAAATGGATGCTTTAACCTCCATGATAATTTCTGAAAATATTTCAGATGGGAACAGGAGAGTCCAAAGATCCAGTAGAGATCAACAAAACATGTCGTTTGGAAGATAGGACTGGAACTTACTTAGCAAGTGAAAAGGGAGCAGTAGCCTTTCAAGTATATTGTTAAGTCTCTGAGATAATCGAATAGTGTTCTTTAAAATAGATTTATTTATTTTAGAGAGTGAGAAAGAGCGTGAGCAGTGGGGAGGGACAGAGGGAGAGGGAGAGAGAAACTCAAGCAGACCCTGCTCTGAGCAGAGACCCTGATGCGAGGCTGGATCCCACAACTGGGAGGTTGTGACATGAGCCCAAACCAGGAGTCCAATGCTTAGATGACTGCGTCACCCGGGCACCTCCAGATGGTGCTTTTTGGTCACTAAGAATGGCAACCTGAGGGTAAGAACTTGCTAAGTGTCCATCTTAGGTAGGAGGAAGGATCATCAGAGGAGAAGTCCCCATCTGGTGGCTAGGCCAGGTGACTCTGGGGCCACACTGCTGGGGTTCATGTCATAGCTCCAGCCTCTGCTCTGGTGTGTGACCTTGGGCTCCTCGTTTTTCTCCTCTGTCCTACAGAAATGATAACCACATCCCTTCCACTGGGTTGTTGTGAAGACAGGATGATGTCATGTACCTGTAACAATGCCTGGGCAAAACAGGCACTCAACACCTGTTAGCCATTGCCACACGGAGAAAACGAACCCATCCGACTGTGGGAACCGGATGGAGGTTTCCCTGCTGTGATCTGCTTCCCCTCCCTTCCCTTCCATCTCAGCTCACTAATACACATTTTTATTTCTAATCTCATCTCTTGTGTGAACATGAGCATGGGTTTATGTGACAGGTAGTGTTCCGCCAAATGACTGACATCTATTAGTTTCCGGGTAGTAGCCAACCTCCCACACGTTAACGTGGTCTTCGCATCTATAACCCAGTCTCTTTTGAGTGTGAGTCGGTATGACTAAGTCTTCGGAATCTGACCTTCTCTGTGGAAAAAAAAAAAAAAGTAAACAGACAAATAGCTAGATAGATGGGTTCTCCGATTCAGCAAAGCTGAAAACTAGCCAGCACTTTCGGTAACAGTCTGTCTTAAAGGGCCAGCTGCCCTCCCTGGGGACTTGTCTCACACAGGTTAGTTTGAGTCTGTCACTCTGCAGAGCTCGGGATCCCTTGTGTAGTTTAAGTAACATTTCGTCATTTGGACAGAGGAGATGCCACTTTTTTTTTCCTTTCATTTTCAGCATCTACTTTCCATTTGCCTTTCGTGCATTACATTTTTATTACCGCTTCCTTTTACTCTCTAGGAATGTGAAAAAGAGAGAGGCAAGTTCTGATGTCTTGAAAATCATACAGGAAGTGTTTTCTCTTCTCTTCCCTTCTCTTACGTTTTCCCTTCCTTGCTTTTGCATCAAACCTCAAAGTGGAAATAGAAAAAATTGTGGGGAGCGTTAGGACCACTTTTATAAAGAGAAAAGGCAAATAAAAAAGAAAGGGCAACAATTTTATAATTCCATAAAAATAGCAAAGAAAAGCAAGGGTGGTTTAACCATTACTTTGCCAGACTAATACCATGGTTTGGGCTAACACAAAGAAGCTGCCACAAAGCAGCAAACACACATTCTAACAACTTGAACACCCCGCATGGTAGTAGAGGTTGCATTTTACTCTTCTTGTGGGCAAGATTAGAGGCTTAATCATCTGGGTATAGCCTGAGCTCAGTGTAATAATTGGCACACAGTAAATGTTCAGTAATTGTCTCAATTAAGCAGAGTAAATAAAATCAAATTTGACAAATTAAATGTTTTTCAGCAGAGAATAAGGTGAGATCCGTGTATACACAAATCGGGTTATGTTTCACACCTGATCAACACTTCCAAGAGAGTTATCTAGAAGGGGAATAAAGAAGATTTTAAATGGAAGCCTGGTAAATCTTCCTTAAAAGTTGTTCTTAACATGAGGAAAAAAGACTTAGATAGCTCTATCATTAGTTTGAAGTTGGATTTTGTTAAGATGGTAAGCATTCCATTGAATTAATTTTCTAATTTCTAATTAATTTTCTGATTTTTTAGTGGATAAATTTTACTTCAATTGTAGGAGTACAGAAAGATTTGAAACTGATGACAACTTTTCAGACCCTTGATGAGAAAGTAAAGCCCAAAATGGGGAAGCACAAAGTTCTAAAGGAAATTCAGAAAATGACAACTTTTCACTCAATACCTAAGAGACCCATAGACAGAAGATTTTCAGAGAAGCTGGACAATATCTCACCATCTCCACCACAAGGACTTCTTGGAACTTACCAACGGCTTGCCAAGTACTTCAGTACTTTCTTTACTGATGATGACTTTCTAACCCAAGAGCTCCATTAGCTGTGACCTGTTTCAGAGCTGTAATAAAAAGTGTTGATTTTTGACTTACTAAATTTAAGACGCTTCTCTTCTTTTTTATAGACTTTCTCCAAAGCCCTAATTCTGCAAACTAAGTATAAAAATATGTGGTTCCTTTCATTCATTCATTCATTGGCCTTGGGGATAGAGTCTTGAGTGTGAGATGCATAGTTTCACTGGAGTACATTGGAACAAAAGACATAGCCATTAAAGCAGTAGTTATGATATAATTAGGTATTTACATTTGGCATCTGGGCTACACAGAAATAAAAGATGGTATGGCAGTGAGTTTCCTGGGTAGCTCATTTAGAGTACTTTCACTTTTCCCCAGGGAAGTGCTTTGAAGTAGGAGACTGGAAAAATGAGTAGGAGTTTGTTAAGCATCACATGGAGGGCAAAATTTCCCAGGGTAAAAAGCAACTGCATGGGGAGGAGGTAGCCCTGTAGCAGGAAAGGGCCTGGTACATTTGAAAGAGTGAAAAAGACTAGAGTAGGTGCACTGTGTTGACAGATGAAAAGCATGGCCTGCAATGACGCTGGAGAAACAGAAAGAGGTCCAACAGTAGACTATGTCAAAGATGTTAGACTTATATCTTAGGAGCCAAGGAAAGCTACTTTAGGATTTAAAACAAGAGAGTAGGCTGACCAGAGCAGGTGCAGGAAAATCCATCAGACTAGTTGTTCTCAAAGTGCGGTTTGTGGGCCCCTAGGAGTCCCCAGGATGCTTTTAAGAGGCTCTATGATGCCAAAATTACTTTTATAATAATACCAAGACATTATTTGCTTTTTTTCACCACATTGACAACTTGCACTGATGGAGCAAAAACAATGGTGGGTAAAACTCCTGGTGCCCATGTCAATCAAGGCAGTGGCACCAAAATGTACCAGGAATTATTATATTTTTTACTGTAAAATACTTGAAGTAAAAGGAAAGCCAGTTTAACTTAATAATGCCCTTGATGAAATAGAAAGAGTATTAATTTTATTAAGTCTTCTGAGTACACATCTTTTGAATTTTCTCTGTGATAGTCTTTTAAGAGTCTGTGTGACAAGAACTTCTGTCACATGCATGATGGTTGTTTTGAGGAAAAGCACGGCTACAATTGTTTGAGTTGTCAGCTAAACTAGCCACTCTTCACAGAATCCATTTTTACTTGAAAGAATGACAGACAAGCTAGGGTTACTCAGACTCAGGCATGTGACAAACATTTTCTCAAGATACAAAGTGAACTTGTAACTCAAGAAAAACGTTAGTTGCCAATGATAACCTATAAATTTTCAATAGAGAATTAAAATTTTTGAAAACCTACCACTGTGAACTTGACAACTTCTCAATACTTAAAAGACTTTTGTGGGGTGCCTGGGTGGCTCAGTTGGTTAAGCGGCTGCCTTTGGCTCAAGTCATGATCCCAGGGTCCTGGGATTGAGCTCCGCATAGGGCTCCCTGCTCAGTGGAGAGCCTGTTTCTCCCTCTCCTTCTCCCTCTGCCTGCCGCTCTGCCTACTTGTGCTCTCTATTTCTCTGTCAACTAAGTAAATAAAATCTTTAAAAAAAAAGACTTTTGTGATGACAACAATGGTGATATTAACAAATAAAGCCCTTGGTTATAGTAACTGAAATATATATAGATTTTTAATGTCAGAATAGCTCAGTGAAGCAATATTTTCTGAATAACCGATGCATTTATTACAAAATTACGTATGGGTAAAGGAGATCTGTTCAAAGAGTAAGTCAGATTGGTAGGTTCTTTTTGTAATAGAATTTCTAAAGTTTTTTGTTTTAGTTTTAGACTCCACATTGCAACTAAGCCTTAAGAAACCACCACTTAAGTTCTGGTGTGATAAATAATGCATTACATAAATATATTTTCTAGTATAAAATCATCTTTATAGTTCTATGATAGTCTCTTAATCATGATGTACTGGGTTATTCACGTGATTTTGAATTCTGTCACAGTGGAAAGCATATGGAATTGGGAAAATACTGACTGAGTTTGAATCATAGTTCTGCTACTTAATAGCTTCTATCATCTGCTGCTCTTGCAAACAGTAGGTGCTCAATAAATAGTATGATCTATGGATATGCAATGGAGAATAAGGTATTATTTAAGGGCATGGTGGGATTGTTGAGAAGATAAAAATACTTTCTGTAAAGTATCTAGCACAGTCCCTGCTGCAGAGTGAAAAATCAATAAACATTAGCTTTTATTATTTATACAGTGTATTAATATTATTTAGAATTCTTTTATTGACTTTAATAAGTGAGGTCAGTCTATTTTCAATTCATATGTTGGATAAAGCTGTCAGTTTATCTCAGTGTGTAACTGTGACTGCTTCTGCAAATTTTAATAGTGCCATTCCTAAATTTCTCATTTTTTCCTCTCTGACTTGACTATAATTTGTCAGTGTAATCTTAACTATCTAGTTGATTGTTTAAAAATTATTTTAAAATTGATTTCAGACATCGTGATCTGAGTGTACTACTTACAGTATTTTTGCTCTGAAGGAATTTTTAATATTTTCTTTGTAGTTTAATATAGGATGATTTTTGTGAATGATTTATAAATGTTTGAAAGAAATTATAGTGCCCTGGAGTCTTAGCCACCAATTTACTCTTTTAAATCATATTTTCTAATTCTACCCATCCTTATTATTTTTCTATAACTATTTTATAGACATTGTGCTTTATAAAATTGCAATGCTAACATTATGTTTCTGTTCACATTTCTATATATTGCTAAAAATTTTTGCTTAGTGATTTATATTATTTGAATTTTAGTTCCATGCCTTTTATAATTTAATCACAGATTCTATTTGTGTCCTATGTATGTTGACCCTTCTTCCCAAATTCAACTCATTCAATTCTCATGGGTATCAGTATTATTAATCATGTATTATTACTCATTCATATTAATATTGCCACCTCTAAACACGTTTCTTCATTGTGTTTTCTTGCTCTGCCTTCACCCATCTTTTCTTGCACTATTTTAGTATTATTTGATTTTACGCTTATCTCCCTATGCAAAGTAATAGTGAAATTTGTGCTTTAAACCAAGCAAGAGTTTTTTTTTTTCTTTTAATAAGGATGTTTAAGCAGTTTATACTTATAATCTTAAGCATATGTGTTTGGTTTTCAAATGTATTGATTTATGCTTTACTTTCTGTATTACTTTTACCTTTTTGACATTTGTCATACTCCCTCCAGCGCCCCAATTATTATCGAGATAGTATATTTTTTAAAAACAATTTAAATTTTCTCTTAATTTTTGAGTGAAAGATTGTACAATACTTTAGAAATAAATTTTTAAGTTTTAATTGAAAATTAATTTTAACTGATTTTAGTATTTACTCCCAGTTCTTACTAGCACCGTTGCTTGTAGTCAGCGTCGTAAGTGTAAGAGACATCGCATTCACAGATATGCATGTGAATTTATGTGCATAGATGAGAAGGTCTAAAAAGTTAGTGAATAGGAATTGACTTTGGGATTTTATTTGATTTTAAAGAATTTATTTATTTGAGAGAGAAAGCAAGGAAGAGGAGGAGCAGAGGAAGAGGGACAAACAGACTAGATGCTGAGCACAGAGCCCAAGGCGGGGCTCCGTCTCATAGCGCTGAGATCGAGACCTGAACCAAAATCAAGAGTTGGCTGCTTGGGGCACCTGGGTGGCTCAGTCGGCTAAATGTCTGCCTTCGGCTCGGGTCATGATCCCAGAGTCCTGGGATCGAGCCCCATCTTGGGCTCCCTGCTCGGCGAGGAGTCTGCTTCTCCCTCTGCCTGTCCTCACTGGCTTGTGTTCTCTCTCCCTCTCTCTCTCTAATAAATAAAATCTTAAAAAAAAAAAAAAAAGAAAAAAGAGTTGGCTGCTTAACCAACTGAGCCATCCCGGTGCCCTGACTTCTTATTTTAGAAAAAGAAGAAAAAATGCTCTTAGAATGGCAGTAAGTTGGATCCAGTATGCGATCCAGTATGCAAAATAAGTGTCAGTATTCCAAGTGTAATCATTGGACGTTCTCAGGGGTCCTCTGGTTGTCAGGTGGTAATCAACTTGACTTAAACAATTTTAAGATGAGGGGCGCCTGGGTGGCTCAGTCGTTAAGCATCTGCCTTTGGCTTGGGTCATGGTCCCAGGGTCCTGGGATCCACTCCCTGCTCAGTGGGGAGTCTGCTTCTCCCTCTGCCTGCTGCTCCCCCTGCTTGTATGCCCCCTCTCTCTCTGTCAAACAAATAAATAAAAATGTAAAAACAAACAAACAATTTTAAGATGAAGCATATGACTGTAAAACAATGACTTTGATATTCTCACTACTTACTAAACTGGCTCTGAAGAAGGCCCTCATCCTGGAATGCAACATCTTTGAATGAGCATCATATTATTGCCATTAATAGACATTATATTTCTGACATGTTTTTCAAGATTCATATTGAAACTGCAGTAAGGTACACTTACAGTGAAGGAAACAAATGAAAGATCTATGTGTGTTCCATGTGGCCTACCCATTTTCGGTGGCTCCCTCCAACCTTTAACCAAAACGGCAGATGAATCGAGTTATTCTGAGAGTAAGTAGGGTCTAAGCCGCAGGGCTTCCTTCCCTCCACGCTCTCCGTCTGTTACTGTCGGCCTTCAGTGGCCTCTCTCTGGTGATTTACTACCCCATGCTGGACTGGAGATCAAGCTAGAAGAGAGAATAAAGATTTTAGGCAACATTCCTTCTCTGTTCTCCAGGCCCTCAGCTTCCTTCCGAGTCTCGTTTTGAGTCGGGAGCGCTGCGTGCCTTAATTAGAGGTATGGAAAGCTGGTGTTACACTGCCATCTGCTGCACGTAGGTCAATTTCTGGCTCAGAGACCGGAGCTCCCTTCCAAGACCTCCAGCAGGGAAGAAGTCAGGAAATTAGAAATAAAAGAACAGTTTTGATTCTGCCCATTTAAAAACAAAGAGACAAGTGTATAAGAGAAGCAAAATAAATTCTAATTTATAATAAGTGACACGAGTAACGTGAAATATATGTTTTTAGACCCACATAGTCATCTTCTTCCAAAGTAAGTTTATACATAGACTTGGCATAGTGTATAAACAGTCAATTTAAAACAAAAAGAGACATTTATATTTCATTAGCACTTTTGTTTGTAAGTATTTCTGATATCCTTGGGCTGGCTTGTGTGGTATCAAGCAACACAAAGACAATAACCAAGTTTTAATAACTGAATCTTGGGACAAATGGGGTTGGGCTTTGGGTTCCTGTTCTCTCTAAGAATCCTTGAGTTGTTATGCAAATTTGCTCGCCCACCTCCCCCAGCAATAACCTTCATGTGCTACACATCAGATATCAGATGCGGGACTCGATCCCAGAACCCTGGGATCATGACCCGAGCTAAAGGCAGGCGCTTAACCGACTGAGCCCTCCAGACGCCCAAGACCCCAAGAATTCTGAGGCTCCGTGCCATGTTGCATCTAAACATTCAGTACAGAGACAAGGCACATCTAGAATTTCTTCCAACTTTAACACCAAACACAGGCAACATGCTTAGCAGGGCTTACTCAAGGTAGGGGACCATTGCACATTTAATCCTGGCCTCTATTTACTACTGTCTTCTGTGAAATGGGTAAGAAAATAATAGGCCCTATTGGCCCTGAGATCCCATCTGATTCCTTCTTACCAGTTCTGGTTCTTGGACAAAAACTGGGCCATCTCAAAACCTCACGCCTCCGCGTAGTGTTCTGAGCTGCCCGTGAAGAGTAGGAGGAAACCGTAGGCAGGGTGCTGTGGGAAGTCAGCGGTTACTCTTCCACACGTCCCATTTTACTGTCTTGCGTTGTGCCCTGACAGTCTGCGCGATCTATTTTGGTGGTTAAAGAATGTGCTTCTGGAGCCAGAGTTTGAGGGTTGACTCCCAGCTCTGTGACCCACTGTTAGTGGGCCTTTTGCAAATAACATAAACGCTATGTTCTCCAGTTTCCTCATCTCCAATATGAGGGACAGTAATGGTATTTTTTCAAGGATTAGTGTATGAAATGAGTAAATACAGACAAAGGGCATTCAAGTATGCAACAGACTGGTGGATTCCAGAGGTGGGGAGATGGGCAAGTGAGTGAAGGTGGCCCAAAGGCACAGACTTCTAATTACAAGAGAAATCAGTTCTGGGGATGAAATTCACGGCATGATGACTATAGTTAACGGTACTGTATCATATATTTGAAAGTTGCTTAGAGAGTAGATCTTAAAAAGTCCTCAGCAGAAGAAAAATATTGTGACCCTATGAGGTGGTGGAAGTTAACTGAATTTAGTAATCTTTTCACAGTATATGCATATATCAAACCGTTATGTTGTATACTTGAAACTATTATAATGTTATGCGTCCATTATATCTCAGTATAACTGAGGGGGTCTTGAACGTATTCATGCTGGTGATGGAAGATCTGCTCATAACCTAGACAAATGCTGCAGGAGAATGAGGAGAATTGGGAGGGGGTTGGCGTGAGACACAGGGGGAGCAAGGCAGAGGCTCTTTGTGAATTCAGGACTTCAGGCAGGGTGACTCGTGGGCATTTGACTATCCTGATTGCCACAGCCACCTGGGAGTGAAGGAAGCATGACATTCACTCAGTTCTCCTGGGCATAAGGGTCTCCATCAACACACCTGGGCTCAACTCCTGGCTCTACCAACTACTCCCTGTGCCCTTGATGGGTCACTTCATCTCTTGGGGTTCTGCTTTATTCATTTACAGATGGACTCAATGGCATTACTGTTTCAGCAAATTGACAGGCAGATTTAATAAGGTGATATATTATTTACCTTGTAGATGACACATAAATGGCCAGATACATTTTTGTTTCTCTTTCCCACTTTCTGACTTTGCTGAACTCTCTTCTTTTTGAAACTGATCTAGTAGGGGTAGCATCCATGAGGTTACTCACTTTTGAAAGAGAAACAGACTGAAAAATTAGCTTCTTCTAAAAACTATATTAGTGTTGAGGGTCTTCACCAGTCTTGGATGACTGATGACATGGTATAGCTTAGACAGATTCAATGGCAAAAAGGACACTGCTTATGCATTCCGAACTGGCTGTGAGTCCCTTCTCTGACACTTGCCACAGTGTGGATGGGTGTCCTTGGAGATATCAACTCCCCAACTTTGATCTGAAAGTCATTCCTCTTAGAAGCTCCAATAAGATTCTGGATGAGAGAAAACTGCAGAATTCTGCACAAGGATGAGTGGGTTTTATGATTAGGTAGTAGATAGGGGAGTCTGGTGGGCTGAGAAACCCACAGCACAATGGTTTGCTCATTTGCTCTCCACGACAGCTGAATGTTCTTGCCCCAAAAGATCCTCACATGGTGAGGCACCATCCAGCCCTCTACTGAGATGGCCATCTTTGTTTCGCCCGAGTTAAGAATTTGCATCTCTGAGGCTGGGATGAGGGGAGTATGATGAATGAGTAACATGTGTTCTCTTCCACAGTTCTTCCAACATGCGTTCAGATTCATTGAAGGATGTGATCAGACTTCCGTTTTCAGATAGGGCTTATATCAGCAGGGCTGAGCCAGAACACGTGGATACTTCTAGTTTGGAAGATGGTACAGTGATGCTGTTTGTGACCCCCTTAGAGACATCAAGAACTGAAACATCGTTAGGTTTTTATTTTGTCACACCTGGAATGTCTTCATGACTGATGTCAAACTGGAGGAACCAGGCATGAGAACATCCATGTCAAGGATGGTCAGTGCCTTCTAAACTTCAGATCAGTCCCCGTTGTGACTCCAACAAGAGGGCTCACACTGAACAAGATGCCTGTCTTGAAAGATGCTGTCCGTGTCATCCCCAGTTTAGAAGATGGGCTTGTAATTGTGCTCTCCGTCATGGAGAAAGGGGCAAGATTATGCTAGTTTTAAAGTCAGAATGACCTGGATTCAATTTCAGGTACTCTTTTGACCTGTTTGATCTATAAGGAAAATTGCTTAACCTACGTCTGAATTTTCTCATAAGAACAACTCCTACCCAGGGTTGTAGTGAGGGTTTCTACGTGTCTGCCACATGGTTGTCATTCAGATCTTACTGCCCCTGTTTTATGGCATCAGGATAGATTGATGAATTTTGGAAACTGAAGAACACACTCATAGCCCTGCGGGTAAGAATACTGGCAAAAATCACCAGCAACCTTGTCCAGTTCCTAAAGCCCTGGTCCCTTGGAGGACCAAAGCAGGAACGCTGGTGACACCAACATCAGTCCTCGAAGGGTCCAAATTTTTACTTTCATTTTCCATCTGATTGTAAATTTATCTGGTCATAATGTCTATGATATCAATTCTTCTATAAGAATGTAGGCTTATCATTTTTATCGTTCACACTTTTCAATAAGGACAGTGAGCTTTAGAAACTACATAATTTATCCAAGGCCACACAGTTACCAAGTGATGAAGAATCAGTCTAGCTGAAAGTTCCAACCACTCTAATTGTGTTATGCTGCATTATTGACAGTGAACAGATTTTGTAAAAAAAAAAAAAAAAAAAAAATAGAGGAGGAGCAGGAATGTTACCATTCATTCCCTGTGCAGTTGGATTCTGAGGGTAATTGTCTGGGATCACACAGTCCACCTTTTCCCAGAACATTGCTAAATGTGCACCCAGATTTCTGGGGATATGGAGATCTCAGCAGTATGTGCTGCTCTCGCTGCCTAAAGGTGGTATCTTCAAGTTGAAGCACCATAGGCAGGGATGGGAGCTAGTACCTCCTGACCAATTCCTTCTACCCTATATACATTGCCCAGGAAGCAGAGGTGAATGGATAAGATCTCTCAGCCTAAAGCTTCCAAGTAGCTAATAACATGCCAAAAGTAGGGGCGCTGGGTGGCTCTGTCGGTTAAGCAACTGCCTTTCACTCAGGTCATGATTTCAGGGTCTTGGGATCAAGCCCCGCATCAGGCTACTCATTCAGTGAGGAGTCTGCTTCTCCCTCTCCCTGTGCCCCCCACCCCACCCCGCACTCCTGCTCTCTTTCTATCTCAAATAAATAAGTAAAATCTTTAAAAAAACAAAACAAAATAAAAGCACACCAAAAAGGATACCAAAAGTGTCCTGCCAGAGGTTTGCCGAGAGGTAGAATGGTAAAGGAGGACTGTGGGATAACTGGCATGGCCTCAAGCCAAAAGAGCGCTTGAAAGGAAACTAATTTGTAAGAGGGATCCCAAATGAACTTGGGATCTAGAACCAACGCCCTTGGGAATCCAGGTGAATCTCCCTTTTAAAGGGCCAGTAATGTGAATGCCCATGCCTTCTCCTGTTGAGTCCCTTGCCTGGTTTTCATTTGTGGAATCAGACTTGCAGTCAGCGTTTTTTGGATAAAATGTACAAAAGCTAGAAAATTGGCTGTTTCTCCTAAAACCAAATTAGTGCCCATAGTTTAAAAATTAATGATGGTATTATTCCTTAAACGTGCATCTTTTCCCCACTGGTCACAAAATTAGACGTCCTCTCCCAGTCTTTTGACAGGTAGATGTGGCCATGTGGGTGAATCCTGGCCAGCTGAACCTGGGTGCAAATTATGTTTGCTCTGCTCAGGTCTGGCCCATGAAAACATGCCCATGGGATCAACCGTACTTTTTTCTTTTACAACTAAGTGGAGTAAACCCAAGCACCACAGCCATATTTAAAGTCACATATTGATGATGGCAAAGGCACTAAATAGAAAGTAACTGGATCCCTGAATCACCGTTTGAGGGAGAACCTACCAGAAGAGTCATTTGTTCAGGAACACGTGCACTGAAGTGTCACACAAAGAGAAGATAAACTTGTATTATGTTCAAAATGCTGACATTTTCAGGTTTATCTGTTCAAGCAGCTAAAATTACCTTAACGGACAGAAGCCTGTAACAAAATAATATAATGAAGAAGGTTTTCCGTAAGTTATATTTCAGATTCTAGGGACAATAAATACCCTCCAAAAATTTGAAAAGATAAATGAAACATGTATTATCACTGGTTAGTTTGCTTTTTTTTTAAGAAACAGATTATTTTTCTGAACATTTTTTGAAGACTATACATATAAAGTTTTGACTTCAGATATTTGACAGTTGGCACAGAAAATACAGTGCAGATTGCTTTCTTTGATTTGACAAACAATAATATAGTGATTAGAGCGTCATGAGGATGATTTTATTTCCTGATTGTCTTTGGAATTTATTAAATAGGGAAAAGCACATTTCAGCTGTCCCCCTGACAACTTCCAAGGCACAGCAGCTCTACTCCTTCTTCTTCAGAAAGCTGCTGATTCCTTGGAAATACTCTTAGGTAACTTCTCCAAGTAAGGACAAACCTGAAGATTTTCTACTTTCTTTTTCTGGTCCTGACGTTCCAGACTGCCTCGGGAGTAAACTAACCACCAGCTCTTCCTTCAAGCTGTACTGTAGTCTTCTGTGCAAACAGGATAAAGATCTGTATTGCAGCCTGTATGGGACAGGTTGAGAATCGACGGCAGGAACAGGTGGCTTGTGCCTTCTGGATGTTAATACCTATTTTGTGGTGAAAAAAAAAAAACAAAAAACATTAAAGCAGGTCCTGTTATTCTGGCGTGACTGAGAAGTTACCATTTTCTCAACAACGTGATTTCCTGTTTTTCACGACCATCAGATCCGGAGCGGCTAGACCAAAGCATCACCAGCACCGTTGGCGAATTGATTATGCCGCTGAGTTTTGTGATTGAGCGGACCACAGAGAAACACGCATGGCCAGGACTTAACGGCGCAGGCAAGGCTCCCTCGCTGCGCCCCGACGGCCAGAAGGGGGCGCCCGAATACAACGTACCTGGCACTCCCTGCGCGGGAGAACCTCAGCTTCGCCAGCAGCGGCGGGTCTGGCCTGGGTGAGGTGTCGCCGGGGTCCGGGGTCCGGGACGGCGTGGAATCGGGGTGGGGGCCAGAGAGCAAACTCTCCCTTGTCGGGCCTGACCGCTGAGGGGAAACTTTGCCGCGGTTTGCGTGGATCCTTCATGTCCTGGGTTGGCCCTTGCGTGGATCCTCTGCTTTGTCGGGCAGTGTTTTTGCAGAGTCAAACGTGTAGGAATGGCGCTTTCCTGGGGACGCACGGCCCGAACTGGGAGCGTGCTGCCTGGGATATGTTTGCAAATCCAGGCTTGTTTCTGGGGTTAAAGACAAGAATTCAGGGAAAGGGGATACGCATCTACAATCTGGACGCGATCTCATAAATATCGAAACCCTGCAGTGGAATGATTGGGTAATAGGTCCAATGCACGGCTGAGATTTATTGGAGCCGGAGGCCAAAGGCAAACTCTTCCCATATATACTTGCTTTTGTTATTACTATGTTTTAGTGGTTCATTTTTCTTAGAGCGTTAAGAATTGAAAACATTCTCTCTTCAGTGTCATTGCCCTACATTTTTTAAAATTGTCAAGGTCATCAAAGTTAAGGAAAGCCTGAAGAATTGTTTCCAGTTAAAAGAAGAAAAGAAATACGAGAGTACTGGGTGAAAGGCACGATCCTGGATTAAATTCTTTGAATATAAAGGAATTGGGGAGGACAACTGGAGTATGGGGGGGGTGTCTTTGAATGATTGGAATTTGTGAATTTTTTCTCCTATTCTTTGAATGTTTCCATAAGTTTGAAAATTGTCTCAAAATAAAGTTATTCTAAAATAATTATGCTCTCCTCAGCCTCCAGAAAGTGTCTGATGTAATTAATCTGGTATAGAATCTAGGTCACTTCTTTAAAAAAAAGTTCTCCTGTTTATTCAGTGAAGTTTAGATTCACAACCAGAGCACAGTGAAAACCTAGAAGATCCAGAGACTATGTGATCAGATAACAGAAGGCTGCTAGCTCTCGTTTCTTAGAAAGACAGAGCTGTTCCCAGATGATGGGGAATGGTGTGGGTTAGTAATGGAGAAGGCGGGGGAGTTGTGAGCAGAGGAGGAAGGACGGAAGAAATGGGTAGAAGATCTCAGGTTATAAAAAGGTACTTAATTCAGGAACTCTAGAAGAAAGTGAGGAGACAGAACTGAGGGAACTGATGTAACAGGAAAAGCAGCTTAAAGTGAGGACATTTGGAATGAATCTCAGGGCAGGGTTTCCTTTTATTTGAAAATATTTCTATTTCCTCTTTAGTGCCCCTGGGAGAATTCCTTGACTCTCCCGGGATAGACATTACTGGTCTTGGATTTCCCTGGCTTCTTTCATGTTTTAACTCATCTCGGGAATCTCTGGGCCAGGCCTCTTTATTGTGTCAGCACCAACACGAGAGAGAGAGGAAAGAGCTGCTCAGCCTCTGAAAGTCTCCAAGTGGAGAGTACTCAATACCTCCTCGGAGTACAATCCTATCAATGGAGCACACGTGATCTCGAAGACCTGACACCGTGTGGCCTCCTTCAGCAGGACTCCTGCATTAAATATGCTAAATGGACCACGTGCAGAAAACCATTCCTTGAGTTTTTCAGAGAAGGATGAATAGAAAATGTCGTTAGCCACTTTAAAAATGAAGAACTTAGAAGATGGGTCTCCCATCAGTGTAGACTCACCTTATTCACTAATAATGACCGCTGCTGCTTTCGTAGACAGAGGAAGGTGAGACTGTCTTACATACCATTTTTCCTTGTCTTTCAGCATCAACATAGAAGCAGGAAGAAAAAGTTTGAGGCTTAAATGTAATGTTCTGCTCTTGAATGCCAGACTCTGTGGATTAAACTTCATATCTCTTTTCAGTGAGGGCTCAGGTCAACAATCACTGAGGACATCAGTTCCTAGAACCTGTCCTCAGAAACTAATGACCTGGTAGGCCAGCCCTTTGGGAAGGAAACAGGCCTCATCCTGATCCCTGTTGTGCTCATCCATTGGAAAGGAAGAGTGATTGAGTTGGGCCATGGGTCTTGCCCAATAGATGGTGGGGTGAGATACAGCAGAAGGACCGTTGGTTTGGGGGGCAAATGTCTGGGTCCTTTGGACATGTTTCAGATTGTTAACTTTCCAGAGCATCAGACTCCTCTTTGGAAAGAGCACTGGTCTCCAAATCTCATGGGATTGTTGTGAGGACCACTTGGGACCATGTGTCTGAAAGGAGTGTTAAGATGACAGAGCCCTATCCATAAGTGAAGCTTACTGTAATTGTCCTTGAACTTTAAAGTTTGCATCCTAATCCCTGGGCATTCAGGAGCTAATCTTGACAAGTTCAACTTCCTACAAGATGCTACCTTTAGCCTCTGTGACCCGGGGTCCTATATTCTTTATTGGGAGCTCATAGCCGAGGCAGTAACATGGCACCGGACCTATTTCCTCTTCAGAAAAGGGGACTGATCTGTCCTGTTAGTTGTGTTATTTCAGGCATCCTTCCTCCTAGATGGACTGTGGAATGCCAAGCTCTGCATGCAGGCTGAAGTGACACAAGAGGGAGAATCACAACAGGATGTGAAATCAAGCCTTGGACTTAGGATAAAAAGAATATCGCCAGGTCAGAACGACCTCAGAATGACAAGCCCACCTGTCCCCACTCTGCTTTTAAAAGTACTTTGTATCTCTTATCTCTTGCAGGTACCTGTACAGGTTTCCTTTGTCAGGTAGCTTTCCAGAAGAGTTCCACCGAGATCCTTTTTCGGAGAAGTGTCTTAGAGCAGCCAAGGAGGGGGTGCTTGTGTGGCTCAGTCACTTAAATGCCAGTTCAGATGGGCAAGGGGAAGTCCTCAGGACCTTGAATCTCTGGGTGGGGAAAAGCTTCCACCTGCCCCCAGATCCTCCCTCTCTTCTTGACACAGCATGAATAGAGGGGAGATGAGTGCTGCTCCCCAACACGCATTCACCAAGCAGCTGTTCCTCGCCACCTACTGTGTCAGTCACTGTACTTCATGCCCGTGAACAGCATGGGCTGACAGACATCCTTTCTATTATCCCCATCTTCTGAAGAAGCAAACGGAGCACATGGAGGGGCAGTAACTTTCTCAAGGTCATAGAGACTGTCTGGAATGTAGGCCTTCTGTCTCCCCAGCCTGAGCTCCTGGCCACATGGTAGGACTCTCACAGTCCACACTAATCAAAGAGGCTGTTGAGAATCTGAGGGAAGCCTTTGGGTTGGTTAACTTCATGGGTCAGTGTGGCCGCAATCCCCAGATATTTGGTCAAACATTCTAGAAGTTGCTGTGAAGCTATTTTTTTAGGTGAGATTGACATTTGCCTTACTAGATATTGAACAAACCAGACTGCCCTCCATAATGGGGGTGAGCCCCATCCACTCCACTGAAGGCCTTCCTTGCTGGAAGGAGTGGAACTTATGCCAGCAGACCACATCTGGACTCAAACTGCAACTCTTCCCTGGGCCTCCAGCTGCGGAACTACTGTGCAGATACTGGACTGGACCATCTCCACAAACTCATGGACCACTTCCTCAAAATAAACCTCTATGTACGCACATACTACTGATTCTGCTTCTCTGGAGAGCTCTGATTCAGCCAGGTCCCAGAGAAGTTCTCTCTCCAATTCCCATTTGTCCTGGGCATGCAGGCACTGCCCGTCATGCCAGACATTCACAGTACAATTAACTTCGTCATCAGGATCCTCACTTCTGTTACACACCAGTCTTGTCTCCTGGAGGATGACGGCATTTGTGAAACACCTTGCTCGGCCAGCAGTGTTTTCTAAGACCTGAATTTGGATGGGTTTGCGTGTCGCGGTCTACGAAGTGAGTCTTTTCTCCTTTTCTTGTACTCGCAATCTCAGGCTCTGCTTGCTTCCCCAACATCCAGGCACCCTGCAACTGGCCTTTTAAATGTAGCCAGAGGCAGAGTGGCCAGCCTGTGCACCACTTTGCAACTGAAGTGGATCACACTTGACGTTGGTGCTTCAGCTGGGCAGCCGAGAGCCCCGGAGAGCACAGAGTAGCTGAGCTGCTTCTGTTCCGTGTTCTCCAGCCGCTCCTGCCCCTTACAGCTTCACGGTTCTTGAAGCCCACTTTGGTTTGTGGCCAGTTGAGCTCCTGTGACGGGTGCCGTCTCCTCCTGGTGGAATGAGAATGTCTGGCTCCTACCCACCGGTGCAAGGCGCTCCTGGACACCTGACAGGCTTGTGAGGTTGGTGTTGGTGCTGTAGCTCTCTTCATTCAGTTTCTCTACCAAGCTGCTCATCCGTGGCGTCCTGCCTGTGACAGCAAAGCATTGCATGGGGGGAGGATCAGGACGTGGCTTCACACTCAGCAGCCTCCCGCTGACACCACACAGTGATTCCCTGTAGATGTTCACAGCCGCCATAGCAGCGTCCTGGGCCTCTCCTGGTCCCTGCCCCCACACACAGGTGTCTTGGGCAGGTAGAGTCCGGAGGGAGACCAGGACACTCCAGAATCAAAGATCCAGTGGGATTAGGTGTCTTGCCCAAGATCATACACACAAACTGGTGGAATGGATAACCGATGCAAAATCCTATACTGTGGAGTGTGGATGATATTTTAGGTTTCATTTAGGGATTTCTGTTAATTTTTCAAATCTGAGTTTAGGCTATTATTGAAGTCTCTTTGTCTTGATCCTTGCACTTCCAGAAAGATATCACAGAAACACAAAAAAATATATATATGCATAGAGATGTTAACCCCCCTGTCCTTCTAGGTACCACCTCATTTCTCTCCTCCACTTCACAAACAAGCTTCCCAAAGTGACTTCGTGTACACAGGGGCCCTGAGTCCCGTGCTTGTGTTTCCTCTTCCACCTGCTCCCTTCTGGTTTCTGCCCCACCAATTCCACTGAACCAGATCCTGTTCAGGTCACCAATGGTGTCTGTTTGCAGAGCCCCTGGGACAGATTGTTGGCACCTGTCCTGCAAGCACGACTTTGACCTTCTTCCCTGCAGGAATCTGTCCCCCATGTGTCATCGTGCCTGTGTGTCCTTCCAACTGCACTGGCCACTCCATCACAGACTCTCCTCTTGCCTGATCTTCAAATATTGAGGGTCTGCAGAACCACATTTAGGTCCTCTTCCCATTGTCCTCCCTGCATAGCAATGACCACATGCACTCCCTTGCCCTCATCCCAGATACGCAATAAAGAATTTCAAATGAATACCACCCGCCCCCAGGGCATTTTTTGTTTAGTCTAGACCCTTAAGCCCAACCAGCAGCAAGACCTCCGTAAGTAAGGATCTCCCAGGGACCCTGCAAAGGATGTTTAGCTTCCCTCCCCTCCACAGTATTTGTATTTAAAGTTTCTAAGTAAGAACATTATTTTCCTTTACATCTTTTTGAGTTCTATACAATAATTGAAAGCTAAAAACTATTTATTCTCTCTGTAAGTCTCCTAGTGAGACTGAATGTTTGGAAACAGAAGTTGTCCCGTTAGATTTCCTGAGCTGTGCTTCTGAAAGGTGATTCTGCAATCTGCCACACTGACACTCAGTTTACATAGGAAATTACTGAATGAATGAATAAATAGATAAATAGTATCATCCATTCTTCCGGTTGGCTTTGAAAACAAGTACTTGGATTTAAATTTAAGAGTAAACAGACTCAGGGACCTGGGTGGCTCAGTCCATTAAGAGTCCAGCTCTTGATTTTGGCTCAGGTCATTTTCTCAGGGTCACGAAATGGAGACCCTCCACTCCCACCCCCGGCCAGCATGGAGCCTGCCCAAGATTCTCTCCCTTTCCGTCTGCCCACGTTCCGCTGTCCCCATCATACTCTTTCTGTCTCTCTCAAAAAAAGAAAGAAAGAGAAGAAGAAAGAAAGACAAAACTGAAAAAACAGACTCAAGAAGTTGTCTTTGATAAGAATTAAATATGAAAATGCATATTTAATACATTGAAAAGATGAAAATGTTTTCTAAATTTTAATACAAATAAAGGCAAATATTTAATATGAAAATATAAATATAAATATGATAAGTTACAAGAGTGAATGAAGAAGAAAGAAAGAAAGAACGAACGAACATCAGGGCAGTCATCTCTTAGGGATAGGTGATCCTGAAGCTGGATTTTTAAACACGTTCTTGCTTACTACTACTCAGAACACACTTGGCGGAATTAAAGTCAACAAATTCTGCAATGAAACCAGGAATGACAGCCTCTTGCAGTGACCAGACATATGTGTGGGGGTCATATGGCACATTCGTCCCTGAGAATCATTTCAAGGTGACCCCAGGTCTCCATCCTTAATTCCTAACCTGCTTTGCAAGTTGGTGGCTGAAGACAAGGAACTCACGATTTCCGCTCTGACGATTCCCCAGGCGCAGTCGCTGTCCTTCTTCTCTTCCAGGAGGAGAGGAATTTCCTGGAAGTACCTCTTTGGGGCGGGTGTGGGGCGGTCCATTCCCAGGGCTAGCTCTCCCCACCGCCCGCCCAGCAAACAGGTGTCCAGATCTTGCCGCGGCCAATGGAGGCCAGAGCGCAGCTGGTCCAGCAGGGGGCGCTCCAGGCAGCCGAGGCGCGTTCCGTGTGCAAGAGGTTGAAGGTCCGCTGGAGCCGCTTGTGAAGGACAGACCTGGCCTGGGCCTCCCGCCGCTGGCTGCCTTCCACCATCTCCCGCGGGAATCTGAAGGCTTTTCAGTCCTGCTGACCGAAGAAAGGGGACAGTCTCCTCATCTGGCCCAGAAGCACGAAGTTCTCCCTGCTCACCAGTGCGTGGCTCTGAGGCAGGGCATAGCCCTGAGAGCCCCCAGGACCTCTTGTGAGCACCCCGAGGGCGGGGCGCAGAGGGCGCAGGAGGACCATGGGGAACATGAGGCCTCCAGGCCTGGCCAGGCTGGGCGTGCAGGGAACCTGGGAGCTGAGGTTCTCTGTTTGCCACATAGCTTTTCAATGGGCAGCACAGAAAATTTCATTTTCTGAACACTCGTCTCTGCTTTTACTTCCTATTTTTTGTTTTCCTTTATGTAGTCTCCATATGGTCTAAGAGGATGTCTCAAACTAGACTATGACTTTCACAACAGAAGCTTATTTTCCCAGTAAACTTCCGATGGGTCCATCCGCGTGGATACTTACCAGTCAAATGAGAGACATCTTTGTCCTAAAGACCGAGGTGGTGCAGGAATGTAAGGACTCATGCACACACCCCGACACACATACCTGTTTTACTCTTCTTTGTGTGAGGAACAAATCTAGCCTTGATTCTGCACTAAGGTTTTACCCTCCTTCCCTTACACAGGGAGATGGGCTCCTTCCTCTCTATGGATTTGTATGTTGTTAGGTACTGATCAGACCAAGTATGGCACACAAGTTCTCTAGAACGAGGACTGAGTTTTATTTACTGTTATATTCACAACAAAGTCTTATGGCAATGAGTGAATGGGTTTCTCTGATGTTTCTCTTCATTCTAGAAATAACTAGTGCAGATCCATGTGGTTACAGTTCACGGGGACCTCAAGGGCAAGACTAGTACAGGCACTGTCCTTTCTCTCTGACATTTTGTAACCTGTCTACACTGCTCCTAGGCTGTGTCAGTGCCCCCAAGAGGAAGCCTGGTTCTTGTCTGGGACGTAGCGGTGTCAAGGTTCTAATTCCAGATAACTGGATTTTCCCAGCAGCACCTCACTGACAAGGTAGTTATCACCTCTACTAATATATTTCTTCTGGAGTGACTGAGTGTCCTCCGCCCAGGCTCTCCTGGACTCACTCCCAGACGACATGCTCGCCATGTCCTGAGGACTCTAGATTCCTCTACCGTGCAGGGGCTGGTTTCCTTGTTAGCAAAGCACTTACTGCCCCTAGATCCTTGCCCTTGCCTCTGGAGTGTTTGTGTCAGGAACCCTCTCAGTGCTGACCTCCTCCTCTCCTGACCAGAAGAAGGGGTCTACAGCCCTCAAATGCTGAGGGTGAACATTTTCTCCAAGTAGAGGAAAGACCCGATTATAATAATTTCACCTTGAGTAAGGGAATATATTTATTTTGCCACCACAGTTCTTACTTTCCAGTTTTTTCATTTTTTTTTAAAGTAAGCTCCACACACAGGGTGGAGCCCAATGTGGGGCTTGAAATCACAGTCTGACATCAAGACCTGAGCTGAGATCAAGAGTCATGGATGCTCAACTGACTGAGCTACCCAGGTGTCAAGATTGAAAAATAGCCATCCCCGACTCTCATGACTGACTCTCATCCATGACTTGTTAATCTCCCCTTTGGAGGCCAGTTACTAAAGCAGAGGACACCTAGTTCTGAATAATTTTGTAGGAAGAGACAAATAATATTCTCATATATCACTGTCAGCATTAAAATAAGACGATAGCTACAATATTTAAGCTGCTCCTTATGGAAGATGCAATGCGAGAGTTCATCTAAGTGCATGAGTTCAGTGAATATTCACGCTATTCTGTCATAATTGTTAAATATGTTTTTACTCCTGAATTACACACAGCTCACTATTGCTCCATGGATTTCCATGATTCATATTGTATTTTTCAGCTGATTTTGACCAATTTTTTTCTTTGCTTAAAATATTAAGAAAGAAAATGCCTGACCCATCTACCCATCCTCATTTTTGAAGAAAGTCTGTCAGTCTCAGTCATTCCAGGAATATTTTTTTATCAGTAGTAATAGATAATTTTTTGAAGGATTGAATGAGTTATCTATTCCCGCCTAGTGAGTTCTTAAAGCTGAGCAGCTCGCTGATGTGCAAGTTAGTAAGAACCAAGAGAGGATAAACCATTGTAAGTAATTAAGTCATGATTTACACTAACTACAGTACTAAACACAGTAACAAAATTTGCTAGAACATCCATTCCATGAAATCACTCAGGAAAAAAAATATGGCATAAAAGGGCAAATTATGCCCAGAATAATGAAGCCCATTATTCCCAGATCCCATGCAATATTCTTCTCCAAGTCAGACGCACTGACTTCTCTTATTCATGCTCCCACCCGCTCCAGGGTGGTCTCTGCTTATGCATTCCACCAAACCGACTCTCAGGAAGGTCAGCAAAGGCATCTGTGTTTCTCACATCGCAGGCAGTTTCAATCCACATCTTCCAGGAATCCGCTGATGGTCTTCGAAGCACATTTACTTCCTTTAAGACACTCACCAACATCCTCTCTTATCCCTGTGCTGTATGGCCACGAGTCCACCGTCTCCTTTGTGGCTCTTCTCTCCCCTCCCTTCAATGGTTGAAGAGCCTCAGAATCAAGTTTATGTCTGTTTCTCACACGACATGGTCTCCCTGCGTGACCACCTCTGTTTCTGGCTTTTCCTGCTAGATATGGACCTCAGTCATGGCGTTTCTTGTCAAAATGACAGCTCACCTCCCCCTGACACTGGACATACATGCCTTCATGTCTGCCAGTGACCTGTTGAGGGGTCTGCAGCTTTTCTGTGTACTTCCTGAATGTCTCCGTTCTAGCAGCAGGTGAGAGAAGTCACGCCCTTTCCTTCTTCATTAGAACACTAAGTAGGAGGATTGTTTTTAGATTCCCATCCCTACAGCAATCAAAGATGTAGACATCAGGACTGTATTTATTATGTCCTATAGCCTAAGGGCAATGTGCAAGTTGTCTTAGAGAAAGTCAGTTGTTATTTCCAATGTTAATGTAGTATGATGGTAAATGCATTCTGCCATCTAATTTCTAATTAAGTTGCACAATTAGACCGGGTGTGACTCTTTGAAAACACTTTCTGTAGTAAAAGTTCCATAAAGAAAAACATGATAAACTGATTACATATTAAAAATATATTTTATTATATTCTGCTATGTAAACGTGCTCATAATATTATAGGAAAAATCTGAAGCTTATCAATTTTTACATAAATAAATATTTAAATAGATAAATAGACACGAGCAAGGTCATCTGTAAGCGACTACTGCTTGTAGAGTTGACATGTTCTGAAAACACTTGACAAATTGACTCTGTTCATGTCTTTGCGACAGCAGAAATGAGGGTCTCTGACATGGCAGAACTCCAGAATGTGTGATGTTATCAGTGAGAGGGAATCATTTCCATGTTGAAATAGGTCTCACTTCCTGCTAATCAATCTCTTATGCAAGGCTGTTGATGCATACAAGAGTTTCATGATCTCTGCTCGGACCATCTCCCAGGCACAAGGGCTGTGTTGCTTCTTGCAGATAGAGGGAGATTCTCTGGAAGTAGTTCCTCAGGATGGAGTCCCCATTCACCAGGGGTGTCTCTCCAACCCCCACCTCCTGCAGGGGACAGGCTTCCAGGTGGCCCAGCTGCTCAGAAAGTCCCGAGCACAATTCCTCCAGGAGGGTCGTGTTCCAGGGAGCAGGTGAGGCCTCTGTGCAGAAGAGGTGGAAGGTCTTCTGGTTCGTCACATGGACGACAGAGAGGGCTTGAGCCTTCTGCAGCTGCTTGTCGTCAAACGCCTCCTGGGGGAAGCCAAAGTCGTTTGTGTACTTGTCACAGGAGCTAGCAGACAGTCTCCTCATGTGTCGCAGGAGCATCAAGGCCCTCCAGTGCAGCAGGCCGTGGTCCTGAAGCAGGTCACATCCCAGAGAGCCGAGGGAGTGGCAGCTGAACACCACCAGGGCCACCAAGAAGGAACAGGTCAGGGCCATCGGGGATCCTGCAGGTGCTGTTGGCCTGGCTGGGGTGGGCACGTCTGGGACCCGTGGCTCTAGCTTCTCTGAACATCTTCTCTTGTGCGTGAGGCTTAAGTAGGGGACATAGGAGTTTTCAATTTCTGAACGTTGCCCTTCCTTTCTACTTCTCTTTTTGCTTTCCTTTCTACACTTTCTACTGGGGTTTAGAGCATGGGTTTCTCAACTGTTTCTTTTTCCTATTGCCATCTCCTGTCAAAGTCTTTCGAATATTTATGTAATTGAACCTTCCAACAAAACATGGTAACATGGATCTAGAGTCTATATTGTTATGTATTTATAGCTCTGCTTTGTAGATTGAAAAATGCAGAGTTCATTTTACTCTGTTTAATTCAGAATTAAGATTGACTAAAAATTTCAACTGAAAGCTAAGTTTTGTTTTTTTGTTTTTAGATTTTATTTATTTATTTGACAGAGACAGAGAGGTCACAAGCAGGCAGAGAGGCAGGCAGAGAGAGAGGGGGAAGTAGGCTGAGCAGAGAGCCCAATGCAGGCCTGGATCCCAGGACCCTGAGATCATGGCCTGAGCTGAAGGCAGAGGCTTAACTCACCGAGTCACCCAGGTGCCCTCAACTGAAAGCTAAGTTTTAAAGCTATTTATCCTTCACTGGATATCTACATTTGATTAGTGACTTCTAATTTTTTACTTATTTAAATAGAAATGTAAAAGTGAGATGCAAATTAAGAGTTTCTAGAAAGACATAATAATTATATCAAAGTACTTAAATATTTAGAATCATTCCAAATTGCTACAGCCAATGAAAAGTTACTTATTTATTGGATGTTTCTTTTCAGTGTACTGTATTTTAATGTGGCCTCAATGAGAAAATGATTTTGACTTCACTTGCAGCTAGATATTCATCAAGTTATTCTCAGAATATATATATATATTTTTTTAGTTGACACATGCTTGTATTTGTTAATAAAGGAATGAACAGACTGTTTGTTCCCAGTCTCCCACAGGGCCAGCCAAGCCCTTGAGCAAGGCTTCAGAGAACATAGGTGACACTCTAGAGCCCTTCTGTATTAAGAGTGGATCCAAGGGCCACTCTAAAGGCCCTCCTGAGCTCTCCTTGCCCTACCAGGGTCACTGCGGCTCTGACATGAGAACTCAGCTGTAATCTCAAGATGTCAGTGTTAATCAGTCAGTTCTCCCAGGAAAGAATGGTCAGATCCTACAGGATTGACCCACACCATAACCCAACACATTTACCCTGCTAATATAGTTGCCAATGGGACCAAGACTGATGATGGTTGCATGTAGAATTCTCTTCTCAGCAGAGAAGCAAAGTTAAAATCAGAAGTTTGTTCAGGGAGAAGAGAATCAGAATCAAGTGGAGTAGAACTAGAATGGCTGGATACCAACATCTCCATACAAGGAGACACCTGGTGAGAAGGTTGCCTGGGCTTCCATTCCTCAGACAATGCAGAAGGCTCTTGAATGAGTTCCGCATGATCTACCTCTCCTTTTTCAATAGACTTCATCGATTGCCAATTCTTCCATCTGACCAGCTGCTTTGTGAGATGCACCTCAGAGTGAGTGAGCTGGCAGGTCCAGTGATAAAGGCCATATTTCAGACAGAAATCTTCCTGAAGAGATTAGAGAGAAACTGTTCCCAGGAAATTCCTTGTCTGGAGAGTCACATTTAGAAATAATCTCCTGGGACAGGTAATTCCCTGAGATGATTTTTAGAGACTATTTCCTTATACATTCTTAGCATCCATTTGAGGGGATGATATTTCATGGCTGAGTCTCCATGTTTGGAGGATACATTCTCTTAGGTGCTTACAGATCGCCTGACCTTGATGGCAGCCTGCTTTTCCAGGATTAGGTACCTCAAAGTGATGTACTGTGATGGAGAAAGTAACCATTTTGGGATGGTTCTGGGTTTGACCCCCAGGTCTTGCTTGTTCCTTGGTATGTGTCCTTGAAGCTCTCTAACCTCTGACTCTCAGTTTCTTCAACTATAAAATGGAGGTAATCATATCACCCACATTGCAGGGTTTGTTTTGTTTTGTTTTGTTTTTACTGTGGATTAAGTTTTTTAATGTCTAAAAAGCCACTGATAGCTTTCAATCAAAATGTAGTAATCGGCTATGATAACTAGGGTAGGACAGAGCTTTGCTTCCCACAATTCTCCAATTCTACTCTATCAGAAATACCCACGCTCAGGCCTTTCCCTCTGGAGAACACCAGGGACTCTTTTGTCTTTCTTTTGTAAAATGCATTATGTTTGTAGTGGGCATGTTTAATGACTGTTTTTCCCCACTTTGGCATAAGATCCATGAGTGCAGAGGCCGTGCTGACCTATTAATTAAGGTCATCCCTGTGCCTAGTCATTGGGGTTCAGAAAAAAACTGTTGGGATGAGTCACTACATATTAAGGACACACTAGAAACCAATGTGGTTATATCTGGAAGGGAGGTCACTGCTGGAGGGTCCCAGCAGAACCTACAGTTTCCATTGCTTCCTGAGAAGGGAACTGATGATAAAGTGGTTGTGTTGAAAGGCCTGTGATTGAGACATCAGGCTTTTCTTATACACCCAAAACCTATGACTCATCCTGACTGTAGTAGTTCCTTTGCAAAGAGACAAAAATACAGTGCCCTGGGTATATCACCTAGTAAACTTGCTCATCACATGCTATAAATGAATATTGGGTTTCCCTAAAATGGACACAACAATATGAAGCTTTGAGCCCATATGAAGAGACTAGAGGAGAAAAAGGTTAGAAGTCAAAGTCACTGTAAGTTTTACTGTAAGTTCTATCAATAATTTTTCATATCACCTTGGTCAAGCCATTTCCTCTAAGTAGACCACAGATTATCAAGCTTTAAAATGAGGAAACGGAATAGCACAATTCCACTGCCTGTCCCAGCTCCACAATATCCTCATTCTACAGACAACCATGGGCAGGTCCTTCAACAATCAGAGGATTGTACATAAGGTTTTGCATCTCTCACAACTCCACGTCCCCTGGTGATGGCAAGGGTCACAGTTTATGGATTTGCTATTTCTTGGGAATTTGGTGCTGGCCGATTGTGGTTGCTTTGTTTTACTGAGCCAAAGCCTAATCAGTCATGTGGAGGTGGCCTTATCTGCAACTCATGTCTTGTCCATCCTTCTGCAGCCATGCTGCAAGCAGTACGAGCCCTGATGATCGTGGGCATTGTCCTGGGTGCCATCAGCCTCCTGGTGTCCATCTTTGCCCTGAAGTGTATCCGCATTGGCAGCATGGAAGACTCCGCCAAAGCCAACACGACACTGACCTCTGGGATCATGTTCATCATCTCAGGTAAACAAGGAGCTGAAATTCCCTCTCTGAAATGGACTTCTGGACCAAAGCAATTTCAGTTTAAGGAAAGCTTTCTGCTTTTGCTGGCAACTGCTAATTCCAGTATGATGCCCCCAGGGGTCTCCTGGGCTCCCCACTGCAGGTCCTTTTTCTGTCACAGGCCAGAAAGTGTCCATTTGAATAGCTCCTGCTTTTTTGTCCTAAGCTTCAGGACGTGGAGGGGGGTGTCTCAGCACCTCAAAGATGAGGGCATCTTCTGGAATATTTCTGCTTGCAGAATCTCCCTGCTCAGCAGTAGCCTGGCTGACTAGAGGCCAATGAGGTCTGATTCCGCCCACTTAGTGGTTCCTCAGTTCTCCTTTCCTCTCTGTTGGTTTGCTTCTCAGGCAGGATGTCCCCACAGGATAGCAATGATGGCTGCTCATATCTCTAGGCATATGCCATCTTTCAGCTGGAATACCTTGCCAAAAGGAAGTATCTCTTTCCTGATATCTAATGACGAGATAAGATGATATCCATTAGCCACCACTACCACAGGGTTGCTGAAAGAAATCAAACTTCTTCCTTAGAGAGCCTTCCAGGGACAGCTGAATCCTTGAACTGGTCGCAGGCTCGGTCAGCTCGGAGCGCAGCCAGAGGCAGGGTGACGGGAGTAAATCGGCGCTGTTCTCTGAGGGCGCACTGAGGAGTGGGGCCCCGGGCTCTCGGCTCCTCCAGGCTGGAGACCGGGAGGCCGCCATCTTCATTCCCGCCCTCCGGAACTCTCTCAGAATATTTTTTAATTTAGCACTAGATAGGATTACTGATGTGTTGAGTAAGTTTCGAAGAACTAAATTGTAAAGTACAATCTATTTGTATTTATTTCCAAAGCCCACATCACAACAGGGGTCAAACATCAACGACGTCCACAAGTTAGCCAATGGCAGCTCAAAGTAAGCAGAGATCACCTGTCCAGGTAAGATTCTGAGGTCCAGGAAATGATGGAGAGACACTCCTCCACTCCTGTGTTATTCCTGGTATTCCTAGGTGTGGCACTATCTTGCGACATTTCATGTATCTTCCACAAATTCCATGACTGTGATTCTTGTGTAATACCCAAGAAAACCCAATGACAGACAGTAAGTACTGAGCACTAAGGTTTTGTTAGACCACTCCAAGGTTGAGCTTTAGGGTACTACATACCTTGGCATATTGAAGCCTTGTTCCCAGCCCTAAAAACTATTTGTGTTACATTGTTGGAAGCAATTGGAACAGGTGTTGCTTCCGGTGTGGGGATGCTGGTAATGGGGAGAGACCATGCAGCTCCAGAGCAGGGAGGATGGGGAAAAACTCAGGACCTTCTGCTCACTTTTACTATGAACATAATTGCTCTGTTTAGAAAGTGTATTTTTCAAAAAGTACATAAGAGCCATGGACATTGCCTTATTATACTAGCGAGTCCGTTCTTTCCAGGAAAGAGCTCTTTTTTGGCCTGGAGGAAAATCTCCCATCAGGGGACAGACTTCTACATACAACACGAGCCCGTGTGCACACCTGGTCACTGTCTAGCCCACCTTGCCCCCTCGCTGGCAGCCTTCCCTGTAAAGACTGTGACAGGCCACAGAACAGCAGCCTCCTGCTCCTATCTCCTCTCTGCTCCTGCCACTGTGACATCACTGCAGTGGGGACATTCCCTCAGGTCAACAATAGTCACCAGGAGAAAAGAAAACAACAAGGCTTCTGCTAGCAGAGTTTCAAAAAAAAACCTGGAAATTTCAAACAACTTTTGTTCTTCTTTGTGGCTTTGTAATTGGAAGTAAAAAGGCCAGACAGAAACCACAAAGGAAAAGGAAGCAGCTGTGTGAATGGGCAGGAGAGGCTCCTGAGAAGGGAGGGAGGAGGGGAGCTCACAGGAGGTTTCTACACTAGGGGAGGGGGAAACACTGTGATTGGAGAGTGAACGGATGGGATCTCGGAGGGCATGGAGGAAGGGGAAACGTGCTGTACCAGAACATATCAAATATGCGGACATAGGTACAGTGTATAGGTATACATATGACATTATTGTGTATCTAATTTCATTCAGTGGATAGGCCACCCTTTCCCAATGGGTGTTTTTTATTCCCAATGGTATTTTGGGGATCAGCCATTTATAGTCAGTTACAGGGAAAAGGTTAAGAGAAGATCAATTTTTAGGGAAAACAAGAAAATATTGCCCATCTGTTAAATTCTCACTCAATGGAAGAAACTAGATGCTTTGAAATGTGCCACTTCATTATCACAACAGCTCTAGGAATATTTCCACCCCACTTTACATCTGGGGAAACTGAGCTACAGAGAGCTCAGGTGAGGTTCTCATGATCAAACAAGGAGATGGAAGCAGAATTCCAGATGCAGGGCACAGTCCTATAGCCCATGTCATAAATTCCTGCCTGAGGTTCCTCTTGGGAAATTCTGAAACTTGCCTTCTTCCACACGTCCTGGAGATCATTCTTCCCTGGTTGCGTCCCACATGCACTGGCTGCCCCATCTCTGTTCCCTTGAGGTTCTCTCCTTCTCCTTCTCAGCCTTAGAAGTTAAAGGTTCTCTGAAGCTTTAGGGCATCTTCTCATTCCACAGTCACATCAGATGGAAGGACTTTCAGCACCGTGCTTTGATTTCCAAATATGCAAGACACATTGCATTTTAATGTCTCCAGGACGTGCATTGTTGGAGAGTCCAGACTCACCCCTGCATCTCCAGTGGGAAGTCTGCTGGCCCCTCTTCCTGACTTCCCTCCCTTAGGCTCCTGGCCATAGATCCCCTTGGCATCTATCATCTGAAGAGGTAGACTCAGACTATTCTAGAGTGATTCCTTTCCCCCTCCCTCTGCTGGCAAAGCCAGGAGATTTCCCTCTGCTCTTCACAGGGGGAGCCTAGCGGAGAATCCAAAGGTACAACCCACATACCTATGGGCTCCACTAACTAGGGAGACCTGGACGTTGTAACTGTCCAGTGGAAGCACACAGAGCCTTGAGCCATGCTTCCATAACAGCTCGAGTTCCTACCAGTGCCTGCTCCTGGCGAGTGTGATTGTCTGAGAGCTCCTTTTTCTCCTGGTACAAGTGCTGAGACTGGCCCTGGGACCTCATCTGTGAGTGGATCTAAGAAGAGTTGTTGTTTTCTGCCTTCTTGCATTTGGGGGGCATTGGTTTTGTTCTTGTTGCTGCAGCTGTGACGTCAGGAACAACGTTCCAACTGGTTCAGTGTTGATCCAGAAACCAGAGGATCCTGCAGTATGTGAACACCTGAACAACTTCAGGCTAGCTCTGTCCTGTGGAGAGAGGCCCTTAGGGACAGTCCTGTCACAGACACATCTTAACCACAATGCTGAGTAACTTAACTCAACACATTGTATGGCTGAAGCAGAAAGAGGAGTCCTTAGAAAGATGGAACTCATGGCTATGTGACTTAGTGTTGCAGGTCAAGAATATCATTTCCAGGTCCCTTTCCTGCTTTCTTCCTTTTTATCATTTCCCTTTCATTATGTCTTCATTTGAATAGGAAGAGACGGGTCGCCTGATTTTGACTCAGACTCCTTCCCAGGCAGTCACTGTGTTTCTTCTCTCTCAGATGGAGATGGATTCTCTGGAAGCACGTCTTCAATGCCAGGCTAGGGCCCTCAAATCCGGGGGAGACTCCGCCAATCCTGTCGCAGGTACCACACAGGTGTCTGGGGTTCTGGCTGCCCCTGGGGCCCTGGGCGGAGTTTCCCCAGCAGGGTCGGGTTCAGGCAGCAAACGGCGGCACCCAGTGAGGAAGAGCGTGAAGGCCAGCTGGAGCATCTCGTGGAGGACATAGGTGGCCCGGGCCTCCTGGAACTGGCAGCCATGCACCATGTCCCAGAGGAGCTGTCCTGGGTCAGGGAAGGGACAGATGATCCTTCTTGTGTCAGAACCAGCAGGTCCTCCTGTGAAGCTGCCCGGGGCCAGGAGGCAGCTCACAGCCCAAAATGAGAGGCTGCCACTGGGAACCAGCAGGATCCCCGCAGAGGGGCTGGGCGCTGCACCTGCGGGTTTCTGGTGCCCTGGCGGACCAGTGGAGGGTGCCCCGGCCCCCAATTCATCTTCAGTTCTTTCTATTCATGAGTCTTCAATAGAACAGGGTAGTTTTCATTTGTAGAATGTTCCCGTACTCTTTTCATGCCTTTTCATTTTTGTTCCTTTCCTTTATATATGCTTTCCATGGATTAGAAGACATCGCCCATTTCAATTATTTGTTCATTTTTCATGGAAGTTTAATTAACCCAAAGAAGGTAAATCTCCCAGATCTATATTCTATCTATAGTCACTAGCTTCTGTTCTGTTCCTCCCCTTTCCTCCACTGCCAGTATGATTTCTGGTGAGTAATTCAGTCAAAACAGCTGGTCCCCATGGTCACAGCCCTTCTGCTTCCCTGCTTCATGGACCCTTTCCATTCACCCTTTGCACTGATGCAATTCCTTGAAGCCTTTTTCAGCTTTGAAATAGACTCTTAACCAATATTCGCTCTTATGCTACTGCCTTAGGGCCATTCCACCTTTGTTTGCAGTGTGGCTCTTTTCCCCCTTAACCAGGGGAGGCTTGAGGCATCACTCTGAAGTCCCTTTCTCTCTTACGTGCCCACTTCCCGTGCTGGGCTTTAAGTGAATGGAATGGCTTGTAAATGGCAGATTCAAAGATCCATTTTGTAAAGAATATTTGCACTTGGGTGCCTACCAGTGTGATGTGGAAGGTTACTAGTGCTTTTGTTTTTATATTCTGATGTGTCTGCTTCTTTTTCTGCTTATAGAATTCATATTTTACCTTCTTCCCATTCTACCTTTAAAATAACTGATACTACTTCAGTATGATTATTGTTCAGAGTTTGCTTTCTCTACAAAACTCAAAGATACAGACGGGGGATTGGATTTCTTATGTCTGCCTTTACCCTGAGGACAATATCCACACTGATTTCCAGGAAGTTGATGCTCTTACTTCTAATGTGAATCACAAAATAGTGAGTGAGTTGTACAATTTATTCTTTCATCAGGTTGTAATCAGACTTGTTTCCTCCTTCAATAAGAAACAAATGCAAGAATTTTTCTGTAGAAACATTTAATTAACAAAAAAATAAAAAATTAATAAATTAAAGCATATATATTTCTCTTAACCACAATGAAGGTACATCTAATATTATACAATGAAAAATAATTTACATCTTATAAATAGTGAAATACATAAATAGTTAATAGGTAGATCAGAATAGTCATGTGAAAGCAACAGGTGTTTGTAGCGTTGACTTGATGTGGCTTAATACTCTTGAATACATGTGACAAATTGATTCTGTTCATGTCACGATGACAGCAGAAATGACAGTCTTTGACACGGCAGAACTCCGGAGAGTGTAATGTTATTAGTCACAGGGAATCACTTCCATGTTGAATTGGGTCTCACTTCTTGCTCTTTAATCTCTTATGCAAGGCTGTTGATGCATACAAGGGTTTCATGATCTCTGCTCGGACCATCTCCCAGGCACAAGGGCTGTATTGCTTCTCTCGCAGATAGAGGGAGATTCTCTGGAAGTAGTTCCTCAGGATGGAGTCCCCATTCACCAGGGGTGTCTCCTGCAGGGGACAGGCTTCCAGGTGGCCCAGCTGCTCAGAAAGTCCCGAGCACAATTCCTCCAGGAGGGTCGTGTTCCAGGAAGCAGGTGGGGCCTCTGTGCAGAAGAGGTGGAAGGTCTTCTGGTTCGTCACATGGACGACAGAGAGGGCTTGAGCCTTCTGTAGCTGCTTGCCGTCAAACACCTCTTGGGGGAAGGCAAAGTCATTTCTGTCCCTCAGGCAGGAAAAAGGGGAGACTCTCCTCATTTGTTGCAGGAGCATCAAGGCCCTCCAGTGCAGCAGGCCATGGTCCTGAGGCAGGTCACATCCCAGAGAGCCGAGGGAGTGGCAGCTGAGCACCACCAGGGCCACCAAGAAGGAGCAGGGCAGGGCCATTGGGGATCCGGCAGATGCTGTTGGCCTGGCTGGGGTGGGCACGTCTGGGAACCGTGGCTCTAGGTTCTCTGAACATCTTCTCTTGTGTGTGAGGCTTAAGTAGGGGACACAGGAGTTTTCAATTTCTGAACGTTTCCCTTCCTTTCTACTTCTCTTTTTGCTTTCCATTCTGCACTTTCTACTGGGGTTTAGAGTATGGGTTTCTCAACCACGTATCATTTTTTTCTGTATGGTCTCTTGCCTCCAGAGTCTTTTGGATGTTTTTTATTTTTTATTTATTTTTTAAAAAAGATTTATTTATTTATTTATTTGACAGATATCACAAGTAGGCAGAGAGGCAGGCAGAGAGAGAGGAAGGGAAGCAGGCTCCCTGCTGAGCAGGGAGCCCGATGCGGGCCTCAATCCCAGGACCCTGGGATCATGACCTGAGCTGAAGGCAGAGGCTTTTCCCCACTGAGCCACCCAGGAGCCCTTTTGGATGTTTTTTAATTGAAACTTCCAAGAAAACTTAATAGCACAGAGACACAGTATATATTGTTTTGTATTTCTATCTGTTCTCTATAGGTAAAGAAGAAAGTGTGAAGTTTATCCCACACAGGGTTAAGAATGACTAAAAATTTTAAGCTAAAAGTTAACTTTTAAAGTTATTGATGCTTAAGTATATAAGTAAATTTGATGAGTGACCTATAATTTATTTACATATATAAGTTGTAATAAATAAAGCACATAAGCAAATTAAAATTTCCTAAAAAGACATAATGATCGGTGTACTCAAACATTTAAAATCATTCCAAATTGCTAAAAGCAAATGAGAAATTAAATTATTTTGTTAACATGTGTTTTTAGTGAACTGAATTTTAACGTTGCCTCATAAGACAAAATCATTTTCAACTTCACCAGCTACTAGATACTCTTGAAGGTATTGTCAAAATATTTTTTCTGTTTAACACTTGATAATTACTGATCAGTTTTGTAGAACTAAGTCATAAAATATAATTTGTACTTTATTGCCAAGCCCGCATCACGTCAAAGGTCAGACAAGCAACATCCACAAGACAGCCAATGGCAGCTCACCAGTAAGCAAGGATCACCTGTCCAGTTAAGACTCTCAGATCCGAGAGGGGCACCTGGGTGGCTCAGTGGGTTAAAGCCTCTGCCTTCGGCTCAGGTCATGATCCCAGGGTCCTGGGATCGAGCCCCAAATCGGGCTCTCTGCTCAGTGGGGAGCCTGCTTCCTCCTCTCTCTCTGCCTGCCTCTCTGCCTACTTGTGATCTGTCTGCCAAATAAATAAATAAAAATGTTAAAAAAAAGAAAAAAGACTCTCAGATCCGAGAAATGATGGAGAGAAACTCCTCCAATCCTAAATTATTCCTGTTATTCCTAGGTTTGTTGCCCTGATCCTGCAGACAGTTTGTGTATCTTCCAAAAATTCTGTGTCGTTGTTTCTTGTGTAATACCCAAGAAAACCCAATGAGAGACAATAAATACCAAGGTTTTGTTAGACCGCGGCAAGGACAAGCTCTGGAGAGCCACAGACCACTGCAATACTTCAGATTGGGTCACAACCACAAGAAGCAATTTTGACACTTGGAAGCAAGTATAACAACTCTTCCATCTGGTGGGGGATATTGATAATGCAAAAGACAATGTAGATACAGAACCAGGGTGTAGGTGGAAAACCTTGATATCTTTTACTCAATTTTTCTCTGAAACCAACCACTTTTTTAAAAAAAGTATGTTGTTTCAAAAATATACAAAAGCTATGGAAATTGGCTTATTACACTATTGGAGTCAGTTCCTTCTAAGAATGAGCCCTTTTTGACCTGGAAAAAAATCTCCTGCCTGGAGACAGGCTTCTGACTAGAGCACAAAGCAAGTCTCCAGACTTACTCACTCTTTGTCCCTCATAGCCAGTAGGCGGCACTCTTCCTTCATAAATATTTTAACAGGCCACAGTAAAATGATCCTGCTTTCTATTTCCTTTTTGCTAAAACTACTGTTACATCACTACAGCGGGGACATTTCCTCATGTCTAAAAATAGTCACTGGGAAAAAAAAAAAAAGAGAACACGGCTTCTCCTAGCAGAGTTTCCAAAAACCTAGAACTTTCACACAACTCTTGGTTTCAGTTAGTGGCTTTGTACTTGGAAATAAAAGCGTCAGAGAAACCACAAAGGAAAAGGAAGCAGGTGTGTGAATGGGCAGGAGAGGCTTCTGAGGAGGCAGGGAGGAGGGGGCTCTCACTGGGGGGTTTCTTTTCTTTTCTTTTTTTTTTTAAGATTTTTAAAAATTTATTTATTTGATAGACAGAGATCACAAGTAGGCAGAGAGGCAGGCAGAGAGAGAGGGGGAGGAAGCAGGCTCCCTGCTGAGCAGAGAGCCCGATGCGGAGCTCGATCCCAGGACCCTGGGATCATGACCTGAGGGGATCATGACCTGAGCTGAAGGCAGAGGCTTTAACCCACTGAGCCACCCAGGCTCCCCTCACTGGGGGTTTCTACATGGGGAGAAGGAAACATTGGAATATGGTAGTGAATGGATGGGATCTAGGGAAGCAGGGAAGAAGGGGGAAATGTGTTAGCTATCAGAATATATAGTGTATATATATATCATGTACTATATACATAAACATATTATACTATTATGTATGTAATTGATGAGCCACTTGTTCCCAATTCTGTTTTTTTAGACCACCAGCAATTTGCAATCAGTAACAGAGAGAGGGCTAGGAGAAGTCCACTATTCTCCTCTAGATCTCTATGAATAAATAATAGTCACCATCTGGGGCGCCTGAGTAGCTCAGTGGGTTAAAGCCTCTGCCTTAGGCTCGGGTCATGATCCCAGGATCCTGGGATCGAGCCCCACATCGGGCTCTCTGCTCAGCAGGGAACCTGCTTCCTCCTCTCTCTCTGCCTGCCTCTCTGCCTACTTGTGATCTCTATCTGTCAAATGAATAAATAAAAATTAAAAAAAAAAATAATAGTCACCATCTGTTAAGGCTTCATTCTGCTAAGTGCCTCCAAGTGTTCTAGATTATTTAATACTCACAACTCAAGAAACATTTCCAGCCTCTTTTATATTTGGAGAACCAAGGTCCAAAAAGGCCTAGTGAATTATCCAGGATCAAACATCTAATTTCCTTAGCAAAATCTAGATGCAGTACATAATCTATATCACATGTCATAAATATTCCTTATAGTTCTTATTTTGAAGTTCTCATATATTTTAATCCCAAATTTATACACTTCCTTGTTCTCTTTTTTGATGCTGCTGCTCTTGATTTTTACTGGTTTTCACCTAATTTTGCCCTTCAGATATTGGAAAGGAGAAAATTTCTGATTCACTTTCATTTTTCCATCTTATGAGGGAAGTGTCCCTGGCCATTATATTCATTGCAAGCTCATTACTTATTAATGCCTAAGAGTTTATCATTTTTCTGAAGTCATTGACCTACCTAAAGATCGAATCTTAATTTAGTCAGGTAGAAAGAAAGCAATAGAGAAGTCTGGGCATATCAATCTCTATGTAAAAATAAGCTATATTTCATAATTACAGAAAATGCAGTGTAACAAAGAGGAAAATTAGGTAACCAGATTGATAAAACGCATCATGCCTAAATTGACAGTTAGGTTTAGGATAGAGGATGTATCTGGTGTTCAAATGGTGGGATTAACCATCCAGAAATGATTCCACAGTGGTTACCTGCCAATCCAGGCAGAGATCAGTGTCAACTCATATCATATGATGGATAAAAAAAATATCCTGATGCAATACAGACTTGATGGAAGATTGGACTTTAAGAAGGAAAGTCTGTCGTTAAGACTAACATCTGTCGTTAAGCATCTGCCTTCAGCTCAGGTCCTGATACCAGGGTCCTGAGATTGAGTCCTGCATCCGGCTTCTTGCTCAGCAGGGAGCCTGCTTCTCCCTCTACCTGCCCTTCTCGAGCTCTCTCTCTCTCTCTGATAAATAAATAAAATATTTTTAAAAAATGAAATAAAACATAAGAAGGAAAATAGCTCATTTTCAATCACGATGTGTGAAGAAGGCTTGAACATGTGCTCTTAGCAGAAATAACTAGAAAACTGTCCATGATGCTGAAATGAAGAATAACATCTTCTTGAGTTTGATAATTAAGATGACTTTCTTCCTCAAGGCACAATGAAGGAAAAAATGGAAGACACAAATAAAAACTGATAGGAATTTTTAGAGATGGAAAATATTACAAATATTACAAGTGACATATATTTTTTCAGACTTCATTAGGACAAACATAAGTACAGACCACATTCTGGGTCATAAAAAAGTTTCTCTATAGAGAAAGTACCGAGATGATAGAGGAAGTTCTTTAACTGCAATAGGCAAAAATAGAAAAAATACCAGAGAGATAATGAAAAATCTCCAAATATCTGGAAATTAAATAACACACATTTATAACTCATGGGGCAAAGAAAAAATCCCAAGGGAAGTATGAAAATACATTGAAATAAGTGGAAATGAAAACACAAGATATTGGAGGTGCCTGGCTGGCTCAGTCAATAGAAAGTGAAACTCTTGCTCACAGGGTCGTGAGTTCAAGCCCCATGTTGGGTGTGGAGCCTACTTTAAAAATAAATAAGTGAAAAAAAAAATTAAAAACCCCTATCATATAAAAATTTGTGAGATGCAACCAGGCAGGATTGAAGTATAACTTATGGCTTTAGATGATCAGACTAGAGAAGAAATGTCCAAAGCCAGGATTCTTCACTTTCACTGTAACAAGCTAGAAGTAAAAGAAGCAACTAAAAATAAAATAAATAAAAAGAAACAATAAGGAGAATAGTGAAAATCAAGGAAATAGAAACTAGAAAAACTAAAGAAAATCAAAGAAACCAAGAGCTTCTTTTTTCCAGTAAGTATATAGAACCTTAGCAATGCTGATCTAAGTAAAAAGAGAGAGGAGATGACACACTCTTATTCTTCATCTATCGACATGGCCTATTTTTCTGCCTAATTGGATCTTACCAAAGTGATCAATGGCGCCTATGTTTCCAGATCCACTGGGACAAGTTAGCCCTATTCTTCTCTAAGACCCCCCATCAAATTTAAAATCTTTGTTTGCTTACTGAGTACTTTCTAAAGATCATTCTTCTCTTGTTACCTTCTACCTGCACTGGCTCTTTGGAAGCTCTTCTCTTTTAACCTTAAAAGTTGAACATCTTCATAAGCTTTAGGTCATCTCTTCATTTTACAATCTACTCATAAGTGAAACATCTATTATCATGCCCTGGGTTGCAAATATGCAACAAGCCATTGTAAATTAATATCTCCACAATATACTCTGTTGGAGATTCTGGATCCGAGGACACGTCTACTGATGGGATGTCTGTGTTTAGAGGTTTCATCTGCTTTAAAGAGTTCATCTGCTCTGTCTCCCCTCTTGACATCCCTCATTCAAGCAAAAGAATCTCTTGTCCTTTACCTCTCATTATAATATGAAATATAATTGAAATTCTTAAAGCATGATTAGTGCTTTATGTTTCTTTTCTTTTTCTTTAATTTTAATTTTAATTTTTTGTCCCTGCTGGGCTTTATATTAACATATAATGTATTATTTGTTTCAGGGGTACAGGTCTGTTATTCATCAGTCTTACACAATTCACAGCACTCACCATAGCACATACCCTCCCCAATGTCATGACCCAGCCACCACATCCCTCCCCCCCACCCCCCAGCAAACCTCTGTTTGTTTCCTGAGAGTAAGAGTCTCTTATGGTTTGTCTCCTTACTGGGTCCCATCTTGTTTCATTTTTTCCCTCCCTTCCCATGAACCCCCACCCTGCCCCTCAAATTCCTCATATCAGTGAGATCATATGATAATTGTCTTTTTCTGATTGACTTATTTCACTTAGCATAATACCCTTTAGTTCCATCCACGTTATTGCAAATGGCAAGATTTTGAGGTTTTTTTTTTTTTTTTTTTGATGGCTTCAGAGTATACCATTGTGTATATACACTACATCTTCTTTATCTACTCATCTGTTAATGGACACCAAGGCTCTTTCCATAGTTTGGCTATTGTGGACATTGTTGTTATAAACAATTGGGTGCACGTGCCCCTTTGGATCACTACATTTGTATCTTTAGAGTAAATACCCAGGAGTCCAATTGCTGGGTCATAGAGTATCTCTATTTTCAACTATTTGAGGAGCTTCCATGCTGTTTTCCAGAGTGGCTGCACCAGCTTGCGTTCCCACCAACAGTGTAGGAGGGTTCTGCTTTCTCCGCATCCTCACCAACATCTGTCGTTTCCTGACTGGTTAATTTTAGCCATTCTGACAGGTGTGAAGTGGTATCTCACTGTGGTTTTGATTTGTATTTCCCTGATGGCAAGTGACGTTGAGCACTTTTTAATGTGTCTGTTGGCCATTTGGATGTCTTCTTTGCAGAAATGTCTATTCTTGTCCTCTGCCCTAGTCTCGATTGGATTATTTGTTCTTTGGGTGTTGACTTTGATAAGTTTTTTATAGATTTTGGATACTAGCCCTTTATCTGATATGTCATTTGCAAATATCTTCTCTCATTCTGTCTGTTGTCTTTTATTTTGTTGACTGTTTCCTTTGCTGTGCAAAAGCTTTTCGTCTTGATGAAGTTCCAATAGTTCATTTTTGCCCTTGCTTCCCTTGCCTTTGGTATGTTTCTAGGAAGAAACTGCTGCAGCTGAGGTCGAAGAGGTTGCTGCCTGTGTTCTCCTCAAGTATTTTGTTGGATTCCTGTCTCACATTGAGGTCTTTTGTCCATTTTGAGTCCATTTTTGTGTGTGGTGTAAGGAAATGGTCCAGTTTTATTCTTCTGCATGTGGCTGCCCAATTTTTCCAACACCATTTGTTGGACAGACTGTCTTTTTTCCATTGGCTATTCTTTCCTCTTTGTCAAAGATTAGTTGACCATAGAGTTGAGGGTCCATTTCTGGGCTCTGTATTCTGTTCCATTGATCTATGTGTCTGTTTTTGTGCCAGTACCATACTGACTTGGTGATTACAGCTTTGTAATAGACCTTGAAGTCTGGAAGTCTGATGCTGCAAGCCTTGTCTGCCCCCCCCCCCCCCCCCCCCCCCCCCCCCCCCCCCCCCCGCAACATGCCTCTGGCTATTCAGGGTCTTTTCTGGTTCCATATAAATTTTAGGATTATTTGTTCCATTTCTTTGGAAAATGTTGGGGTATTTTGATAGGGATTGCATTAAATGTATAGATTGCTCTACGTACCACAGACATTTTCACAATATTTGTTCTTCCAATCCATGAGGATGGAACATTTCTCCATTTCTTTGGGTCTTCTTCAGTTTCTTTCATGGATACTTTATAGTTTTCTGCATACAGGTTCTTTGCCCCTTTGGTTAGATTTATTCCTGGGTATCTTATGGTTTTGGGTGCAATTGTAAATGGGATCAACTCCTTAATTTCTCTTTCTTCTGTCTTATTGTTGGTATATAGAAATGCAACTGATTTCTGTGCTTTAATTTTATATCCTGGCACTTTACTGAATTCCTGTATGAGTTCTAGAAGTTTTGGAGTGGAGTCTTTTGGGTTTTCCACATAAAGTATCATATCATCTGCAAAGAATGAGAGTTTGACTTCTTTACTGATTTGGATGCATTTTATTTCTTTTTGTTGTCTGATTGCTGAGGCTAGGACTTCTAGTACATGTTGAATAGCAGTGATAATAGTGGACAGTCCTGCCATGTTCCTGACCTTAGGGGAAAAGCTCTCAGTTTTTCCCTATTGAGAATATTTGCTGTGGGTTTTTCATAGATGGCTTTTATGATATTGAAGTATGTACACTCTGTCCCTCCACTGTGAAGAGGTTTGATCAAGAAAGGATGCTGTACCTTGTCAAATGCTTTTTCAGCATCTATTGAGAGTATCCTATAGTTCTGGTTCTTCCTTTTATTAATGTAGTGTATCACATTGGTTGATTTGTGGATGTTGAACCAACCTTGCAGCCCAGGAATAAATCCCACTTGGTCGTGGTGAATCATCCTTTCAATGTACTGTTGGATCCTATTGGCTAGTATTTTGGTGAGAATATTTGTATCCATGTTCATCGGAGATATTGGTCTGTAATTCTCATTTTTGGTGGGGTCTTCATCTGGTTTTGGAATCAAGGTAATGCTGGCCTCATAAAATGAGTTTGGAAGTTTTTCTTCCATTTTGATTTTTGGAAACAGCTTCAGAAGAATAGGTAGTAATCCTTCTTTAAATGTTTGGTAGAATTCCCCTGGGAAACCATCTGGCCCTGGGCTCTTGCTTGTTGGGAGATTTTTGATGACTGCTTCAATTTCCTGGTTGGTTGTGGGTCTGTTCAGGTTTTCTGTTTCTTCCTGGTTCAGTTTTGGTAGTTTATATGTCTCTAGGAATGCATCCATTTCTTCTAAATTGTTTAATTTGTTGGCATATAGTTAGTTGCTCCTAAAATGTTCTTATAATTGTTTGTATTTCTTTGGTGTTGGTTGTGATCTCTTCTCTTTCATTCATGATTTTATTAATTTGGGTCCTTTCTCATTTCTTTTCGATAAGTTTGGCCAGGGGTATATCAGTCTTATTAATTCTTTAAAGGACCAGCTCCTAGTTTTGTTGATCTGTTCTACTGTTCTTTTGGTTTCTACTTCATTGATTTCTGCTTTAATGATTATTATTTCTCTTCTCTTGCTGGGTTTAAGCTCTATTTGCTGTTCTTCCTCCAGCTCCTTTAGGAACTTTAAAACTAGTGGTGTCTTTGGGTCTAAAATTAGTTTCTTACAGACAGCATATCAATGGGTCTTTTTTTTTTTATCCATTCTGATACCCTGTGTCTTTTGATTGGGGCATTTAGGGTAACTATTTACATTCAGGGTAACTATTGAAAGATATGAATTTAGTGCCATTGTATTGCCTTAAGGTGAATGTTACTGTATATTGTCTCTGTTTCTCTCTAGTCTGTTACTTTTAGGGTCTCTCTTTGCTTAGATGACCCTCTTTCAATATTTCCTGTAGAGCTGATTTGGTGTTTGCAAATTCTTTTAGTTTTTGTTTGTCCTCGAAGATTTTTATTTCTCCTTCTATTTTCAATGACAGCCTAGTTAGATATAGTATTCTTGGCTGCATATTTTTCTCGTTTAGTGCTCTGAAAATATCATGCCTGTCCTTTCTGGCTGGTCAGGTCTCTGTGGACAGATCTGCTGCCAGTCTAATATTCCTACTGTTATATGTTACAGCCCACTTGTCCTGAGCTGCTTTTGATGGGGTCCATGATCAAAGGAGCTGACCATCCTCTACCCACCTTTCCCCTTTCCATTGACCTCTTTCCCCTGTCTCCTTCCCACCTCATGTAATGCCAAAACCTTAACTATATTTTTGGTCTGTTTTTCATCTTCTTGTGCATCCCTGTTGTGAAACACCTTTTCAAACACAACAAACAACACAACAGACAACAAAAAGACAAGACAAAGACAACCACAGACCCAGCGGCCCTTCCTTGAACATATATCAAGTCTAAGGGTGTGCAAGATATAATCCCAACTCAAAAATACAATCTGCCACTGGTGGGGATTTTCTCGGTCCCCTGATCTCCTAAGGGGACTTGAACCCCCTGGCAATCTACCAGTGGAGGGATGGGGCATCCCTGCATCCACTCCAGCCCTGGGGTGCAATACTGCATCCAATTTCTCCCCGGTGGGCTATACCCATGGAGCTCCACAAACACACAGACAGACAGAACAGGATCTCCCAGAATGGGGTCTTGAGATCTTACCTCTGGAGGCTTTTTCCAGAAATTCTGATGCTGACTCAGGCCTCATCATTTGATCCCGGATGAGCCCCCAAATGATGGGATCCATGATCAAAGCAGCGAGACTGATACAAAGCGAAGGTCAAGCAATTTATTTCATGCCAGCACAGAGAATCAAACCGACTGGCCGGGCCGTCTTTTACAGAGAGAGAGACCACCCCCAGCTTCACAGACTAGCTTCTATAGAGCAAAGACCATGTGGTTGAGCCTGGCCAATGAGATTGTCTCCACCTGGCCTGACTCATCCTTGCATTCTGGGCTCTGTTATCTCCACCTGACCTGACCTGTCCTTGTATTTGAGCTCTGTTATCTCCACCTGACCTGACCCGTCCTTGTATTTGGGCTCTGTTATCACGGACTGGTCGACCATAATTTACTGGTTTCCCAGACTTGCTTTTAAGTAAGTTCCTCTGTGCAGGGTCAGTTTAAGTTTGACGGCACAAACAACAAAATGTCTGTTTAACTGAGATGGAGTTGCTCTGGCTAAGTAGGCCCCTACACTTTCAGGATTTTCTCTTTGTCTCTGAGACTTGTAAGTTTTACTATTAGATGATGGGGTGTGGACCTATTTTTATTGATTTTGAGGGTTTTTTTCTGTGCCTCCTGGTATTTGATGCCTGTTTCCTTCCCCAGATTAGAGAAGTTCTCCACTATAATCTTCTCCAACATCTTCTGCCCCCTCCTCTTTCTTCTTTTTCTGGGATCCCAATTATTTTAATATTGTCTTGTTTTATGGTATCACTTATCTCTTGAATTCTCCCCTTGTGATCCAGTAGTTGTTTATCTCTTTTTTCTCAGCTTCTTTGTTCTCCATCATTTTGTCTTCTATATCACTAATTCTCTCTTCTGCCTCATTTATCCTAGCAGTAGAAGCCTCCATTTTTTATTGCACCTCATTAACAGCTTTTTTGATTTCAACTTGGTTAGATTTTAGTTCTTTTATTTCTCCTGAAAGGGATTCTCTAGTATCATCTATGCTTTTCTCAAGCCCAGCTAGCATCTTTATAATCACCATTCTGAACTCTGATTCTGACATCTTACTAATGTCCTAATTGATTAGGTTCCTAGCAGTCAGTTCTGCCTCTTGTTCTTTTTTTTGAGGTGAGTTTTTCTGCCTTGTCATTTTATCCAGAGAGGAATAGATGAATGAGAGAACAAAATACTAAAAGGGCAACAATGACACCAGAAAAATATACACTAACCAAATTAGAAGAAACCCAAAACTGGGGGGAGAAGAAAGGGGAAAAAAATATGACTAGACTGGTGAATAGAACAGAGCCACACACTTGATTTTGGGTGTATTTTGGTCTGTTAGAAGAAACTGCCTCCCAAAACTTTAAAGAAAGAAAAACATATATATACAAAAATAAGGGTAAACACGATGAAGGGACAGAATATGACTGTAAAGATGAAAATTATAAAAAGTTTTTTTAAAGGAACTGATAAGATAAAATAGTTAAAATATGTTAAAATAGAAAAGAGGAAAAAATTTTAAAAATAGAATAAGAAAAAATAAAATTTAAAAAAATTTAACTTTGAAAGACTAAGGAATAATAGGAAAAAAGCCATGAATTCTGTGTGGGGTATTCCTCTAGCTCTGGAGTTCTGCAGTTCTCATTGATTGGTAAACTTGATCTTGGCTAGATATTCTTGCTGCTCTTCTGGGGGTGGGACTCTTGCAGTAATTTTCAAGTGTTTTTACCTAAGGGAGAATTGTACTGCCCTTGCTAGGGGCCAGGCTAAGCAATCTGCTCCGTTTTGCTCTCAGTGCCTTTTGTTCCCTGAACACTTTCCATACAGCTTTGGAAGAGGAGAATGAAAATGGTGGCCTCCCAGTCTCTGCCCAGAGTTGCCAAGAGCTCAGGTCCCAACTCCTCAGTGTGCCCTCAGAGAAAAGCAGTCAATCCCTCCCTTCTCCCTTGTCTCTGGCCGCACTCTGTACTCTCCCAGCTGTGACCAAGCATGTCTATCTCTGATTCACAGCCCTGTTTGGAGTCTCCAAGCCCAGCAGATTCCTGCTGCGTGCTCCTGTGCTGCTCCTCCTGGAGGAGGAAGGAGGGGTCTCCCCAGATCTGCCACTTGTGGGGTCCCTGATCAAAGAGCAGTGGCCCGATAGTGTCTCGGATCATGGTTTAAGGTAACCCCGAGCTGAGAGCCCACCCCTTGGCTCTGTCTCTGCAGCCAGTGTCCCTGCTCCAATACTGAGTGTGGAGCTCTGTCACACTCAGACACCCCTGATCTTTTTGTGACCCTGCAGGTCCTGAGACCACACTGTCCCCATGAGGGCTCCATCCCTCGCTTAACCTCTGGAGTGACATCCCTCAGTGGAGCAGACCTCTGGAGTGACATCCCTCAGTGGAGCAGACTTCTAAAAGTTCTGATTTTGTGCTCCACTGCTCTACTACTTGCTGGGAGCAGGCCCCTCCCTGCTGTGGTCTCTCTTCCCGTGGCTTCTGATTCACTTCTCCCCACATCCTACCTTCCAGAAAGTGGTTGCTTTTCTGCTCCTAGAACTGCTGTTCTTCTTCTCTATAATCTCCTGTTGAGTTTGTAGGTGTTCAGAAGTAGGCCAATTTAGTTGGCCTACTTCTCCGCCATCTTGTCTCATTCTCCTGTTTTATGCTTTTTCTCTTCAAAATGGAAGGCTCAAAGAGAATAAGCTTTACAATTGCTTTATTCACCTCTGTGTCCCCAGAATAACTACATAATCTGGCATAGAGATAAGCAGTTTTAAAATAATGAATGAGAAATGAATGAGTGATTTGAATTTATCATTCATTCTTCAAAATTGGTCACAAATTCAGGCTATCTCTCTTTTTAAGAATTAACAAATCTGAAAAATCTCCTGGTGAAGAATTTCATAAAGAAAACAGTTTGACAAAAATAAGATGAACAAATTTTGTTACATTCAAATGTATTATAAAGGTAAATATGATATTATATGAACAAAACTATTTTTTTATTTTTAAAAGGGCATCTTGCTGTTTAAATCTGTTGCATAGTAGATAAAATAGATGAATGAATAAATGAATGAGAATATGAATACATTAATACCCTCAGCATATTAATGATAGTCATTCTGAATTCCTAGTCTGACAATTGAAAAATCTCTGCCATTGCTGAGTCTGGTTGTCTGGGGGGACCAGTCAGGTGTGCCATGGCCCTCAGTTCCTCTCCAGTTCTTTCCATTCATGACTCTTAAATAGAATAGGGTAGTTTTCATTTGCAGAATGTTCCTGGGCACTTTTTATGGCTTTTAATTTTTATTTGTTTTTCTTTACATATGCTTTACTTAGAAGAGATTGGAAGACACCACCCATTTCAATTATTTTTTCATCGAAGTTTAATTTGTCCAGTTCTTTTTTTTTTTTTTTAAGATTTATTTATTTATTTATTTGAGAGAGAGACAGTGAGAGAGAGCATGAGCGAGGCGAAGGTCAGAGGGAGAAGCAGACTCCCCATGGAGCTGGGAGCCCGATGCGGGACTCAATCCCAGGACTCCGGGATCATGACCTGAGCCGAAGGCAGTCGTCCAACCAACTGAGCCACCCAGGCGTCCCTAATTTGTCCAGTTCTTGAGATGTTTCTATGTAAATGGAGCCAAAACTTTCAAATGAGAAAAAAAAAAAAATTTGTGTTACAGTCACAAGTAGGCGGCTTTGTTCTCCTTGCTGAGAATGCAGTTTTACCTCTGCTCCTGGGCTCTGTTTTCTCTGTTTTCATTTCTGTTCCTCAGCCCTGCTGCCTCATCCCTCAGCATCTGTCCTCTTCAGAAAGAATGTGGTCCCCCTGTTTGACAAGCACTCCCTGGGGTCTTCCCACACCTTGGTCATTGGCCAATATTCCTATTAATTGCTTAGGGCATAATGACTAATGAAGAATATTCTTGGATTCTGTGTACAAAAGAGGACTTCCGAGGATGGCCATGCGGGGTGCTGTTTGGATGAGGTAGGGGAGGGGGTGTCTCATGACCAGGGAGGTAAGTGGCATTTCCACCTCTTTCTGCCTTGTCCTACTAATGATTCATCAGTTTCTTCCCTGAAACTCAGGCTGGTTTCCTAGTTTGTTTGTTTGTTTGTTTGTTTTGCACAGCTTGGTGTTTCTGTTCTAATTTCAGCTGCACATCTGTGTGTCCTTTCTGCATAGAATCTCATACCCCCTGAGCAGGGCGGGTTGCATCTTATGCTGTGCCCACAGCCACCTGTGTTCCACCTTTGCCCTCTTCACTCCCTCCCTCCCTCTCCCACTCCCCTTCTCTCTACCTGGCTGTGAGGAGTGAGCTCAGCACACTTCCAGTTTTGAGCAAAACTGTCTTAGAGGGGATTTGTTTTTGTCCCCTGAACAATCAACAACCCAAGACCCAAGAGTGTTTCTGTGACCAATTCCTCTTCTTTCTGTCAGGTACCCAAGTGTCGTATTTTTCTGTGTCTTACAGAGGACACAAGGTAAATGTTATGTACTACATGCGAGTGTCAGGGACACGGGGGTGGGTGAATTATCACCCCCCCTTTTTTAGTTTTACCTTAAATAGTGACTGCAGTTTTATTTAGCTAAATGTTGATTTCTATATGGAGTTCAGTCATTAGACTGTGAGTCCTTCTTCTGTTCTCAGTTTCTGAGGCCACAGGGGACTTGGTGTGGCTTTCCCTGCTGTGCAAGGCTTTGACTGAAGGAATGACTGTCCCTGCATTATTGAGTCGGTCCTCTTCTCCTGAGCCCTTGGATTCCTCATGCTCTGTCTCACAGTGAAATATGGGGCAGTGAGGCCACATAGGATGCTAGACAAAACTAGCCACTTTTGCTTCACTGGCTCAGAGTTTTTAAAACTGTGTATGTTTGTTTTAATTTAGTAATTTTCTGGACAGGAGTTGTCTTGCTCTTCTCAATTCCTTTCCATTTCATCTTGATTCAGTACCAAACTAGGGAAGAGAAAATGGAAAAAGAAGGTCCTGGACCATTAGTTTCCATCACTTTCAATACATCATTTTCTTTTTTTTCTTTCTCCACTCACCTTTGCTAGAAAACTGTCATCACATTTGGATGCTTTGAGGCTACAGGAACTCAAAGGCAATCTGACCAGGAAGGGAAGGACAATACTAAGGTGACTCCCAGGTGAGAGAAAGACATCAGGAGCTCTTCTCTTCGGCGACCTTGCCTTCCACCTGCTGCCCTGTGGTTTCTGCATGGTTCCAATCCACAGAGCAGCCTACTGACATTCCACACAGTAGGAATCAAAATAATAATAAATTAGCATTGTGAGTAATGAAATGTGCCATGCTTTAAAAGAAATACATATTAAACAGATGGACATGATTTGCTAATGTTTCAAATCCATGAATCGACCCAGAGACATATACATTGCAAAAGAGGGAATTCTGCAGAAAAAAAAATGCACAAAATTTCCAATTCCCATTCTGTTTTCTGTTGCATTTCAGAAGGCAAATCTCTCACAACTATTTTCTCTGAACACATTAACTTCACTTCTCTTATTCACTCTCTCCCTTTACTTTCCAATATGGTTTCTGTTGATGAATTCTGGCAAGACAGCTCTCACTAAAGTTTCAATGCTCCCTATATCACAGAGTGGTAGACACTTCCCATCCACCTTTTGCAATGTTGCAATTCTTTGAAGCACTTTTTTCTTTGAAATACTCTGACCAGTATTCTCTTATCCTACTGCCTTAGGGCCATTTCACCTTTGTTTCCTTTGTGGCTCTTTTCTCCCTTACCATTTGAAAGTTTACAAAATTAATCTTTTTCTTTATTTTATTTTATTTTATTTTATTTTATTTTATTTTATTTTATTGAGAGAGAGAGTGTGAGTACAAGTGGGGGTTGGGGGAAGGGTGGAGAGAGAGGGAGAAGCAGACTCCTCAATGAGCAGGGACCCTGTCCATTGCGGGGTTCCATCCCAGGACCCTGAGATCATAACCTGAGCTTAAGGCAGAAGCTTATCCCACTGAGCCACTCAAGTGCCCGTCGAGGAATCAATCTTAAGTTCTTTTCTCATGTTCTACTCTTCTGATATGACCACTTCTGCTCCCAGGCTTTTGGTTAATAGAGCTGCTTATAAAATCACAGACTCAAATATCCATTTTCCAAGAATTTTTACAGTTGGATATCTATCAGTCAATTGTAGAAGAGATCTATTGTTTCTGTTTCTGTTTCCTGACAATGACTTACTGCAGCTTCTGCTGAGAGAACTCCATTTTCCCCCTTCTCATTATATCACTTAACATAATTGGTACTACTTCAAAATGATTATTGTTTTTAGGTTGGTTTCTCCACAAAAATCCATGGTACAAAACAGGATTGGATTTATAATGTCCACCTCTATCCTGACAGCAATACACAAACTGGTTTAGAGAAAGTCTATTTTTAATTTATAGCGTGAATAATGTAATAATGAGTAGGTGCATTGTACAATCCATTCTTTCGTCAGGTTATAATCAGGCTTGTTTCTCTCTCTCTTTTTTTTAAAAAAAGATTATTTATTTATTTATTTGACAGGCAGAGATCACAAGTAGGCAGAGACGCAGGCAGAGAGAGACAGGAAGGGAAGCAGGCTCCCTGCTGAGCAGAAAGCCGGATGCGGGACTTGATCCCAGAACCCTGGTATCATGACCTGAGCCAAAGGCAGAGGCTTTAACCCACTGAGCCACCCAGGCTCCCCTCAGACTTGTTTTTTTTTTTTAAATAATAAATACAATAATTTTCCTATACAAAATATTTAATAAAGAAAGGAAATAATAAATTGAACAAATATAAAGGATATATGGTTTCTCTTAACCACAAAGAGAAATTATACCTAATGTTGTTCAAAGATAATTTAGATCATATAAATAGTTAAATAAATAAGTTATTAAATAGATACATCAATAGATCAGCATAGTCATCTGAAAGCAACTAGTTCTTGTAGAGCTGATATGCTCTACATGATGTCACTTAATACTCCTGAAAACATTTGACAAATTGATTCCATCGTGTCATGATTATAGCAGAAATGAGAGTCTTTGACCTGGTAGAACACAAGGAAGTACAATATTATTTGTCAGTGAGAGTCATCACCATGTTGAACCAGGTCTCGTTTCTTGCCCCTTAACCTTTCTTGCAAGGTTGTTGATGAAGAGAAAGCTTTCATGATCTCTGCTCTGACCGTCTCCCAGGCACAAGGGCTGTATTGCTTCTCTTGCAGATAGAGGGAGATTCTTTGGAAGTAGTTCCTCAGGATGGAGTCCCCATTCACCAGGGGCATCTCTCCCACCCCCGCCTCCTGAAGGGGACAGGCTTCCAGGTGGCCCAGCTGCTCAGAAAGTCCTGAGCACAATTCCTCCAGGAGGGTCGTGTTCCAGGGAGCAGGTGAGGCCTCTGTGCAGAAGAGGTGGAAGGTCTTCTGGTTCGTCACATGGACGACAGAGAGGGCTTGAGCCTTCTGTAGCTGCTTGCCGTCAAACACCTCTTGGGGGAAGGCAAAGTCATTTCTGTCCCTCAGGCAGGAAAAAGGGGAGACTCTCCTCATTTGTCGCAGGAGCATCAAGGCCCTCCAGTTCAGCAGACCATGGTCCTGAGGCAGGTCACATCCCAGAGAGCCGAGGGAGTGGCAGCTGAGCACCACCAGGGCCACCAAGAAGGAGCAGGGCAGGGCCATTGGGGATCCGGCAGATGCTGTTGGCCTGGCTGGGGTGGGCACATCTGGGAACCGTGGCTCTAGGTTCTCTGAACATCTTCCCTTGTGCACACTCTTAAATGGGGATGCATTAGTTTCCATTTTCTGAATGTTCCTCTTACTTCCTACTTTTGTTTTTGTTTTTCATTTTGCATTCACCAAATGGGTTTAGAGCAGTGTTTCTCAACAATTTCATTTCATTATTGTCTCCCCTTCCCTTGACCCCAGAGTCATTTTAGATATTTTTTGCTAATTGAATCCCTCATGAAATTTTAATGACACAGTTATCCTCGATATCTATTTGTGTCCTATGAATCTGTACTTTATACATAGAAAGAAAAGAGTGCCAAACTTGACTCTCTTATCCAATGCAGGATTAAGATTGACAAAAATTTTAAGCTATAAGTAAATTTAAAAGTTATTAACATTTTATTTATCTTTATAGCTAAGTTTTCAGAGCAAATTTTATTACACTTACATAAATAGTAATGTATTAAAATCATATTCAAATTTAAAATTGTACCAATACAATACATAATAATGATGACTGCAATGATATACTTAAACATTTATTAGAAGTACTCAAAACAATTGGAAATTCACAGTATTTTCCTGACATGTATTTTTAGGTCTTAACTTCTAATTTTGCTTCATATCAGAAAATAATTTTTAATTTCACTGACTGCTTGATATTCATCCAGATATTCTCAATATTTATTCCTTTTCAGCAATTAATATAATTATTGTGTTTAATAACTTTAGTAGAATTAAATGATCAAATATGAACAACTTGCATTTAATTCTAAAGCCCAGTTCACACTGAGGCTCCAACATATGCAACATAAACAGACAATAATGGCAGCTACTAAGTAAGGGAAGGCCACCTCTCACCTCTCACAATACAGCTTTGAAATCAAGCAAATGATGGAGGAAGAGTTGTCTGGTGAGCAATCTGTTTGATGTAATTTTATTGCTCTAAACTTGCATTTTCTGTAACTTTCATGAACTCAGTGTCAATACTTCACATAAGATACTCAAGAAAAACCAACAAGATAAGAGATAGTGAGAAAATAAATATTAGGGAATAGGATTTTGTTGAACAGGTTTGATTTAAAGAGCAGCAATCATTGTAATACCTAAGATTTGTTCACTCTCCAACAACTAATTTTTGCACCATTGGTAGTAAAAATCGGCAAGTAAAAGAACATAATCAATGTGAATCCTTTTTTAAAAGATTTTTTAAAAAGATTTTAAATTTTATTTATTTGACAGAGAGAGAGAGAGAGAGATCACAAGTAGGCAGAGAGGCAGGCAGAGGGGGAGGGGGAAGCAGGGTCCCTGCTGAACAGAGAGCCTGATGTGGGGTTCGATCCCAGGACCCTGAGATCATGTCCTGAGCTGAAGGCAGAGGCTTTAACCCACTGAGCCACCCAGGTGCCCCTTCTTTTTAAAAAAATTTATTTAGTTATTTGAGAGAGAGAGAGCAGGAGGAGGGGCAGAGAGAGAGAGAGGGACAGAATCTCAAGCAGACCCCCCTTGGAGACTGTTGTCCAATGCAGAGCTCCATCTCACGACCCTGAGATATGACCTGAGCCGAAACCAAAAGTGGGACATTTAACTGACTGAGCCACCTAGGCACCCCTGAATCTTTGTTTATATTTTTGCATGTAATTTCAAATTTCCCAAAGGACTTTCAGAGGAATAGATCAGTTGCAAACTGATCTATTCCAAAAAAAAAGGAAAGTTTTTTTGTCCTAAATTCAAAACCGTGTAAATATTATTATCATGTGACAAACTTACTCTCACCTTCTATTCTGAACTCTTTTCATTTTGCATAGGAAGTTACCTTGCCTTACCCCTCTACATTCCTACTCTTTACCTAGAAGGTACATAGCCATCTTTGACATACCAGCTCCTAGTCATGGACTCACTTGGCCCTCCTTGGCACGGGGCCCAGTGCCCTGGCTCAGTATGTCATGTTAACTGCAGCATGCTCTCTGATCTCTTCATCCTACCAGGAGGCATTCATGAATGACCAAAATGGTTTGCTTCATCATGGTCATGTTTGCTGGGACTATATGAGACCATGCCTAAAATATCCACTCTACTCTTCCTGGTGTCAACAATGTCTACTGGGATTATTGTTGAAACCACTGGGATTCTAGTTGCTTTCAGGTGCACAGGGATCTGGGGTTTGGGTTGCAAGAGCACAATTTTCAGCTTTTGCCCAGCACTAGAGGAAGCCCCCAAGGATGGTCTCATCTCAAATTTGCCTTAACTTGGTCATCACAGAAAAATAACTAGCCTGGTGTCCTACAGAGTGCCACATATCTAAACTCAAATTCTCCCCCATTCACACAGCCTACAGCAACCAGGCTATTAATCCATGAGTTGTGGTAGATCTTTCCTGAAGCATCACTGAATGAGCTTTATCCTGAGGTGCTCTGGAGATAACTCAGACAACAATGAACAATCAATTGGATGCTCTTTTCTCCATCCATTTGAGAGGGAGACTGGGCTCCACTTCAGTTTGATTTCCACAGTTTGGCAGGTAAAAAGCAGAGTGTGACTTCAGGTCAAAAAATGAAGATGTGGATTCTCAGTTCTTGGCCCCACTTGCTCTTTCTTGCTAATATACCTACTCACTCTTCTTTGGTACTAAGGATGGTTATATTGTCTCTTTTAGATGGCAGTCATGGAGCTTTTAATGAACTGCTAATGAATGTTTGGAAATTGCTGAAATCTTAACCCTGAAATGATATTATCTGGTGGGGGCCCTTTGGAGGTGATGAGAGTACAAGGCCATATCCCTGATGAAATCGGGGCCCTTATAAGAGACATCCTGATATTGGATTTCCAACTTCTAGAACTGTGACCAATGAATTTCTGTTCTTTACAAGTTAACTAGGATATACTATTTTTTTAAAAGCACCCAAAGGGACTGACCCCTGACCTGCCCTATTTTCTCCTTGGAATATCGCCCTCCAGGGGTCTGTAAAACACCTAAGGAGAGAGACTTCCTCTTACCCAACTTGTTTTTCTAGGCATCCAGTACCAGTCTTCATTGTTTCCAGTGCACCGTCAATATTCACGAGGAAAACAAGTATGGCAATTATAGGAGAAAGAATAATACGAGAAAATACTACAGAGGTATGCTTTATGTAATGTGGGAGTTCAACAGATCTGAAGATCCTTTATAAATTCCTCTTGGTTCTATAAGGAAAGTTATAATGGAATAGCCAGTGGGGGATTTAAAAACAAAAGAAAACAAGACCAAAAAATGTCTACGGGCAAGAAAATTTCCTTCACGTTTGTATTTTCAGTATTTAGGGTAGCAGGATGAGAATCACAAGGTTGGTTATGAGTAGAAGACTCACTCTCCTCTTTTATTTCAGTGAGCCCCAAGGACCTGCAAGGAACCACTTCCTCTTGCCTTGCTCACCTACCTCACTTAATGAGGAAATAACTTTGAATTTTACAGAGTGTTCCGAGACCTCATCTCTACCCTTCTGGTGTCAGGCTGTGCCTTAGGGAATCAACTTGAATGCTTCTTTCAAAGGGTCAATGATGCTATCAATTCTAAAGAGTGATAGCCACTGAATCTCGCCCTGGTTTAAATTGTGTCAGGTCAGCTGTTCGGGCTTTTCAAAGTGTGTGCTGCCAACTTATTGGTTATTTTTCCCCTTGAAAAAGCATTAGTACGGGGGCGCCTGGATGGCTCAGTGGGTTAAAGCCTCTGCCTTCAGCTCAGGTCATGGTCCCAGGGTCCTGGAATCGAGCCCCGCATCGGGCTCTCTGCTCAGTGGGGAGCCTGCTTCCTCCTCTCTCTCTGCCTGCTTCTCTGCCTACTTCTGATCTCTCTCTGTCAAATCAATAAATAAAATCTAAAAAAAAAAAACCAACTCCTTTAAAAAAAAACATTAATACGACTAATGTAACAATGAAGCCTGCTCTTTTTCATTGAACTTGTTTCCTCTTTATGAATCACTCCAGCAGTCTGCTTCTCAGTGGAAACTTCTTTACACTGAGACCACCCATGAGAATAAATTCGGGCCACACAAATGTTGATGAAGTGATATTGCCCTGCACTGGTACATTTTGGGTCCCTGAAATCATCCCCTGTGCCCCTGTGATCCACCCCACGTTTCCCCTTTGCAAACGATTGGAATAGACTCAAGTACCACAGACAAATTTGGAGTCCTATGCGGAATATGGCAAAGTCACAGAAGAGAAGGTTCCCGTGTCCCTGAATCACTGTTTGAAGAAGAGCCAAACAGTGGAGTCATCTGAGCAGGAACTCCTGTTATAGTTATATAATATATAACATATTACATAAGATATTATATAATATATATAATCTATATTATATTATATATAAAGGTATACAGTTATATAATTCCTGTTATAGTTTTCTGTAGATCAGTTACAGCGGCCGGCATTCATTTAACTGACACATGTCTTCAACAAAATACTATCCTAAAGTACTTTTTCATAAAGGACTGGACTTTATATTTTGGAGATGCAAAATATACCCCAAAACTTAAACAGACTTAAAAAAATTATATCATAAAGTCATTTATTTAAGAAAGTAGATCATGTTCTCTCTGAAGATGTTTTCTGTAAATCCATTCTAGACAATACTTTTTTTTTTAAGTTCATGATTTTGGTTCAGCTATTTCTCATCTGATGCTCAGGCACAGTGGCTGTGTTTCTTTTCCTTCAGATAGAGATGGATGCTTTGGAAATCCTTCCAGACCACGATCCCCAGACACAGACAGGCAGGGTTGTCTTCTTCCCTGGGCTTCCAGTGTCCCAGGCAGTGATGAAGGCTGGAGAGGAGGTCATGGAGGGTGGCGTGGCTCCAGGCAGCCTGGCTGTGGTCTGTGCTGAAGGGGTTTAAGACCTGCGGGAGCATCTGGTGGTGGAAACAGGTGCTTTGTGTCTTCTGGATTTGGGTGATGGTCCGTCTTTCCCAAGGAACTCTGAGGTAGGTTCTGTCCTTCAGGCATGTGTGAAAGGGGACACTTTTCAGCTGTCTCATAGTATGAGGATGTCGTGTACTCTGGGCTATGGTTCCAGGCAGGTGTCCAGCGAGGGAGCAGGCAGGCAGGCAGGGGTGCAGTGGATCGGGGCTCCTAATACAAATTCTCCCCATTACTATAGCTTTGAAACAAATTATTCTAAAATGCATGATCCTAACTTGGTACACATCCCCCCTGGATGGCTGGGGATGACTTGACGGTTGGTAGACATTTTCACTGCTATGTCTGAGGCTTACAGGTCTCAGCTAGGATCTCAGCTGGCCCTGGGTGCAGGAGCACCTCACTCTAACTTCTCCTTGACGTCTGTTTTTTCTGACAGACTGGTGGACCCAGTACCGTTGCACTGTTTACATGGGGCCCGAGGGCTCAAAAAATGAGGGGCCCAGTGACCAAGCTCTATTGTCTTTCATGATCTAACCCAGTGGTTCCCAGTGAGAATGATTTTGTCCCCCAGAGGACTTTGGGCAATGTCCAGAGACAGTTTTGGTTGTCGCAACTGATAAGGGCTGTTACTGGCATCTCGTGGACATAAGCCACACATACTGCTAATGTCCCCCCGTGCACGGGACAGGGCCCCACCACAGAGAATTGTCTGGCCTCAAGTATCGGTAGTGTCAAGGGTGATAAACTCTAACGTAAACTTGGAAGTCGTGCATCATTATTTCTAACAAATTCTTTTATAAGCAATTACCAAGCCCTCCTGTATTTAATGGAAGGTGAAGTAGATTCAACGTTTTGAGAAATTGCAACGTTCTCAGGACACATGTGGGATGGGAGATACTGTCGTAGCTATCTTTGGAGGGCAGTTTGTAGTGGTGTCTCCCTGTGATTTCTTTTGCTCTTCAGTGATTTTGTCGTTCTCACCCTGTAGGTTGTGTGTTTTATGCTCTTAGGAGTCAAGCCTATGAAACCTGCTTCTCATCTTCCAGGTCTTCAGAATCAATGTTTCCAAGAGGGCACTTCTCGTTTCAAGGGATTTGGGTGCAGATATGATCACATTGCTGATTTTTTAATATTCAAGTTACCTGCACGATAGCTATGAGAAAGTAACAGACAATATTTCTTGGTTATCGATTTCCCCCATCCTCATTTTTTTTTCTTTTCACATTAGTCAAAGAAAGAGATTTGTTTTTTCCTAAAATCTCTCAGATATTTAAAAAACAGTTTAAAACATTATTTTTTTGTATAAAATAAAAGGGGGCATCTGCCAGCCTCCCACTCCCTTTCCCCAAAAATTTAGCACCAAATGATCCTCTCTCTGACCACCGACAGTACAGATGGGGCTGAAGATTGTGCTTACTCTTTGGGTACTCTCACACACCTTCCTTTCCTGGAATGTAATGAAGCCTCACAGGTGTAGACTGACAGCAACAGATCTATAGTCAAACCAAGCCTTAACTTGTGCTTTCACCACATTCACCAGCATTCACCACAAAGAATCATGATAAAGTTCAGAAGGAAGGGGTAGAAAGGGGATTCTTCTAGGATTTGAACTTGGACTAATGATTCTAAGGAAATCAGGGAAGAGAATATCAGGCTCTGGACAAGAAAGCTTGAGCTAGTGTGAACTAGTGTTTCTCCTGGAGGCCCCAGGAACACAGTGGAGCTGGGGTAGTCATTGGTAAGAAAGCAATCATCACTCGGAAGCTGAGAGGATTGTCCCATGGGCCACGGGACGGCGGAGAATCCTGTTCCTGTTTCCCTGGAAACTATAATGGTAGAGGATGAAAACCTGTTACATGAAGCTTTGTGTTTGGGTTGGAAGTTGGGTTTCTATTCTTTTGTGTCCAAGTGGACACATGGCTCAGAGTCTTCAAAATGAGGGTACACAGAAATGTGCAATCAGACAAACAGACACAAATCTATAATGTGAGAAAACAATGTTTCTCAGGACTATATCCTTGATATTAATAAAAGAAGGTTAATAGATCAAATGCCCAATTTGGGTAAGGAGAATAGAATTATTGGGGCTGTGGAAGAGGTTAGGTCTGGGGCGTGAAAGCATTCCTAAGAGCTGGACAAGGCTGTTAAGGAGTTAGACTATTGCCGAGCCTTTTTTTTTTTTTTTTTTCTGTGCCCCTAGTCTCCTGAAAGCCAGCAGTGGGGGGTTTAAAAATAAGGTGGACTAGAGGAAAAACCCATCACTCTTTCTGCGCAGGCCTGGAGCTTAGGGGTTGTCAGGTCCTGCACGTTTCTTGTGCCTGATACCACCATCTTTACTCATCTCCCAAACCGCATCCTGACCACGTGTGCGACTAAGTATTCAAAAACGGCCCATTTCTTCGACTAGAACAGCTGGGTCCTGTGACGTCACTAAGGTTTAGTAACAACCCCAGGCAAATGCAATGGAACAGAATGATCAGTTGTTTTCATGATTTTTAAAGATAAAGCATCCAGCTGGTGACTTGTTTATAGTTCAGGTCTGGTTCATGGCTGTGATAAGATGGTTAATTCTGTCATTCTCCTGAATAAAGTCCCCTCCCCACTCCTGACTCTGCGTAAGATCAAGGCTTCATCAGACTTCAGTTATTCTCAAAGTTACAACCCTGATTGCTACTGAAATCTTGATGGGGTTTCTCTTTTCTGCAACAGTAGATACTTCATGTCAGCAGGGTGTTGTACACTGGGAATGTGGACTAACTGGAAGTGTCCAGCAGGGAATCCTCATCCATTTCTAGACATTGGGTCTGGGAGCTAAGTGGAGAGAGATCTTCTTGAGTTTGGTCTACACATAGAGGTTCCCTGAATGAGAGCCATGAACTTGTTGTGCATGGCTGAATTAGCTCCCAGATCAGTGGTGAGGATGAATATAGAATATATTGAAACCCAAGAAGTGAATGAAGTAGACAGTGTCAATGGAATCCACAACCTACTCGTCTTGCAGGATAAAGTCAATGTTTCAGGGCCTGGGTGAGCTCAGGAAGGGAGAGCAATCTTGAAGGTTAGAAAACTCTTTCCCCAGTCTTTGAGCTTAAGTGACATCTTCATGTGTGTCTGTATACATGATATATGGAAGGTTTTATGAAATATGTGATTTTCTCATCTAGAGAAGGTTGGAGACATTAATAAAAAGCTGTAGTAAAAATTTTTGCCTAGTATGAAGAAATAAATGTTATTACTGACTCTAGGATTCTATATTGAGTATGTTTTGGTTAATGATTACCATGAATTAGTTTTTTTTTTAAGATTTTATTTTATTTGTTCGACAGAGAGAGAGAGAGAGAGAGAGAGAGAGAGAGAGAGATCACAAGTAGGCAGAGAGGCAGGCAGAGGGGGAGGGGGAAACAGGCTCCCTGCTGAGCAGAGATCCCAAAGTGGGGCTCAATCCCAGGACCCTGAGATCATGACCTGAGCCGAAGGCAGAGGCTTAACCCACTGAGCCACTCAGGCGCCCCTAGAGTTTTTATGAATCACGAATTCCTGGATGGAAGAATATTTCCTTCACTTGCAAGTGATAAACTATGTTTCCCAACTAGGAAAAAGTTGTTTGAGTCAGTAAAAATTAGACCTGCCCTTTGACTCATATCTAAACAGATGGTGCTGACAGGCAAAGGATGATAAGTCTCTACCTGTACAGTAACAGCTTTCTGGAAGACAGACCAGTAAAGAACCAGAACACTCTGTGGACTTAGAACGGCGGTTGGGGCTCTACACAATGAAATACCTGACCTTGGCTGCTGTCATCAGCTTTATACTCCTCTTGTTCTAAGATTGCAGGAAATATAACCTTGTTCCTTCAGCTCTATCTAGAAAAGAAATATGGGACTATGTGTACTCTTGATATCCTTCAGGAGGCATCAGTAAGAAGTCACCTGTTTTTAGTCATATCCATCCTGAGGAAAAGAACGCTTTATGGATGAGAATATTTTACTCTGAGACAGTATTTTGGAGAATTAGAAATGGGTAGTTATGCCACTCTTACTGTTCCCATAGCTGAGAAACAGGCTTTCTTTGAGCCCATGGATGGTACTCTAAAGAATTCGCATCAGCTGGTTCAGAAGTTACTGTGTGGTTCTGTAAATATGTTGCTGTTGGGGCTGAGTGAAAGCCATGTGGCTGGAGCAGTGATCCGATCCTAGCATCCATCCGGCGAGCCAATATAAAAAGCCCTTTGAATATTGTAAGTTTGTCAGATTATTTATACCTGGATATATGGCATATTATATTCTTTGTTATTGCAAAATATTTACTCTATAAGTGTCTTCATAATGAAGCTCTTTGCTAAAAACAATTTAAAAGGAATGGGGAATGTCTTTCCTGCCCACCGTCTCCACCCCCCCAAGGAAGCATGCAGTAGTGGGTGTGGATGCTTAGATACAATGTTGCAAACTCTTGGGAGCACCTGCCTGGCTCAGTGGGTTAAGCCTCCAACTCTTGGTTTGGCTGAGGTCATGATCTCAGGTCATGAGATCAAGCCCTTTGTGGGAGTGGGAGTCCGCAGAGTGGGAGTCTGCTTAGGATTCTCTCCCTCTCCCTTCCCCCTCTACTCCTCCTCCCATGTGCAATACCTTGGCCCATGCTCTCTAAAATAAATAAATAAATAAATAAATAAAATCCTTTAAAAATGTTATAGACTTTAGATAGTTGGCAATTTATATGGATTAATCAATTAAATAAAGGTCAAAGCAATTTAAAATGTGTATTTTTATTTGATGCCAAAAAATACATTTTCTTTGATTATCTGACCCATTATATCCACCAAGAGTTATCATAGGTTTTACATATTTATTAGGTAATTGGGTCTGTGAAGACTTGATGCTACAAAAATTTCTTGTAGTTTTTGTCATTACTGGGGTTTCTGGGGTTTTTTGCTGTTGTTTTTAAGGAGATACATTTTCTGGAATCCGTCTAAAATGAGGACTTTTAATTCCAACCAGTAGATAGCAGAATAATATCAGTCCCTAGAAAGTGGTTGTTCACAGACTGTTACGAAGTAAATAGAGGAATAAATTTATTATTCATGCATTTTGTTAAGGAACACTTTACCAGTTCTGCACTGTGAACAATCAATCACCTTTGATGAACAAAAGCAAGAACATCTCTCTTTAACAAAGAAATTAGAAAACTACAATCACCCCGATTAAAATTACCTACAAGACATGATGACATATGTCACTACTATAATTTTCCTGGAAGTATTAACCAATCTTTCAAGTTATGATACAAATAATATAGAACAAGGTTTTTATACTATGCAGATAATATAATATGATTCTCTAAGGTGAAAACACAAGAGAATCCACCCAAAAATCTGTTACAAATCAATGAGACTAATGTTTCATCCAAAAACTTAAGAATCAATGACAGTAATGATGTCAAAAAAGCAACATGCTAAAACCATGCATTTCCTATACTGCTGCAATAAAGTTTGGAATACAATGTGAAAACAAAATCATTCAAAACAACAATCTATATACCAAAGACAACGTGAAGAAAAGATCATCAGAACTGAAGAAAGACCCTAAATGGCCCATATAAGATATTATTATATGATTTTAAAAAGCATAAAAATTCAGGGAGAAAGTAAAAATTATCCAAAAAGGGGTGATAGGAACAACTGGATAATAATTTGAAAACATACATTAGATTTAATGCTAGAAGTATAGTAAAATGTGATATTCATAACAATAATATAAAATACTGGGATAATTATACCATATCACAGTGGGAAAAAATACACAAGAAAATATTTAAAAATGACAAAGGAAAAAGTAATTTCACTACATTGCCAAAAAAACTTTGCATATTAAGACACATACTTAAGGAAATAAGATGGGAAAATACTTACTGTAAATAGACTAATATTAATGTAAAAGGAATTTTTGAAAATTTATTTTAAAAATTCATGTTCATTTCAATCAGAAAGAAAAGCAATTTGAACAAGAGATAAGCAGTAAATGCTCCCTTAGCAAGTTAAGAATTAGAGCTGATAAAGCAACTGATAAGATGAGAAATGTGACATCAGTACTATGGAAAAAACAGCAAAATTACCACCACAAGTTCAAAATGCAAAAAAGATGGACATATTTGACTGCATTATATGGAATGGTGAAGGGGGTCAAAAGGCACAAACTTCCAGTTATAAGATAAATTAGGATGTAGGGTACAGCATGTGACTACAGTTAATAATATTGTTGTATATTTGAAAGTTGCCGAGAGTAAATCTTTTTTTTTTTTTAAGATTTTATTTATTTATTTGACAGAGATCACAAGTAGGCAGAGAGGCAGGCAGAGAGAGAGAAAGGGAGGCAGGCTCCCTTCTGAGCAGAGAGCCCAATCCCAGTACCCTGAAACCATTAGCCCAAGGCAGAAGCTTTAACCCATGAGCCACCCAGGTACCCCAACTGACAGTAAATCTTAAAATGTTCTCATTCCAAGAAAAAAATTTGTACCTATTTGTGGTGATGAATATTAATTACACTGACTGTGGTGATTATATATCTATCTATATCTATCTATATCTATATCATATCTATATATCTCAAATCATTATTTGTGGACCTCAACCAATACATGTCCATAATATCTCAACTAAAAAGTTGAGTAGCCTTGGGCCCATAAAAATGCCATAAACGGAGAAAAAAAAAAGTCTTTGCAGCAAATAAGAGATTTAAAGTAAAAGATAGGAAAAGATGATTCACAAGTGAAGAATACACATACTCAATAAACAAAAATTTCAGTGTTGTAATAAAAAAAGAAGAAAAAACCCAAACAAGAAAGCTAGAACTGTAAAGATTTCCTTCCAAATAATCACTAAACACATTCTGCTGGAAATGCATATTGGTACACTCTTGGAATGTATTTTAAGAGCCTACACTATTTGACTCAGATTTTACTTCTTTAGAATTTATTACAGAGTCAGACATGGACAAAATTTTATGTAGGAATATTAAATCTTGCTCAATTTCTAATGAGGGTAGATATTTAATAGATTAATTAATCTATTAATTTAATAGATATATTTAGGGTAGATGTTTAAATATACTCATAGGGAAATGGAAAAAAATACGAGGTACATTCATGAGTGCAAAATTGTACAGGTATTTAATACTTTCTAAGAAAAATAACCTATGAAAATCATTAAGATAAAACTAAAGTCAAACCACATAAATCAATGGAACAGAATACAGAGCCCAGAAATGGACCCTCAACTCTATGGTCAACTGATCTTCGACAAAGAGGAAAGAATATCCAAAGGAGAAAAGATAGTCTCTTCAACAAATGGTGCTGGGAAAACTGGACAGCCACATGCAGAAGAATGAAACTGGACCATTTCCTTACACCCCACACATAAAAATAGACTCAAAATGGATGAAAGACCTCAATGTGAGACAGGAATCCAACAAAATCCTTGAGAACACAGGCAGCGACCTCTTCGACCTCAGCGGCAGCAACTTCTTCCTAGAAACGTGCCAAAGGGAAGGGAAGCAAGGGCAGCAATGAACTATAGGGACTTCATCAAGATCAAAAGCTTTTGCACAGCAAAGTAAACAGTCAACAAAACCAAAAGACAATGAAAAGACAGAATGAAAGATATTTGTGAAGGACAAATCAGATAAAGGGCTAGTGTCTAAAATCTATAAAAAAAACTTACCAAACTCAACACCCAAAGAACAAATAATCCAATCAAGAAATGGGTAGAAGACAACAACAGACATTTCTGCAAAGAAGACATCCAAATGGGGGCGCCTGGGGGGCTCAGTCATTAAGCCTCTGCCTTCAGCTCAGGTCATAATCCCAGGAGATGGAGCCCCGCATCAGGCTCCCTGCTTGGCAGGAAATCTGCTTCTCCCTCTCCCACTCTTTGTACTTGTATTCACTCTCTCGCTGTGTCTGTCAAATAAATTTAAAAAGAAGAAGAAGAAGACGATGACGACAACATCCAAATGGCCAATAGACACATGAAAAAGTGCTCAACATCACTCACCATCAGGGAAACACAAGTCAAAACCACAGTGGGATACCACCTCACACCAGTCAGAATGGCTAAAATTAATAAGTCAGGAAATGACAGATGTTGGTGAGGATGCAGAGAAAGGGGAACCCTCCTACATTGCTGGTGGGAATGTAAGCTGGTGCAGTCACTCTGGAAAACAGTATGGAGGAGCCTCAAAAAGTTGAAAATAGGGCTACCCTATGACCCAGCAATTGCACTACTGGGTATTTACCCTAAAGATACAAATGTAGTGATCCAAAGCAGCACATGCACCCAAATGTTTATAGCAACAACGTCCACAATAGCCAAATTATGGAAAGAACCTGGATGTCCATCAACAGATGAATGGATAAAAAAGATGTGGTATATATACACAATGGAATACTATGCAGCCATCAAAAAAAACCCTGAAATCTTGTCATTGCATCAACATGGATGGAACTAGATGGTATCATGCTAAGTGAAAAAAGTCATTCAGAGAAAGACAATTATCATATGATCTCTCTGGTAAGAGGAATTTGAGAGGTGGGGGTGGGGGGTCATGGGGGAAGGGAGGGAAAAAAATGAAACAAGGTGGGACTGGGGAGGGAGACAAACCATAAGAGACTCTTAGCCTCAGGAAACAAACTGTGGGTTGCTGGAGGGTCAGGGGAGGAAGGGATGAGGTGGCTGGGTGATGGACACTGGTGAGGGTATGTGCTATGGTGAGTGCTATGTACTATACCTGTACCCCTAGGGCAAATAATACATGTTTATTAAAAAAAAAAGTAAAAAATTATGATGCAAAATGCCAACTTTATTAGTACCAACTATCCTTCACTAAATGCTTCCCAGTGCATGTCTTATGCCAATCACTTTGTAACATTCTCAACTTGTAATTCTGATAAGATACCACAATTATTAATACCCACCATAATGCCATTGACAAAAGGGTAAACGTTAGCTTTGAGAGCTTAGAGTCTTTCAGTTAATAATTGGTTGAGCTGTGGATAGGACATTGGTTTTATTTCTCTTGATGGTGTGTTTTTGTAGTTTTGAATGAAATGTTCTGTAGGAGCATACTTTGTCTTTGTAATCAAAACCAGGTAATTTCAATTACGAACCAGAAAAATATGAACATGAATGAATGTGTTTGCTTTATGGGTAAACTACAGGAATTCTGTTGGCAAGAAGGGAATAAAAGAAGTATAGATTTGAGTAAAAAACAGAATCTGTTTTTCTTAATGCACATGTATTTGATAACTAGGAAAAAAGCACATTATTTTTTAATATATAAATATTTTATAAAAGCTGAAGAAAAAGTCATAATGATAGCAGTGTGTTTCAAAGTTGGATTTATTTCCTTTTATCATCCAGATTTTAGGTTAGGGTCTGGCATTTGACAAATGTCTGTTCCTATATACATGTATAATATATCCAATGTTAACAGAAGTTACCCTTGGCATGTGGAAATCATTGATCATTTACAGTTTCACTTTTATTTTCCTGTACTTTCTATAATACACATAAATTACTTCTATAATCAGAAAAACTAATGAACATTAATTTTGAAACTTAGAAAAATAAGAAACATTAAAAATATCTAATGTGTTTACAGTTTATCCTTTTTTTCAGTCTTAATCTCCCATAAAAAATTATTAGCTTATGAAAGTAAAATCTCTTTCCAACCATTTTAAAGTCACTGAAAATTTCTTTATCTATAAGCGAAGAATTCCAGGTGTAATTAGTAGCATTAGCATACCATCAGTCACCTACTCTAGGACTGCCAAGACAGCTGTCCACTGCAGAAAATTCTAAAGGGGTGAGAGGTGGAGCGTGTGAGGCTGGAGGTAGGGGATATAGGTGGAATAGTTAGCTTATCTAGTTAAGCAATTCTTAGTTACAAAGCAACAGTTAACTGTAATAGAAGGCAAAAACCTTTTTTCAACAAGGTAAAGAGAAAAGCTTGTGCAGAACAGAAGGCAAGCAGAGCAATACCACCTCAGCAGGTGAGAATTAGCATCAAGAGTAATAATACATCAATACTACATAAAAAAAAAAAAATAGCAGAATTATCCCTAAAAGGTCAAAATGCAAAAAGATGGACAAATTTTATCTGTAAAATTAACTGAATGGCCCTGCCTTTGTAAAACTGTAATAGATTAAGAAAAAGAAATCAATGCAAACAAATGCCAGTTAAATTATATTTATTATATAAAGAGATCCTATAACTTGGTATGAAAAAAACAAAGCAAGTCCAAAAGGTATCACAAGGGTAAAGGACACAAACATTCAGAGGAAACAGAGCTACTCAAAAAACACAAATATTTAACTTCATTAATAAAGAAATGATTGGGATGCCATTTCTTGCTTATTTAATGCACAAAGTTAACATCAATTTCTACTTTTTCTATTTTCTACATGTACTCAACTGTGCTATTTTTAGTAATAAAAAATCAGTCATTTAAAAAAACATAGAAAGTATGAAATTTTCTGCCAAGGCAGAAATCATAAAAAGCATTAAAATGAATCAACACTTGTATGGGCAGTAAGGTTCAGATCCCTGGAAGCCAATTCCTTTTGTCTGGGTTCCTGAGTTTTATTATGGGATTGTCAATGAAGAGAAGATCATTCCTGATTTATACTACGACAACTTCCCAAGTGTAGGGATATATTTATATGTATGTACATGTGCCTATGTAAATTCTTCTTCAGGTAGGCAATTATTCCAGGAAAGTACCTCTCTAGAATCACTCACTACATACAAAGGTCTCCTATGACTCCCATTTGCTGAAAAGGTCTCATTAAGATCTCCCCATATGATTCTCAACCAGTAGGGATGCCCTTGGTATTTCAGAGGCTGAACATCTACTTTAGTACCTGTTTGAAAATCAGCAGTGGCCTAGGCTTTCTGTAACTGGCTTCTTAGGGAATCTGAAGTTGGTCCTGTTCTTTAGACACAGACAAAGAGACATTTTTCTGATTTGAAACAGAACTGAGTCTATCTCCTGCTTGCTCAGATCACAGCCTTGAGGCAGATCTCAAAGTTCAGGGCATACACTGCCTAGAGCAACCACCCCAAATCAAACGATCAAGTTAGAATGACTAAGTTGGGAGACTGAACTTAAAATCCTACAGCTTTGTTCAGCATATTTCATTCTTAGCTTTCCTCATGTAAGTTTTACTGAAAAAGGCAGAAGAGCAGAGCTTACTTTAACTTACTCAGCAAAACCAATTCTCAGAAGCCTGAACTCTGCTAAATAGCCTGTATAAAAGCAACTCTATAGAAAACAATACACAGCAGAAAAAGTAATATGATTCATCTGAAATAACAATTTAGCCAAATGACAGATTTGGTAGTCAACCTAATATGTTGTAGCCCTTATCTGTTTCAACTTAGTATGACTCTATACTTATTTTCTGGTACTGAATTCCCACTTGAATAGAAATAGCTGCTAGGTAGAAGAAAAAAATTAATTTAAAAACAATTTCCCTATAGCTGAAATACCAATCAATTTAAAAATTAAATGTGTATGTGTATGGATGTATGGATGTATATACACATGTATGTAATGTATGTACATACATATTTATATTCTCTCTCTCCCCTTCCCTCTCTCCAGAGAGAGATACAAAACGCTGACTTAGGGCTACACTGTTTACTTTTCCTATCTAAGAAACTTCACATATTCTGAATGCACTCAATCAGGTGAATTGGCAACGATGTCAAAAACTATACGAAAAAAGGGGGGTAGGTGATAATATTTGGTGACCTTTTGTTTATTTTAGGTCAGGGCAGGCAGCCTCCCTTTGATGTTTTGAAGTCAAAGATGAAAACTTGCAGCTTTGAAGCATAATGAACATAATTATACATTTACTACAATCACCTACAATTTGACTTACACAACACCACAAACACATCTCAAACATTTTTCTACGTATCTTTTTACATTTGTTAAAACATCTGGCTATGTTGAATACATTTTCAGAATGCATTTGTTAACCATATGATAAACACAGAACCAAACAAGACAAATAACATCAATTACCATTTTATCTAATAACTGTACCAATCATTATAAGATACAACCGAAGGGGAAGTATGAGATCATCCATGATGCACTGCAAAGGTACTACATTTTAGTCCTAAGAATGATCCGAAGGTGCTGAAAGAGGTGATTCTCTAGAAGGTGATCCAGGGTTTTCCTCAGGTGGAAAAACTGTGAGAGTACAAGCTCGAATGCCACCAAGTGATTCTGGAAGGTCAAAAACTTTATGCCACTCATCCTTTTCTGGGTCATATTTTTGGACAATTTCTACCATACAACGATTATTCCAAGAATATCCACCTACAACATAGATTTTATTTTCAAAGACGGCAACTCCAACATCACTTTGACCTCTTAACATAGCAGCAATTGGTGTCCACTGGTCAAGGGTTGGCGAATAGTATTCACAGCTTAGAACATCATCATAATCACTTGTTCCTCTGAAGTGATTGCCACCAATGACATAGAGCTTGTCTCCAACTGTACACATGCAGTGCAGACCTCTGACCGTGGTCATTGGAGCCTTCTGTGTCCATTTGTCTGTATCTGGGTCAAAACACATGAGCTCATTCTGAAAGGTGTCATGAGTAATTCCTCCTGAAATATACATTAGGCCTCCATACACTGTTCCAGCATGGCCATAGTGGGGTTCACTCATTTTTGCAACATAGCTCCACTCATTCATCCTTGGGTTGTAACATTCTACCGTGGCCAGTTCACCAGCTGCACTTCGCCCACCAACAGCATACAAATGTCCTTTGAGGGCACTCAAGTGGAAGAATGTGCGCTTTTCGTTTAGTGATGCAACCTGCACCCATTTATTATACCGAGGATCAAACCTGAAAACTGTATCAACAGCAGTTTTCCCTTTCGTATCGTAATTGCTTTGACCACCAACTACATAAAGAAAGTTTCCAATGACAGCAATACCATGCTGGTATCGAGGAGCATCCATGGGGGCTAGCGATCTCCATTCTTGTGCCCTTTCATCATACATCCGTAATTCTTTACTGACAACCAGCTGCTGTCTCAAAACTCCTCCTAATGTGACCAAGTGTGTCGAGTCGGATCGAATGGCAGTTCTATCTGACTGCATCACTGGCTGCATATACGGCATCATCTGGTAATTGCTAGCTTCTAAAAGCAAATTCACACAGGTATTGTCTGTTCTCATGAAATCTACTGTCTGCACGTAATTGATGAGATCCTGGGGTGTCATCAATGGAAATCGAATATTCTTCATTAATTTTGCAGCATAATCCATCCGAGGGTCTTCCAACCTTAGCCAGCGACAGGCAGCCTTGAAGAGCTCAAGTTCAGAACAGTGCTTAAGACTATTACTAGAAAGCACAAAGGCAAGCCGTTCAAAGGGGAGTTTCAGAAACTCCCCAGTACTCAGTAATGCAGGAAAATTCTTCAGGATGAAATTATTGACATATTTATCGACTTCGATAAGATTGTAGGTGTTAGCAATTCGCCCAACTTCAACACAGTTATCTAAAGAGACTCCTGAAATAAGAAATACTTTACAGAAGTCCAAAACAGGTAAAATTTGTAAAAAGCTGGCAGCTTCAAGTGTGTCCTGGAGATTGTCCATATTAAGGGAAAGTTTTGCAGTATAAATAAAATCAATTATTTTCTTCAGACCAACCTTGTTCACCCCATGAAGCTTAATGCACATTAAATCTTGTTCTTTCATTCCACCTGTGAACATCGCCTTGAAATAATCACTGGCAGACGCCATCATAGCTCTGTGAACGGGGAAGATTTCATCTCCATCACCTGGTACCAGGGTCACATCACAAAGCAAGCCTTCTATTCTAAGCTGATCGAAGCCTTGCAATACCACCGAACTGTGAGTATTGCTGGTAAAAAACCGTGTGGTTCCTGCCTTGCAAGGCTGCAGATGGGCGGAGACGCCCATTTCACCGTTACCAAGAGACACTTTCATGGGAAAGCCTTCCTCTGGCACACCGATCTGTGCCCGAGCACGCAGTTAGAACCCGAAAGCTTTCAAGGAAACGAGGCAGCCCGAAGAGCAGGAGAGCTCGCTTTCCTTTTCAGGGGCAAGCAGTCCCTGTGGCGCCTCTCACAACACACCAGTCAGTCATCCACCGACAACTGTTCCACAACAGGACCACAAAGGGCTGTGGACCTCAAATCTGATTATTATGCAGATGATTCACCAAAAGGCGGTTAAGGGACCCGGTTCACCTGGTCAGGCCTGCGCGGCCGCTCCTCCAGCAGTTCCGCTCTGGGCCAAGGGCGAGGCGCCGCCACGTACAGCGACTCGCGAGGCGGCGAGGCGGCGAGGCTGGCCACCTCAGCGAGCGGCCCGCTGCGCCCTCCGCTGCCACCAGAGCGCCGCCTCGGCGACTGTGTTGGGACGAGGGCCTGGAACACGGGTCTGGCTTGGGTCTGGGCCTGGAACACCGGCCTAGCCGCGGACGCCGAGCCCGTCCTTCCGGAAAAGCCTCGTCCCAGGATCCCCCGGGCTAGGAGCGGCCGAGGAGGCTACTGCGGCTGCGCAGCCGCCGGCTCGCGTCAGTGGGCGGGCGTATGGGGGATGGGAAGGAAGAGTGTGGGAGGTGCCGAGGCGGGTGTTGGGGAGCGGCGGCGCGGGGTGCCAGCTAGCTGGCTGGCCTCTCCAGGTTACTCCGTTTGTGGGATTCTGTCGGCCCCAACGGGTGCACGTATGTGATGCTGCCAGTTTGGTATAAACTGCACGGCATCGGAGCTCTCCGGCTAAATTCATACTTTCTCTTTAAGATTTACACTTCCTGGCTTCAGCCTTTTGAATGAAATGCGGCTTTTGTATAAATTGAAAAGAAACAGGGCAGAAGAGGGCCTACCGGCAAGATGCTGAAAACTGTTCCTCAATAAAGCGCTTGAGTTAGGATTTTTATCTTGCACAATTTTAGTAACACCTCAATTATAATTTTGATTCATATTTTCATATTACTAATCAATTAAAATGCATATCGTGTGTCTCTAAATACCAAATTGTGACCATAGTATGTAAATAATATAGCTTGAATTTTTGCTGTGCAATACAATTCTAAATTGCCTTCCACTCATACATTTTTAAATGGCTACACAACTTTCCGGTGACTCTACATACAATAGTCTCCTTCGGCCATTATTTGTTCCTAAATATATACCTTCTTGTACTTCATTTTTTATAGTCTCTTAATAAACTAAAATCTAGGCACAAAGGTTTCACCTGTATTTAGATAAACACTAAGGATTCAAGACATATAAAAATTTCTTTCCAAAATGTTGTCACCAGAAATGTTTGTGCATTTCCCACATATTTATTTTTGCTTTATGGATATTTTCTTTAACTTGCATTTCTTCAGTAGTAAATTTCAATTTTGCCATATGAATAAATACATTCTGACACAATTTCTTCCAACATTTCCCATGGTTTGAAGAGTTTAATGTCTTTTAAATCTAACTAGTTTCTTTTGCATATGCAAACCTGTAAAGATATAACTGTATTCTAAAAGATAACAGCCCAAGGAAGAAGGGGGTAGTGGCATACAGAGGCAGAAGCAGGGAGCCTCACGTGGGACTGGATCCCAGGACCTGGGGTTCATGACCTGAGCCAAAGGCAAATGCCTAACGGACTGAGCCACCAAGGCATTCCTATATTTTTATTCTCTTTATTTAAAGTTTTACTGTCAAACCTTTTTGCATTTGTTCATTTTTAATAAATAAACACAAAGACTTATTTTGTAGCTCAGCAGAAGGTACAGTTCATTCATCTATTAGATTCAATTTAAATACTTAAGTTGCTAAATCACAGGCACTTTCCTTGCCTTCAAGATAAAAAGCTGAATAAAGAAAACGAAGTGCCAGGGACATGGGTGGCTCAGTTGATTAAGTAGCTGCTTTCTACTCCGGTCACGATCCTGGCATTATCCTGGGATTGGCTTCTCGGAATTGAGGCCTGCATCAGGCTCCCTGCTCATCAGGGAGTCTACTTCTCCCTCCCCCTGCTCTTGTGCTCTGCTTGCTCTCTCTCCCTCTCAAATAAATAAAATCTTAAAAAAAAAAAAAAAGTGTCAGCCCTCTTGGAACTTTTCCTTTTTGTTGGAAGGAAACGTAAAAGTATTAGGCAATCAATTAACTAATTTCAACTGCATCATATACTACCATGGTCAGCAAAAGAAAACAAAATTATCATCTATCCCCAGGAACTGGAGGATGCGGAAACACTGAGCCTTGATACTTGATGCACTTTTCTAGAATTTGCAGTGCTGTGGCAAAAATGTAAGCTTGGGAACTGAAGTATACCTGCTCCCAAAAGGCCAAGGAATAAATGAGGTCTTGTAGAAATACAAAATAGGAAAACTACCAAAAACTGAACCGTAGGGACCTTTACAACTTCACTTAGGGAAAAGAAGAAGGAGCATGAAAAAGCATGCTGGAATAGAGGCAGCACAATAAGACGACCAGGAGACTGGTGATGAGAGAATGCTTAAGGGAAGAAATGTGTTTAAAAGGCGGTGTCGTGGGGCACCTCAGTGGCTCAGTCAGTTAGACTTCTGACTCTTGATTTTGGCGCAGGTCTTGATCTCAGAGTCAAGAGATGAAGCCCTGCGTGGGGCCTCTGCCCTCAGCACGCAGTTTCCTTGAGAGTCTCTCTCTCTCTCAAATAAATGAATAAATCTTAAAAAAAGAAAAGAAAAGAAAAAAGAAAAAAGAGTGATGTCTTGGGACACATGGACCAGTCAGTGAAGAGTCTGCCTTTGGCTTAGGTCATGATCCTGGGGTCCCGGGAGGGAGTCTTGCCTCAGGTTCCCTGCTTAGTGGGGAGTCTACTTCTCCCCCTGCCTGCTGCTCCCCCTGTTTGTGCTCTCTTGATCCCTCTGTCTCTCTCTCTAACAAATAAATAAATAAAATCTTTAAAAAAATAAATAAAAGGCTCAGATGTCAAGCATCATTGCTCAACCGTGTTTAAGTACTAGTGGACTAGAACATTTTTTCATTTGTCTGCTAGTTTTAGTTCTCTTTATTTGGGTTTTATTTTATGACATTAACTAGTTGTGTATTGTCCTTATGCATTATATTTTTATATATTCTTAATTCTTTTTTTTTTTTAAGATTTTATTTATTTATTTGACAGAGAGAAATCACAAGTAGGCAGAGAGGCAGGCAGAGAGAGAGGAGGAAGCAGGCTCCCTGCTGAGCAGAAAGCCCGATGTGGGGCTTGAACCCAGGACCTGGGATCATGACCTGAGCCGAAGGCAGCGGCTTAACCCACTGAGCCACCCAGGCGCCCCTATATTCTTAATTCTTAAAAGTAGGTATAAACTTGGCTATAGTATAAAAGCGGCTACAGTCCTATGACGTACCTTTGTCCCATTTTCTTGACATTTTCTTTGAGATCCAGTATGTTGAACATGTAGAACCAATACTGTTCCATTCTCATTCTGCTATGGCGCTTATGAACTGCCAGTTCCCATTTATGTTTTAAATCTTCCACATGTTTTTCTATATCTCATTAGGATTTTATTTTCATCTATGACTTGAGATGAGAATCTAAATTGATTTGAGTCTGGATCGCCAGGCATTTATTCCGTTACCACTTACTGAAAGTTCTTTCCTTCTGCATTAACATCTAAGATACCTTTAATTCCAAACTTAATTACTACGACAATACAACAATTTCTGGGATTATTTTCTTAATTATTCTGGCCACCTATGTTTCCTTACTGGCCCCATATTTTTGCTATTGCTGCATTACAATCCAGTTCATTTTCTGGTAAAGCTAGATCTGTAAAAAAATTTTCCTGTTCTATTCTTGGATATTTTTGCTTAGTGATCTTTCCTGATTAACTTTTCAACTGTCCTACAGAGGTTAGCGTTGGCTTTATAAAAATCATGAAATTTTGTGGGCTCAGATATAACTATACTGCAATGAATATAAAATTCTGAGAAACTTCTTCATCAGATAGAAAAAGTTGTATCAGAGAATTTCTCTTCCACAAAAATCTAAGGTAAGGAACAAAAAATAGATGAAAATAATCAGAAAGTACAAATGTAGCTGCCAAAAATTGAAGCCCAGGGTAAAAAGAGGAAGAAGTTAAAAAAAAAAAAAGATTAAAAAACCAGAAATCCAGAGCACCTGGTGGCTGAGTCGGTTAAGCGACTGCCTTCAGCTCAGGTCATGATCCCAGGATCCTGGGATCGAGTTCTACGCTGGGCTCCCTGCTCAGCAGGAAGTCTGCTTCCTTCCCTCTTCCTCTGCTGCTCTTCCTGCTTGTGCTCTCTCATGCTCTCTCTCAAATAAATAAATAAAATCTTCATTCAATCAGTCAATCAATCAGACAGAAATCTGACCTAAAGAATCACCCATAACTCACTATGCGAGATTCTGCTTGCTGATTTTATGTGGCACTCCACATGGAACTCCGGGTTTGCTCAAAGTCTGCTCAACTTCCCAAGACTCAGTTTTCAGAAAAATTGAGTACTTTTTTTTTAATTAAGATTCTATTTATTCATTTGACAGACAGAGATACAAGTAGGCAGAGAGGCAGGCAGAGAGAGAGAGGAGGAAGCAGGCTCCCTGCTGAGCAAAGAGCCCGAAGCGGGGCTCGATCTCAGGACCCTGGGATCATGATCTGAGCGGAAGGCAGAGGCTTTAACCCACTGAGCCACCCAGGCGCCCCAAAATGGAGTACTTATATCAGTTATATCAGTACTTATGAGAATGTACTTATATCAGTACATTTAAGAGCCCTTAGGACATCCTCTTCCCCGGAGTCACCACTTAATAAGTGATATTTTCTTCATTTTCTCCATTACATGTCTTCTATAAACTGTTGGAAACTGTGCCATCTCGCTCTTGAACACTGCCTGACAGAAGCCAGCTGAATTCTAGTCATAAACCTGAAGAAAACGGGGATGCCTCCCATCAAAGCCATGTTTGATTTCTGTTCAGTCAGCATAGCGGCTGGCATCCGTATCTGAACCGGGGAGGAACCTCCTAGACTGGAATGGGAATGGGAAAGACATGCTGCTCTCTTGGATCTCTTCCTTCACTAGTTTTCTTCTTCTTCAGCCACCAATTACCAGGGAGTTCCCCTCCCTCCTCCCTCCTCCCTCCCTCTCTTTATGCTGCCCTTTCAGGACACCTGCTTGTTCCCTGTCCTGTTGTGGTTTCTGGCTATGAGTTTTCCCAGGTGAACACAAATAAATAGTTGAATGAGATTTCCAGATTTTGTAAAAAAAAACACGTGGAAGAGAAGTCTCCCTTTTTTAGGCTGAATACTTCTGAAGCCTCAGGGCAGCAGGTGACATCGTTCCAAGGAAGCAGAAAGCAGGTGCAGTAACTGTGGGCTAATAACAGAGCCCAAGGTGGGCTAATGAAAGGTGACCAAGGTGACAGGGCTAGAGACCAAGTCTGTGGAAGGCAGTCTTCTGGTGTGTGTAGATGTGCTCCTTTGGGGGAATTTTCTTCCGGCACTGGTAAGGGGCTCCTTCCTAGCAGGAATGGACCCTCATATTGGAATCAGCCTCATACCATAGTCTTCCATACAAAGAATGAGTCTTCATGTTTAGGTACCACATGGCACCTTTGGGCCTAGGGCAGCTATGGTGAGAGAAAGAGACCAAAATGTTTCCTTTCTCTGACTTGTTGCGCAAACTCACGGATCCTGATCAATGACCGGCTAGGAGGTGGGTATGGCCTAACAATCTGAGGGTTAAAAACTGCAAAGATATTTTGAGCACAAGCTCATATTTCATGGTGCATTACATTTCTCTGCTAATAGTAAATTCCCAGTTTCACAAATTCATTTTTTTATATCAGATCTCTTCATTTTTATAATTAGGAAAATAGGTTCATCCAAATTTTCCATCAGGATTGCAACATCCTTTCTAACACCAACGCAGTAATAAAAGAGAGCAGTCTTGTTCCATGTCTGTCTGGAAATTTCCCGATCACCCCTTGTGAAAAACCCAGCTAATTATCACATCTTCACTGAATACTAATTCCTTGGCAGAGTCTTAACAATGCTGAATACCTAGAGCTGCCCTGTGGTTGGGTTTTTTTTTTTTTTTTCAGCACTAATTACCTTATCTATGTTCCTGTTCTGTTCTGTTCTGTTCCCAGAAGAGGCGAACTCCTGGAAGGAGAGGATGTCACCTGATTCATCACAAATAGGTGTTAATGAATGGTTCTAAGAGCTGTTGCCTGCTTTTCACTATGATAGACCCTAATTAAAACACACCGAGACCTTCTGGTCATCCTTGTGTCGCATTTGGGTTTTTTTTTTTTTTTTTTAGTAGATTTCCCAAATTAAAAGTACATTAATATGAGTGAAACACAGAACCTTGTGATTAAGATAAAACACCCGGAAGGCATGCAGAGTCCAGTGGCTAAAGAATATACCAAGACCATGAAACAGTTACGGAAAGTGGGTTTCCAATCACAATGACGGCATCCAATGACTGGGTTATCTTTGTCGATGTAAATAAATAATATCTAAACACTCCTTGGAGTGAGTGTGGCTGACTGGTCAGAGAGTTCATCTATCACTCTCTTCTCCCATCAGAAATGTTAATTCTGCCAAAGTATAGAAACTGAGGAAAGTCCAGACATGCATAGCCTTCCTGGTAAAGGGCTATGTAGCACACTGACCCGCCCCCGGTCTGCTTCCAGAAGCACTTTGAACCTTCTATCTCCTACAGGGGATGTGCTCCTTTTTGAGGGTATCTTTCTGGAGCAGCTAAGCAACTGTGGGAGCACTCATTCTTTTCTGGGGCAGGGGGGTGCAGGTGGGGTGCCTGGGGAAGACTGTGCTCTGTTATCTTTGGGATCCACTGGGTCATTACTCACTCTGACCTCTTTACCTCCAAACTTTCCCTACCCGCTGGGCCATTTTACCCCTCACTTTCCATTTTATCACCACCTCCAAATCCATTTTTATCACTGGATCCCATAATATCCAAGGATCGTGTTCCCCACCACTGACCTTTTACTTTCAACACACAGATTCAACACATGCATGCAGGTACTAGAACCTGCTCCCCCATTTTGTCATTCAACACTTCCTCCTCACTTGACCTACACTTCCCAAGTTCTCCTTTCCCTCCTCAGTTATCTATGTTTCAAGAACAAACTCCATGGCCAAGATTGCAAAGCCCCTTGGAAGAATCCCCCATGCAGGTCAGAAAGAAGAGATTCAGTCCCCAAACTGGATTGCTCTTGCCCTGCTCCATCACCTGTGGCAAAGGAAAGTCAGGTAGCTGTGAGAGGGGGCCCTCTAATCCTCCTCATAGGTTTGTAGAATTAGACCCTGAGCCACCATCAGCCTTAATGGGACCCCCAGCAAACAGAGTACACAGTACACAGTACACACAGAATTGACCATCTGCATAGACCCTAACATAGCCCATTAGAAGAGAAACTCCATAGTCCTCTGACCTATATATATCTGAGGTCATTATGTTACTATGTTACTGTGCCCTTACTCTAATGATATAAACTAACTTTTCATCAGAGAAAGAGAGATATTCATTGTTGACTCCAAGAAAACAGCTAATCCAAATGGTCCATCTAGAAAGAGTGAAAAGGCTAAAAAAATAGATATAATCCCTTAGGAGAACCGGGCAAGCAGAGCTGTCTCATTGTTTTGAATGTCTTGGTAAGGCAAACTGGAATCAGGCTTCCCTCCTCTCCAGACAGAGATTCTTCTCACATGCCTCAGAGAGTCAGAACAATATGGTATCGATTTATCCCTCCTTTCCTTTAAAACTACATTGTTTTTATATTTTTCTATTCAGTCAAGACTCAGAATGTGTTGTTATGTATGAAAGATTGTATTATACAATGCAGGTAAAGAGATCAAGAGTCACATCCCCACCATGGATTAGCTCCTAGTCTAATTGGAAGAAAGAAACGTGATCTGTTACATTTTAAAAAAGATTTTATTTATTTATTTATTTGACAGACAGAGGGAGATCACAAGTAGGCAGAGAGGCAGGCAGAGAGAGAGAGAGAGGGAAGCAGGCTCCCTGCTGAGCAGAGAGCCCGACGTGAAGCTCAATCCCAGGACCCTAGGATTGTGACCTGAACCGAAGGCAGAGGTTTTAATGCACTGAGCCACCCAGGTGCCCTGATCTGTTACATTTTAATGCCGTATGCCACATGATAGGAGTTGTGCTCTGAGCGATTAGTAGACTCAGACTATCAGGGCTTTCCAGTGAAAGCAACAGTCTTAAATGAGTCATGAAGAACAAGAAAGAGAAAGTGGCACACATAAGAGAGTATGTACCTGTCCGGGAGAATATCATGTCAGCTTGGGTTTCCAGAGGCCCAAAATGGACGATCTCGTATATTGTGATGTTGGAGGTCAGACACCCAAGCAGACTCTGAGATGAGAGATTATTACCTGTAAGGGGTTTGTTGGGATGTGCATTGGTCAACAACTTGGGCAGAGAAATTGAGTTGCAGTGCAGTTCTCTCAGGGCATTAGCTGATCCCAAGGGAGCTCTGAAGCTGAGATGACCCTTTAGAGGAAGAGTGTGGGTGCCAGGCCTTTCTACCCGACCTGGACCAGTAATTGGATACAGGCTGCCCCCAGAAGGGGGGAAGAACTTTGGGCTAACAAGAAGAGTTTCCAGAGAGGGCCTATGTAGGAGGGCTGTCAGCTCGCAGCCCTATCAGTAGCCAGATGGAGTAGGTCCTTAGGTCTTAAAGGGAGATTTGAATTGTGTATCAGATGTCTATTATAAATGCTAAAGTGTTGGATTGTACTCATAGGATTATAGGAAACAACTGAATCCTGGAAATAATATGACTAGAGTTGTATTTGTCGACTAAACATATTTGACACCTGGTCAGCTTCCTTGAGAAGGTGCCACAGCAGTTGGACAGGAGGGTTCCTGGTTCCCTAGAATATCTGTAGTATTTCTCTATAGACGTCTTTCTGTCTCCAAATTTCTAAGTCATTTGCAAAAAATAACACCATCTTTCCAAGTCTTATTACCAGGTCCCTCTAGGAACTGGAGAAAAAAACTCAAGAAATATGACTGCATTAACATGGCCAACTAAGAAGCCAAATAAGTGAAGAGAGTGTGTCGGGAGGAGAAGAAGAATATCTTACCCTCCAATTACTGCCTTGTCACCACTTGCAGAAATTAGCTCTGCTGTCTCTAGATGTTTGTTCTTTCTTCTTGGGTTGTTAAAAAATCGAAAAACTTTATTATTCCTTTTTATAAAAGTTTTTCTCTTCCATTTGCTTCCTTTGGATGGATTTGGTCATACTCAAATTTTCAACTTGGTCTATAAGTTGCAAAAAGGCACAACAGGACTGTGCTTGACAAGATATATGATATTTATTAGAAGCAGTTTATGGATGTGATATTTGTTGTCTCTGACTGGGGGCATGACTGTTGCAAATGGGATCATGCAATTGCGCACCTCTGAAATAGTGTGAATGGGAAGCCATGGGTGAAAAGGAGTAGGACGCATCATCTGTTCTCACAGCCCTTCTAGATCTGCCCTCCGGCCATGACATCAGGATCAGCAAGTTATATAGCGCTACCAATGGCTGATAAAATCAGATAGGGTGAGCCAATCAGATAGCTGTTCTCAAGAATTTGTTTCAGGAAAGGCAGAACCTGAGACTTAGGGGCTAAGTTACCTTAGTAAGAATGTTCTGAGGTTGTTAGAGTTTATGTAGTCCTTACCTCTTCTCAGTCTATACTGCTTAACCTTTACTTGGATTTTATGAAATATCATGATATTGCTTACAGCACATTTTTAAAAAGATTTTATTTATTTGTCAGAGAAAGAGAGAGCACAAGCAGGGGAAGTGGCAGGCAGAGGAAGCAGGTGCGAGGCCGAGGTGGGACTCAATCCCAGGACCCTGGGATCATGACCGGAGCTGAAGGCAGTCACTTAATCGACTGAGCCACCCAGGTGCCCCAATAATAAAAATATAAAAATGTTTTATCATAGATTTACTTATCCATTTTAAAATTTCCACTACATATACCTTATAATGTGCAGAGTATAACTGTAGTCTATATTATAAATAAAAATAAACATTGGAGCTCTGTGCTCAGCATTTTTTTCTGAGAAGGGTAGAAGGTGAATATCGAGTATCTGTATCTCCATAACCCTGGGTACTCCACCTTAAAGACACAGGTGGACATTCTCTGGGATTCCACGAGTATGTGTTAAAAGTTGACAGTTGCTGTTTTGGTCACAGGAAATAGCACAAGAGTTATATACATACACTTTTTTGGACACGTTAAGTGTACCCGGGGGAGCTAGATTGTGTGAGACCGCGAACTCACAGCACTGAGTAAATGTCACAGTAAATGTCTCCCAAGGTGGCTGTGGGCTGTCAGGACAGATCCAGTGCCCACACGTCACCCCTTCTAGATCCTGGGCTCACAGAGAGCCCCTGCCCTGCTTTCCCTGTGCCTTGCTCCCCACCCCCACCTCAATTCTCATCTTCCTACATTATCTGCCTAGGTAGTTAGCAAATCTCCTCTCACCAGCACAAGTGCAGTCAAGATCTAGGGCTCCCGGTGCAGTCTGTTAAGCGATCAACTCTTGGTCTCGGCTCAGGTCCTGATCATAGGATCGTGAGATTGAGCCCTGTGTAGTGCTCTTTGCTCAGTGCAGAGTCTGCTTGATATTCTTTCTCCCTCTGCCCCTCTGGCTCGTGCTGTAAATAAATAAAAAAAATACATACATACAACTTATTTTTTTAAAATACATACATCTTCTTAAAAATAAAATCTAGGGCTCCCTCCAGGAATCTGAGAGTTCAAGTAGCACCCACATATTCAGGACAGAGATGAGGCCAGTCTAGCGCTTCATAAAGGTTTAGCACCAAGCACTTGCAAAGGCGGTGAGCTGGCCCCACTGGAGAGAAGGGACTCTTAACTCACACAGCCCACCTGGCCTCAGATATCTCCTGTCATCCGTGGAATGGAGAAGAAAATAGAGGTCCCCGACCTGTCTTGTGCTCTAAAAGGACGCTGCTCCTTACCAGTGGTAGCCTTTGGGCACGTCCCCTCCCTCCTTGAGCCCCATGCCTCTTCACAGCTTTCTGAGTTGCAAGAAAGAGGATGTAACTCAAAGAATAGCATGAAACCATCCACCAGGTGCTATGTGGGAGCACGTGGTTCTTCAACCCCTCTGATGGGATTGCATTTGTGTGCTTCCCAAAGTGGAACCCAGAATTTTGAAGTCGTGAAAGCTCTGAGTTCAGAGGGTGAAGGGAAAACAAAACGAAACAAAACAAGAGAAAAATGATGACTATGATAGGGCATTGCGTGCATTTGCACCTGAGATCCCACGCCCAAAGCTGGAAAGTTGGGCACGGCTGCTCATTTCTCAGCCTCGATGAAAACACACAGCTGATCCCCTCGTCTCCTCTCATCCCCGTCACGGGACATGCTCTGGACCAGGAGGGGACGCAGGACTCGTGGCTCTGATTCAGTAAGTGCTGGTGGTGGTGGAGCTCTGTCAGGTACTGTGGACCAGGGTTGGGCTGGGCTTGCTAAAGCAGGGTGGTTTTCCGCTGTGTCCTCTTGACAGGAGGTGGCTAAAGGAAGGGAGGCTGATGGAAGGGTTAGGAAAGCTGGGAGGGAAAGGAGAAAATACTGCCCGCAGCCTTGGGGAAGAAATGGCTGCATATCTTCCAGTAACACTTGTGTCACTCTCTAGCCACTGGAAGGGAACTGGATTCAAAGCAAGGGACATGAAAAGAGAGCCATGACCACTAGGCAGCCCAGCTCTGAAGGGGTTCAGGGACTGGAAAATCTTTCTTTAAAATTTGACTTTTTCAGATGTTAGAGAGGCAGCTATGGTACAGGGGCCACAGAACTGGGGGAGTGGGGGTGGAGGCGGGCAGGGGGGTTGGTGAGGAGGTATTGCTAAGCTAGGTCCTGACACAGATGTGCTAAGGCCTGAGACTATGGTCAGTGCTACTTAGAGATGGGCAATATCTGTGACATCCACCTGTTTCGACATAAACTTCGAACTCAGAATGAACTCTCCCTGCCAGCTGGTCACCCTGGGCAAGGAAGCCCCCCCTCACTGAGACGCTGCCTGCTCCGTAGCATCAATGCAGGGCAAAGGGGTCACCCAATCTTCAGTGAAGGGAATGTTCACGCTGCAGACACACAGCACCTGTAGGAGGGTGACGAGAGAGTGAGGAAAGGTCAGGCATTGAGTGAGTGAAAAGGAGAGAAACAAATGAAGAGGGACGGAAGGACCCCTGGATGGGGAAGAACCGAGAATGTCCCCATCATCACTAATCAGGCCTCTCCCACTGTTGCTCTTCCGCCCTGCGACCTGACTCGGGCGTCACCTGCCGGTGACTGACTGGAACACTGAGAGGTGACGTGGCCCTGGTGCCATCTTGGCAAGAGTGTGTGTGTGTTCGTGTGTGTGTGTGTGTGTGTGTGTGTGTGTGTGTGTAGCAGGTTGTAGGGAGGGGGTCTTTGTGCACAAAAACAATGTCTGCCAAACTCCTTTTTGGTTAAGTGCCATTTTTACAGCCATTCTTTTTTCTTTTTCTTTCTTTTTTTTCAAGATTTTATTTATTTATTTTTGCAAGAGCAAGCGAGCAAGAGACAGAGAGCAGGGAGCCTGATGATGCAGGATCAATCCCAGGACCCGGGATCATGACCTGAGCTGAAGGCAGACACTCAACCGACTGAACCACCCTGGCGCCCCAACAGCCAATCTTTACGACATCGTGTAGGATCTCGTACTCTATGCGAACGGTTGGCCTCTCAGGCCCGAGGAGTCCTCTGTGATTGTCGTATACTCAGTAGGGTCATGGGCTATTTTCTTCAGGACACACACAGTGCCTGCACCACAGGTGGGTGGTTGTGACAAGGGTGCAGTTTTCCTGGGCTCACCTGGGACCACTATTCAGCCCACTGAAGCCAACGTGGCCAAACAGGCTGAAGGACTCTCCGTAGTCCTCTACCTCCACGTGAGTGGGATCAAAGCCACGAAAGGGCTGAGTGGAGTGACTGCTGAAAAGAAGAGTCACAGAACAGTGCAGTCACCAAAAAGGAGGAGTCCCCATGAAATAGAGAGAAGAGCCACTGGAGCCACCTGTCGTGCCATTTCCACCCGGAGGAGAGAAGAGGGTGGGGTCAATGTCACTCATCCAGGCTTGCCTCCAGTCTCTTCACCCGCCTTGGCTCCCGTATCCACATAGAGAAGCAACCCTTATCTCCTACAGGCAGGTGTACCCTTACACAGCAATTCAAGCCTGGGAAGATGAATGTCTGCTTTTTGTTACATAATTAGTAATACTGGACTTAATTAAAAAAATTTGATTCTCCTTGGGTGCCGGGGGGCTCATTCCGTTGAGCATCTGACTCTTGATCTCGGCTCAGATCTTGATCTCAGGGTCATGAGTTCAAGCCCTGTGTTGGGCTCCAAGGTGTGGAGCCTACATAAAGAATTGATTCTCCTAAATTGAGTTTCTTTCTTTTTTTAATATTTTGTTTATTTATTTGTCAGAGAGAGAGGGAGAGCAACTGGCAGAGGGAGAAGGAGGCTCCTTGGAATCTGATGCAGGACTCGATCCCAAGACCCTGGGATCATGACCCCAGCTGAAGGCAGATGTTTAACCCACTGAGCCACCCAGGTGTCCCCTAAGTTGAGTTTCAGGCAGGATGAGTAACTACATAGGTAGAAAATTCAGGGTTAAAGAACTCAGAGGAGGTGACCCTCAGGACAGTGACTCTCTTATGCTCCCAAGGGCAAACACGACTCATCTGAAGAGAGGTAGTGGCTTCACATTCTGAGGGACTGGTGGTGGATCCCACAACAAGTCACATCTGGCTTCCAGATCTGTACTTTTCTCCAGATACACACATGAGGTAGGGTAATCAGACAAGCTGTGTACTCACAAAGGGCTACTAATAGATTTTCCAAAATTTGGGGGTGGGGCCACACCACAGGAAGGATCCCTTACACTAGCTCTGCTTCTCCTTCTCTAACTCTTGCCCACATTGACTATCTGACAATTTCTTGGCTGCTTTTAAGTTGAGACAATGTCAATGTTAGTGTCACACAAGTGTCTTACACCCAAGTGGGAGTCTCTCTGAGGAAGGTGCCATAAAGTAAAATGTATCGGTTGCAATACATACACATTGCAAATAGGTGTTGCCAATTGTTCACCAAAAAATGGCCACATTAATCTGTATTCAAGAGTGTCTAAATCCTTATGTTCCCATACACTGACAAACACAAGATCTTATCTTTTTTTTTTTCTTTTTCAGTTTTTGCCAATCTGATGGGTGACAAATAACATCTCCTAGTAACCATGAGTTGTCCTTTGTCCTTTTCCAATGGGTGGTAGCTGGGACCAGTCAGAGTGCAATCAGGAAAACAAAGCCCACTTCTAGCTTTCCAGTCCCTCTCCTGAAATTGGAGTAGAGTACTTTCAAAAGAAAAACAAATCTACAAGCAAAGCAGAAATACAGTAAAGGAACGAGAGCCCCGGCATCACAAAGCAGAGTTGAGATGAATAGATTTGGAGCTAACTTTAGCTTTAAGAGCAGTATGTTTCCATAGTCACTGGAAACTCATACTTCTGGGTTTCCTACCCACAGACAATGCATTTGTTGCTTTTGCATTGTCTTTTTCTGAATTATTTAAAGAAATTCATTATTCATTTTTCTTATACAAAGTCTTTAGACAACACACACTGTGGAGCAGACATACACACACACACACACACACACACACACACATCTTTGGTTAGACCCCAGATGTGCTACTCTGCCTTTCTGGCTGCCCATTCCGAATTTCACTGGTGACATCTAAATTTGTAGTTTTCCTGTGTTCAGTGCCTAGAATTCTTTTCAGTTAAATTCATGAACTAGGTCCTGACCCCACCTAGTTTTCAGGGCTTGACGCACAACCCGGTCGCTGAGGTATTCTGAAGTTCTGGAATCATGTACTCAACAGCCTACTTGATAGTTGGTATCTAATAAGCATCTCAACTTTATGTTACTCAAAACGGAAATCTCCTTTAAAAACCTGGAAACCAAATAAAAGCAAACACAACTCACCCTCCTTTCTTACTGTTTACCATTCAGTTAATGACAACTCCATATTTTTAAGTGCTCAGGTTAAACACAAGAAACCATTCTCAACTCCTCTTCCTCGCCCATCATGTATTGAGTTTAATTGTCATCGAGGTTTTACACCATTGAGGGTTTTCATCCCTGAACTTGATAAAGCTCTGCATTTTAAGCACAAGACTTCTAAAATCAACTGAATTATATTAATAGCTATGGTGCAAGCCTCCTTGAATTATTACATAAACTCTGCTTGATTATGATTTATGAATTATTAACATGGCTTCTGATTTACTTTACTGATATTTTACTCATTATGCATTGATAATTGTTTTTTTTTAAATCTGAGTTTCTCATTTAATCTCTTAAAAAATACTTGAGGGGCACCTGGGTGGCGCAATCTGTTAAGCGTCCGCCTTCAGCTCAGGTCAGGATCCCAGGATCTTGGGATCAAGTCCCACATCCAGCTCCCTGCTCAGTGGGGAGTCTGCTTCTCCCTCTACCTCTGCCTCTCCCCCCTGCCCATTCTCTCTTTTACTCAAATAAATAAATAAAATCTTAAAGAAAAACTGACCCCAAAGCTCCTACCAAAAGTTTATACATTTCATTTAATATATTTCTACTTTCATTATTCTAATAATTTCCTATGGTCCTGCACATCTTAAGGTCAAGGTCTTGTCCTTTACTCTTATCTCCCCTTCCCCCACATGGGTCCTCAAAATTGAGAGTTACTGAAATGTTTGTGATTAATTGATGCCCCAGAGCAGAAGCACTTCTACATCTCTTACTCCTACCCAGTGTTCTGCACAATGTTAGGGATATTGTAGGTTCAAAGGGTGGTTAATAGAAGTGGCAAATGCAATAAGTTCAAAACAGTTGTGCCAGGGAGGGGCTCAGTCAGTTAAGTCACCAACTCTTGATTTCGTATCGTCTCCGGTCACAATCTCACAGTGATGAGACCAAGCCCCAGGAGGTCTCCGGCTGATTGCAGAGCTTCCTTAAGATTCTCTCCCTCTCCCTCTTCCCCATATTCTGCTCCCCCATTCTCTCTCTCTCTCTTAAAAACCCAAAAGTCGTGGGGCACCTGGGTGGCTCAGTGGGTTAAAGCCTCTGCCTTCAGGTCAGGTCATGATCTCAGGGCCCTGGGATCGAGCCCCGCATCAGCCTCTCTGCTCAGTGGGGGGCCTGCTTCCTCTTCTCTCTCTGCCTGCCTCTCTGACTACTTGTGATCTCTCTGTCTCTGTCGAATAAATAAATAAAATCTTTGAAAAAAAAAAAAACACAACCCAAAAGTCGTGCCAGTAAAAGTGTTTCAAAACTTCTGTCCTATTCCATCTTTTTCTGGTGGGTTACTTTGGTCTTCTCAGGTGACCTATACATCGCTAATGAGGCATTTCTGAATCTTTCCCTCAATTTGCTGCATGATTGGGGCAATTGTTTTCATTGTCCTATAGTATAAGTTTCTCAGCTTCAAAATAAGAATAATGAGAATACAATATTCCACTCAATATAACATGCCATGTTCTAGTCCCTAAATAGTGAGAATAAAACAACTCATGAAGTTATCAAAATTGAGTAATTGCATAAAGCATCAGGGACATACTAAACACAGCTATGATAGCTGTTACTGTGACAGGTGTATCCAAAGGTATAAAAGCCATTAATTCCTGCCCTCCCCCGCAAAGATGATTATGCCACAGTTGTGCCTTGCTCATAATTCTATTATGCAAAAACTCTTCTTCACTTCTGAACGACGGCTTTGTGGCTAGAGTCTTTCTGGTTGGAAACTTTTTTGCTTTCAGCAATTTTAATATAATGTGTCGCTTCTGGTCTGCAAAGTTTCTGATGAAAAATACATACATTAAAAAATTTTTTTTGGCCACCTGAACATTGTAGTAGAAACTGACCTTTAAAATTGAAGGAAATTGGGGCGCCTGGGTGGCTCAGTGGATTAGGCCGCTGCCTTCGGCTCAGGTCATGATCCCAGGTCCTGGGTTCGAGCCCCACATCGGGCTTTCTGCTCAGCAGGGAGCCTGCTTCCTTCTCTCTCTCTGCCTGCTTCTCTGCCTACTTGTGATTTCTCTCTGTCAAATAAATAAATAAAATCTTTAAAAAAAAAAAAAAAAAAATTGAAGGAAATTATTTGTATATAGACTCCACATTTTCCCTTTCCCTGAATTCACGTCTTTCTCCCCAGAAACAGTAGTGGATCTGCAAACATAACCCACGCAGCACGCTCTCAGTTCAGGCCGTGCGTCCCGAGGAAACCATGACCCTGGTAGGTCGCTCCGGCTAAAATACTGCGCGACAAAGGAGAAGATCCACCCAGGGGCCGACCCAGAACAGGACCAGCTCCGTGCAAGGCAACGCGCAGCATCCCTCGACGGTCACGTTCGACAAAAGAGAGTTTGCTCTCCCGCTGCCTGCCAAGCCGCGGTTCTCCCACGGAAGAGCCCTGGCTGGCCAAGAGGTTCCCGCTGGTGGGCGAGGGCGGGTGGGCCCTTTTGGTGAGTTCGGGCGCCGCCTGCTAGCCATTCGGGTGCAGCGACGGAGCCTTGCGTGCAGGGTTTCACTGTGGTCCAGGGCAAGCCTCGATTTCTGACTACCAATTGTTCTGCTGATGGCACTGGTGCTGCTGGGCTCCATTTCTCACACTTTACCTCTTAGTATATGTCATCTTGTCTTTTTCCAATCATTTATCATATTCACCTAAATTTGTAGCATGAGTAATTGTTCTTTTTAATCCATAAGAACCAGTAGCTCAGTGTTCTCTACACTGGAGTCACTGAAATGTTTGTAATTCGGTCCCTCCCTGGTGCAGGGGCTGGAACTCTCATGGGTCTTGTGTCCCAGATTCTCAAAAATTTATGGTTAGAATTAATGAAGCAATCTCAACGAGCCATCTGGGATATATTAAATATGGTTATTTAAAAATTGTTAATAAAGTTATTACTTTTGCTGGTCACATTTTAGGCTCTCAGAAATAATTGCCAATTGATCATTTCATTTGGCTTATGCAAAACAATGAAATTACTTTGTCATTTGGTCTATGCATGAACACATTCAGAGGTTGAAGACAAATTAATGACGACACAGAGAATTTGTAATCAGTGAGGTAGGAGACAATAAAGGAACACCGATGTGTAAGAAGCCTAGGCTTTCCAGAAAATAAATGTAATTCACTACATGCAGTTTGCACAGGCATCTAATGCTGTGGGTGAGGAGGTGGAGTTTGGAATCTGAGACAGCAGGTTTTTAAACCTGGATTTGTCATTGACTTATTAGGTTGTTCTATTTTATCTAAACTCTTAGGAGGTGCTGTTTGGACATAATAATATTAACAACTACAATGAAAGGATTGAATGGGTCCCTTACAAGGGCAAAGTATTTGTAGTTGCTATCATCATCAACAGCATCAGTCTTGATAAAGTCTTTGATAAACTCTATGGAATTTGGTAGCTCCTTTAGGATCATCATCAAAGAGTAGCATGGTAACATATAATGAGTCAACAATTAGGATTAACGTGCCAGAAAAAATGAAGTAAGCATCAAAAAATGCATTTTTCATCCCAAGTGAATGTGGAAACTAAAAACTATTCTTTTTTTCCTTTTTCTTTTCTTTCTTTCTTTTTTTTAATTTAAATTTTATTATTATTTTTTTAAACATATGATATATTTTTATCCCCAGGGGTACAGGTCTGTGAATCGCCAGGTTTACACATTTCACAGCACTCACCATAGCACATACCCTCCCCAATACTAAAAACTATTCTAACAAAACTTTGTCATACCCACAATATTTGGGGATCTTCTTATCAGGGTGTTCTGGACTGAATGTGTGTACCCAAAGTTCATATTGAAACCCTACTCCTCCATGAAATGGTACAAGGAGATGCAGTATTGGGGAGATAATTGGGATTAGGTGAGTGTATAGGGAGGCGGTCTCCTGAATGCAATCAATGCCTTTATGAGTCGCAAGAGAGTTTGCTTCCTCTGTCTGCTCTCTACCAGGTGAGGCTACAAAGAGAAGTTAACCATCTGCAACCCAGAGCTGAACAAGCTGACACCCCGATCTTAGACTGCCAGCCTCCAGGATCCTGACAAATACATTTTTGTTGTTTATAAGACACAGTCTTTGGTAGTTAAGCAGCCTGCACTAAGACTGGGGGCATCATTCACTTAGCACTGCCGACATACTAGTTGAGATTGTGCCTACATATTTCTAGTTCAAATCATCCTGACAGAGATGAAGCACTCATGTATAACTATTTAACTTTCATTTAAAAAAGACCTGATATCTGTGCTCACAGGGATAAACGTAGATGCTGAATCCAAGAAAGAAGGGGAATGATGGCCCAGTCTAAGAGGCTTGAGTAATAATGAGAATGGGAATAATGAGAAAGGAAACAGCAAGAAGTAGGAGGAGGCTGCCAGGAAGTCTGCTCAGGAACCAGAAGTTAATGCTGGATGCTGGTGTTTGGCTCCCCACCCCGCCCTAAGCAGATAGGCCCGAATACAACTTTAAAATAATTTTTATTCTTCAGGTTTTGAAAAAATGTTGGAGGCCATACCAGTTGTTCACTAACCATGGCCTGCTCTAAATATTTGCATCAACCATTCCTTTATTCACTAACCAGTAAGAAGGAGGGCAGTGAAATTAGCCACTTGCTGGATATCATGTACCAGGGACCATCAATGAGATGGACCATCAATGAGACACTTTCAGTATCTCCAGGGTAAAAAACCTTTTCCCTAATTCCTGAATTTACCTGTCAACTTGCTAATGAAGAAGAAAAACTGACTTGATTCCAGGGTCAAAATTATTTTATTTGTTTTGCTGCTTTCCTTGAAAGGGCAGAAGGAGGATATGATTTCTTTCCAATGTTATCTGCCCATGGAAAAATATTCTCAAAGCAGTAGGCTATTTTGCATGGTTTCTTTCTTTCTTTTTTTTTCTTTTAAAGATTTATTTATTTATTTATTTATTTATTTATTTATTTGACAGACGGAGATCACAAGTAGGCAGAGAGGCAGGCAGAGAGAGAGAGAAGGGTGGTGGTGGGGGGGGAAGCAGGCTCCCTGCTGAGCAGAGAGCCCGATGCAGTGCTCTATCCCAGGACCCTGGGATCATGACCTGAGCTGAAGGCAGAGGCTTTAACCCACTGAGCCACCCAGGCAGCCCTATTTTGCATGGTTTCTTAGTAAATCCACAGTGAATGTATCAAATCAGACAGGAGCTGATAAAGAAAGGATTTACTGGTGAATCCAGACTCATTAAAAGTTTAAACGTTTTACGATTTTACACTTTACACTTTTTGATTTTTAGATGCTGATCTAAAGATCTATTTTTTAGCACAAGGTGTTTCTTTATGTTTACAATTAGGATAAATGTTTATGCATATAAAGACTTACTCAACATGTCACTGTGATAGGTATCAAGGAAAAATATATCCTAATTTGCTGTCGGACTTTACTAATTCATGGGATAAATATGAACTCCTAGCCCCCAATTATACAAAAGTCCTTATTGACATGACTGGGAAAATTCTGTTTTCCCCATGCCAAACAGTTGTATTTTTAAAATATTCAGAAGATGATCCATTTCAGTACTTTTAAAAAGGGTTCAAAGTTTATTTAAACTGTGCATTCGGCCAATTTTTAACATCTTCGACACTGACGAACGTGCTTCCATAAAGCTGATCTGTCTGAGAAGTGGAAGTTCGGCCCATGTGCATTCCTACTTCCATACTCACATGTACACCTTCCATCTCTTTGTGAAAAAGCATCCCTCTTCCTCTTCCCAGGCCTCTGGTGCACTGCCCCCTGGTGCAAAACCTCTGTGACACCACACAGAGGGATCATTCCAGAAGACTTAGCTTTGCGGAGAGACTCTCTTGATGCATGAGTACAGAAGATTCTAGCAAGATACTTAGGACTAACCAGGGACTGTCTCTCCTCAGACCCACATTTTCTTATTCCCTTCATAAGAACTGAACATCAAATGTGCTGAATTTTCAATCTTCTTTATCCTCAGCTGTACGACCACCCATAGGCTTTGTCTTGCTTCTGTCATTCTGTTCATAACCAAACGTTTTGACGTTCTCTGTCATGTCTGTTCCTACTTCACATCAGGTCTTCCTGCATTCACCGGAATGTGGCTTCAGCCTCCCAGTTCTCCTGAAACTGCTCAGCCAAGGTTTCCAAGAAACTACACCTTACTGAGGTCAGAGATAGCTGTCAGTCCCCTTGGCTGATATTTCATAAACATCTGACCCTTCTGAGCACATTGTCCATGTCCAAGGCTGGCCTCCAAATGGCTTCTGTATCCCACTATCTTCTGCTTTTCTGCTGCTCCTCCTCTCTTTCTTTTAGTGATAATCCCTCTCACACTGGGGGCATTTTGATGTTCCTCAAAATTCTTTACTAGGTGCCACACTCTTCTCTGCATATATAGACTCAACCTCCCAAATAGTTCAGAACTATTTAACCAGAAGTTAAATAAATATTGTTTAACATTGTCACAGAGACCCAAGAATTGTCAAAGATACAGATCGTTCAACTGAAAAGGAAAGAAGTAATCTTCAAGAGATCGTCAAGTTTAAATGGTAGAAAAGTCATATTCAGTGATTGTTATTTTTTCAAGATTTCTGTTGTTTGTCAGAGAGAGAGAGAGTGAGTGAGAGAGAAAGAGCACAAGCAGGGGTAGTGGCAGCAGGAGAGGGAGAAGCAGGATCCCCCTGAGAAGGGAACCCTATGTGGGGCTCCATCCCAGGACCCTGGGATCCTGACCTGAGCTGAAGGCAGATGCTTAACAGACAGAGTCACTGAGCTGTCCCTTAACTGTTGTTTCGATGTAAATAAAATAGAGCTTCAATTCAGTTGAAGTAGTTGACTACACTACTATGAGCTTGAATATTTTCAATATAAGAAGTTTTGATGTTTTATGTTTTACATTTTCGCTTAATATCTGCTGTCTAATATGTCATGTGGACCAAGTTGACGGGGACGCTGTTGGAGTCTTCAGGTTCCTCCTCTGCAGACTGCAGTCCTGTTCCGCTGGGTGTCCCACTGTCTCGCCAGCAAATTGGCCTCAGAGTTAGGGAAGTGTGGGGTGGATACACAACTTCCTTTCAGCGACAATGCGCAGGAGGTTAGGCTGGCTGTGAGTGGCTCTGTCCACTGTGTCCTCCCTGCCGTCCAGGCGAGTCTTGTCATCCAGCCTCTCTTCGCCCTGTTACCACATCAACCCATTAGCCATCATCCCCTCAACTCCTCATTCTCCCATCACCCCTTGTGCCTTTGCCCTGTTGCCCCATCCTCCTGTTATGGTGTTGCCTCATCACGCCATCGTCCCATCACCCCATCGTGTCATAGCCCCATTGTCCTGTCATCCTGTCAGCCAGTCCCCACAATGCCCCATTGTCTCAAATCCCCATCATCCTGCTGTCTCTTTCCCCATGGACCCACTCTCCAGTTGCCCCATCATCAAGTCTCCCCATCACCCATGCCCTGTTGCCCCATCACCCCAATGTCCCATCATCCCATCATTCTGTTGCTCCAATGTCCCATTACCTGTCGCCCCATGCCCCCACCTCCCCATGGTCCCATTTCCCCATAGCCTCACCACCCTGTATCTGATCCTCCCATTGTCCCTCCATCACATCCCCCAATCATGCCAACTTCCCATCTTCCCACTGCTTATTGTCCCGTCCCTTCATTGCCCCATTGACCTGCCATTGGTTGTCTGTGGATGTTGCTTATGTGTAACCTGGGCTTTAGGAGTTAAATGCAAATGGTTTCCATTTTATTATTTTTGGAGATAAAGTGGCTCAGCCCATTATAATTATGTTAACTGCTGAAATGAAAAAAAAAGTTGACACTAGGTGAATATCTAGCAGCTAGTGAAGTTAAAAATTATTTTCTGAGATGAAGCAAAATGGAAAGTTAAGATCTAAGTAGACATGTTAAGGAAATAATTTAAATTTCCAATTAGTTTTAGCCATTGTGAAAAATTTATAAGGATGTTCTTACTTTACTATAATTGGTATGTATTTGTATGAATTTTTAATTTGAATATTTTGGATGTGAAAGACTGCTCAGTAACCAGAAGTTTAATACCAATTATATTTCAGATTGTCATGGAGTGGCAAGAAAATGTCCAACATGTAGTCCTGTCCACTGCAAACAAGTAAGGGAGAAATCTGGAATGCACGATTGACTTAACTTTCATCAAATGTAGGAAAGTAAAGTTATTCTATTGTTGTTTTGGTGTAAATAAAGTATGTTTCACTTCCATTGAAAAAGGTGCCTAAAATATTCTGAGTTGGAATATTTTTAATATGAAAATATTTTAATATTTTGTCTAACATTTTAATCTAATATGTATTGTGAAATATTTCATGCTGATCAAGTGGACTGCAATGCTGTATGAGTGTTGATATTCCTCCTTTGCAGGTTGCAGTCCTGTTCCCCTGGCTGCTCCACTGTCCCTCAGACCAAATTGGTCAACAAGTCAGGATAGCGCATTGTGGGCACACGACTTCCTTCCTGACGACGGTGGCAGGCGACTGGTTCCATGGAATGTGTCCTCACTGTGGTCCAGGTGCATCCTATCCTCCCACTGACCCAACCTCCCATTGTCTCCATTGCCCCGTTGCCCTATTTCCCTATCACCCAGAGGTGCCATCATTCCATCTCCCCATCATCCCATCTTCCTATTGTCCCACTGTCCCACTGTCCCATTGTCCCATCCTCCTGTCACCCATTTGTGCCATATCCCATCACACATTGACCCCCGTCCCTTCGCCCCATTGTTCCTTAGTCCCATTACCCCAATCCAATCTTCCCAGAGCCCCATCATCCCATGGTCACATTGTCTCATCATCCCATCGGCAGATTACGCCATCCTTCCATGGTGGTAATGCCCCATCCTCCCAGCGCTCATCATCCAGCCCTCTCCTCATCCATTCTCCCTCCACCACGACCATCGCCCCATCGTGCCATCGTCCCATCTCCCCTCTATCCCTCTGCACCATCTTCTCATTTTCCCATCTCCCATTCCATCATCCCCTCACCCCATCCTCCCATCCGGGTATCATCTCATTGCCCCATCATCCCACTGTCCTATCTTCCCTTCCCCCAGTCGCCCCATTGTCCCATCGTCCTGCCTCCCGACACCGCTTCCTCGCATGGGCCCAAAGTCTCAAAGCGTCCTGTGCTCTCGTTCCTTCGCCCCATCATCACACTGCCTAATGGCTCCATCGTCTCATTATGCTGTCATCTTGTTCCACCATCACTCTGTCATCCCATCATATTGTCACCCAGCTACCTCAAGGCCCCATCATCCCAACGCCCCTTCAGCCATTCGTCCCCTTGCTGTCCCATCATCTCAGCATCCAGTCGACCCATCCACCTGTCGACGAGTTGCCCCGTCATCAAGTGTCCCTGTCACACTGTTGCCCCTTTGCCCCATAGTCAGTCCCATCACCCCATGTGCCCTCTTCCCATCATCCTAACGTCACATCGTCCTGTCATCCTACTTTTCAAAGCCCCATCAACCCATTACCTATCACCCCATCTTCCCATCGCCTCATCGCCCCATCGCCCCATCGCCCCATCCTCCCATTGGCCCATCTGCTCCCTCACCCACATCCTATGGCCGTCATCGCCTAACAGAATCATCGTCCGGTCACACTGTCCTCCCTACACCCCATCGTTCCATTGCCCCAACGCCCCATCGCCCCATCCTCCCATCGTCCTGCCCTGTGTCCTGCCTCCTGCCCTGCTATGAGCAGGTCGCGGCCACGGCCTCCGGCACACACACACCCCGAAGCTGCAAATGCCACTGAACGCGCTCCCGTTCCGAGTCTCAAATCCTTTAGGAAACCGGTTTTTGGTGATAATGGTCTCGCTGCAGTTTCTGCGTAGAAGCAGAGCCCAGGTCTCAGGGCCGCGCCCATTAACTGCAAGGTGCAGGACGCCCTCCTGGCTGAAAATGCCCCGAGCGAAAGCGCCCCACAGCCGCTCAGCCGGAAGGGCTGCGGAAAGGCCGGGTTTATGCGGACTATGAAAGCGGCAGGGAGCTGGTGTCTGACGGCTAAGTCCTCCCTGGGCCACCAACAGGGGCGGGAACCGACCCCGCGCGCCTCCTTGCGGCCTCCTGGAGAATCACCGAACTCCTCCATGGCCCACCTGTCTCGGCTAGTGGCAGGAGCCCAGCTCTGCTGCACCCCAGCCTGCTCCCTCGCTGGGCATCCATAACCCATAGCCCAGAGTGCACGACATCCTCATACTATGAGACAGCTGAAAAGTGTCCCCTCTCACACGTGCCTGAAGGACTGAACTTACCTCAGAGTTCCTTGGGAAAGACGGACCATCACCCAAACCCAGAAGACACAAAGCACCTGTTTCCACCGCCAGATGCTCCCGCAGGTCTTCAACCTCTTCAGCACAGACCACAGCCAGGCTGCCTGGAGCCACGCCGCCCTCCATGACGTCCTCTCCAGCCTTCATCGCTTCCTGGGACACCGGAAGCCCAGGGAAGAAGACAACCCTGCCTGTCTGTGTTTGGGGATTGTGGTCCGGAAGGACTTCCAAAGCATCCATCTTTATCTGAAGGAAAAGAAACAGCCGCTGTGCCTGGGAGATTGTCAAAGTGGAAATGGAGAGGCCCTTTTCCTCCTTTCACAGTCCACAAGTACAGGAGAAAGTGATAAGAGAAAGTTTGCTGACCCCTCTAAAACACTTTGTGATTAGCAGAAAAAATTGCTATATTTCATTTTTTAGTTTTTCATTACATTTTCTATAGAACGAGTATTATATCTGTTTCTTAGTGAAAGAGGAATCAATTTTGATTATCATCTGATGAAAAATAGATTGTACAACTCCCTCATTATTACATTGTTCACATTTTAAGTAAAAAATAAACTTTCTCCAAGCCAGTGTACATATTGTGGTCAGGTCAGAGGGAGACATAACAAATCCAATCCTTTGCCTGTATTGTTGAGTTTTGTAGAAAAACCAACTTCCAAGCAATAATCTCATTTAATTATTGTCGGTTATTTTAAATGGGATAAGGACAAAAGGGAGGAAATGGAATCTCTCAGCGGACTCTGGAAGCAGACATGTCAGGAATAAAAACAAAAGCAGTAGATATCTCCCACAGTTGACTGGTAGACATCCGATGCAAATATTCTTTATAAAATATATTTAGAAAAAAATATTCTTTAGAAAAAATATATATAATATATGTATATATATTAGAATATATAAAATATATTGCTTGCCATTTGCAAGCAAATCTATCAAATTAAAGCCCAGGATTGGAAGTGGTCACAAGGGAAGAGAGTATGGAATAGAAAAGAACTTAAAATTGATTCTCTTGGGGCACTTGGGTAGCTCAGTTGTTTAAGCATCTGCCTTTGGCTCGGGTCATGACCCCAGGGTTCTGGGATCGAGCCTGGGGTCTGGCTCCTTCTCAGCATGGAGACTGTTTCTCCCTTTGCCACTCTCCCCTTTTGTGTTCTCTTTCTCTCTCACTCTGTCAAGTTAATAAACAAAATCTTAAAATAAATAGATTCTCTTGTGGTTTCTGTCTGACACTTTTACTGCCAAGTACAAAGCCACCAACTAAAACCAAGACTTGTGTGAAAACTCTTCCAGAAGAGGCTTTTTGAAAATTCTTCTAGAAGAGGCCTTGTTCTCTTCTTTTTCTCCTGGTGACTATTTCTGGATATGAGGGAATGTCCCTGTTACAGTGATGTAACAGTGGCTATAGTTAAATCAAAATAGAAAGCAGGATCATTTTATTCTATGGCTTGTCAAATTATTTGCAAAGGAAGAGTGTTACCTCCTACCCAAGATGGACTAAGACAGTGACCAAGTCTGGAGACCTGCTTGTGTTCTCTGCATATGGCTGTCCCTGGAAGGTCATTTTTCTCCAGAGGTGAAAAACAAACAAACAAAAATGCTTTAACAAGGAAAGAACTGACTCTGTTAGTGTAATAAGCCACTTTCACTAGCTTTTATATATTTTTTGGAAAATATAGTTTTTAAAAAATAAGATTTAATTATTTTATTTTCTTAAACAAGTGGCTCTAAAAAAATATTTTATTTATTTATTTATTTATTTATTTGAGAGGGAGAGAGTGATAGCGACTGAGAGAGAGAGAGAGAGCAAGAGCCTGGAGGACGGGTAGAGGGAGAGGGAGAAGCAGACTCCCCAGTGAGCAGGGAGCTGGATGTGGAACTCTATCCCAGGACCCTGGGATCATGACCCAAGCCGAAGGCAGACGTGTAATCGGCTGAGACACCCAGGTGCCCAAAATTGAGTTATTTTAGAGAGACAAAGAAAGCATGTGGTATAGAGGAGAGGGGCAGAGGAAAGGAATTTTCAAGCTGACTCCCTACTGAGTGTGGAGCCCCACTTGGGACTCCAGGCAAGGCTGGATCCTACAAGCCAGGAGATCATGACCTGACCCTAAACCAGGAGATGTAATCTTCATCAACTGACCACAGAGGCATCCCTACAAGTGGGATATTTTCTTTCTTTTTTTTTTTTTTAAATATTTTATTTATTTATTTGACAGACAGAGAGAGATCACAGTAGGCAGAGAGGCAGGCAGAGAGAGAGAGGAGGAAACAGGCTCCCCGCTAAGCAGAGAGCCCGATGAGGGGCTAGATCCCAGGACCCCGGGATCATGACCTGAGCCGAAGGCAGAGGCTTAACCCACTGAGCCACCCAGGTGCCCCTAAGAGGGATATTTTCTAAAGAGCAGTTAGTTTCACAGCAAAACTGAGTATAAGATATCAAAATTTTTCGCAGGTTCCCTGGTTCTGTATTTGCATAGTGTTCCTTGAAATCAACATTCCCCCACCAGACAGAACAGTTCTTACAATGCTTCCAAGGGTGTAACAGGTAGTTCTTAGGGCTGTGAACAAATCTTCAATATCACAGTGGTCTGTGGCTCTCCAAGCTCAAACTTGGAACAGTCTAACAAAACCTTCTCCCTTAGTATTTTTATCCTCTCATTGGGTTTTCTTGGGTATCACACAAGAAGCATGGACATGGAATTTGTGGCAGATACATGAAATGTCTGCAGAGAGTGCAACAGACCTGGGGCTAACATGTTGCTGTGATTGAAGGACTTTCTCTGGATCTCAAGGGCACACTAGGACAGGTGGTCTTTGCTTACTCTTGAGCTGTCATTGGCTGTCTTGCGGATGTTTTTTTCTATCTGAGCCTTGATGTGATGTGGTCTTTTAGAGTTAAATACAAATTGATTACATTTTAGTACTTAATTCTACAAAATGTATTCAGTACATCAGTAATTATAGATAGAGCTAAACAGAAAATATATTTTGAAAATACCTTGATAAGTAACTAGTAGCATGTGAAGTTACAATTTATTTTCTCAGCTGAGGTAACATTCAAATTCAGTACACTAAAAATGTGTAAACTAAATAATTTAAGTTTTCAAATGCTGTTAGGAACTTGGAATGGTTTAAATATTTAAATATATGAATTAATTATTATGTCTTTGTAGAAATTGTTAACTTGCATGTGTGCTATATAAATTACAAATTATAAAGTAAATATATTATAGGTCACTCATCAAATTTAATTATACTGTTAAGCACCAATAGCTTTGAAATTTGACTCTAAGCTTAAAATTATTAGTCATTCTTAACCCTGCATTGAGTTAAGAATAAAAAGAGTAACTTGACACTTTCTTTTGTATGTACAAAGCTCAGATATAAATACAGTACATAACTGTACAAATACTGTATCCATGTTATTAATTTCTCTGGAAGGTTCAATTAAAAAACATCAGAGGAGACTCTGGAGGCAAGGGAAATCATGAAAAATATGTACATAGAGTTGGAAAACAGTGCTCTAAACCAGTATAAGGTGAAGAAAGGAAAGCAAAAAGAGAAGTAGAAAGTAAGGGAGACGTTCAGAAATTGAAAACTCCTTTGTCCCCTACTTAAGCCATATGCACAAGAGAAGATGTTCAGAGAATCTAGAGCCACGGGTCCCAGACATGCCCACCCCAGCCAGGCCAACAGCATCTGCAGGATCTCCCATGGCCCTGCTGTGCTCCTTCTTGGTGGCCCTGGTGGTGCTCAGCTGCCACTCCCTCGGCTCTCTGGGATGTGACCTGCCTCAGGACCACAGCCTGCTGAACTGGAGGGCCTTGATGCTCTTGAGACAAATGAGGAGAATCTCCCTTATCTCTTGTGACAAGTACACAAATGACTTTGCTTTCTCCAAGAAGGTATTTGACAGCAAGCAGCTGCAGAAGGCTCAAGCCCTCTCTGTCATCTATGTGATGAACCAGAAGACCTTCCACCTCTTCTGCACAGAGGCCTCACCTGCTCCCTGGAACACGACCCTCCTGGAGGAATTGTGCTCAGGAATTTATCAGCGGGTGAACGACCTAGAAGCCTGTCTCATGCAGGAGGCGGGGGTGGGAGAGATGCCCCTCGTGAATGGGGACTCCATCCTGAGGAACTACTTCCAGAGAATCTACCTCTATCTGCGAAAGAAGCAATATAGCCCTTGTGCCTGGGAGATGGTCCGAGCAGAGATCATGAAACCCTTGTATGCATCAACGATCTTGCAAGAAAGATTAAGGAGCAAGCAATGAGACCCAGTTCAACATGGAAATGATTCTCTCTGACTAATAATACCAGACTTTCCAGAGTTCTTCTGTCTGGAGTGTCAAAGACTCTCATTTCTGCTGTTATCATGGCATGAATGGAATCAATTTGTCGCATGTTCTCAGGAGTACTAAGCAACATTAAGTCAACGGTACAAGCACTTGTGGCTTTCAGATGATCATGCTGATCTGTCTATTTAACTATTTATTTCACTATTTACAAGATTCAAATTATTTTTCTCTGTATAATAACAGGCACATTTTCACTTTGTGGCAATACAAATATACATGCTACACATTTATTAAATTTTTGTTCATTAAATGTTTCTGTAGAAAAATTCTTTTATTTGTAATTGTTTCTTATTGAAAGAGAAGGGGAACCTGGGTGGTTCAATTGGTTAAGTGGCTGCCTTCTGCTTAGGTCATGATCCTAGCAGCCTCAGATTAGATCTGCTCAGCTCAGTTCAGAGTCTGCTTCTCCCTCCCCTTTCTCTTGTGCTCTCGCTTGCGTGCACTCTCTCCCCTTCTCATATAAATAAAGAAAATCATAAAAAAAGAAAGAGGAAACAAGTGTGATTACAATGTGATGAAAGAACAGATGGTACAACTCACTCAGTATTTCGTGATTCACATTAGAAATAATACCATAGACTTCCTGGCAGTCAGTTTGTATGTTGTCCTCAGGTTAAAGACAGATGTAACAAATCCAATCCCTGTCTGTATCATTTAGTTTTGTAGAAAAATCAACCTCCAAGCAATAATCATAGTGAATTAATATCAGTTATACTAAAGGGTAGAAGGAGAAGAAAAGAATATGGGAATTCTGAAAGTAGAAAAGGAAGCAGACAGGTCAGGAAATAGAATCAAAGCACTAGTTACCTTCCACATCACACTGGTAGCCATCCAAGTGCCAATATCCTTTACAAAACGAATTTTTGAATCTGCCATTTACAAGCCATTCCATTCACTTAAAGCCCAGCAAGGGAAATGGTCGCCTGGGAAAAGAGTGTAAAATGAGAAAAGGATTTAAAAGTGATGCCTCAAACCACCACTGGTCAGGGTAGCAAAGAGCCACACTGCAAACAAAGGTGGAATGGCCCTAAGGCAGTAGCGTAAGAGCGAATATTGGTTAAGAGTCTATTTCAAAGCCAAAAAAGGCTTCAAGGAATTGCATCATTGCAAAGGGTGCATGGAAAGGGTCCACAAAGCTTGGAAGTACAGGGTTTGTGTCCCCGGGTATGAGCTGTTTTGACTGAATTATTCACCAGAAACCATACTGGAGGAGGACGAAGGGTGAGGAACAGAAGAGAAGTTAGTGACTATAGACACAAAATAGTTTTGAGAGATTTACCTTCTTTGGACAAATTTAAATTTGATAAGAAAATGAAAAAAATAATTGAAATGGGTGGTCTTCTAAGCCATGTAAAGCATATATAAAGAAAAGCAAACAAAAATGAAATGGCATGAAAAGTGTACAGGAACATTCTGTAAATCAAACTACCCTGTTCTATTGAAGACTAAGGAATAGAAAGAACTGAAGATGAACTGGGGGCCAGGGCGCCCCCCACTGGTCCGCCAGGCCACCAGAAGCCCTCAGGTGCAACGCCCAGCCCCTCTGAGGGGATCCTGCTGGTTCACAGCTCTGGGCTGTGAGCTGCCTCCTGGCCCCGGGCAGCTTCACAGGGCGACCTGCTGGTTCTGACACAAGAAGGAGCATCTGTCCCTTCCCTGACCCAGGACAGCTCCTCTGGGACATGGTGCGTGGCCACCAGTTCCAGGAGGCCCGGGCCACCTATGTCCTCCACGAAAATGCTAGAGCTGACCTTCACCCTTTTCCTCACCGGGCGCCGCCATTGCCATTTGCAGCCTGAACCCGACCCTGATGGGCAAACTCCGCCCAGGGCCCCAGGGGCAGCCAGAACCCCAGAACCTCCTCCAGAGCAAAAAAGAGCTCTTCTGTAGAATGAACTGACTCTGCTCGTGTTACAGGCCAATTTCCATGGCTTTTATGAACTTTTACAAAAATATAATAAAAAAAAACAGTTATGTTCATAACTAAAGCAAGGAGAAGGTCCTGAGTTTTTCTCCATCCTCCCTGCTTCTTTAATTGCACAGTCTCCCCCATTACCAGATTTCCCCCACCAAAACGAACACTTGTTCCAATTGCTTCCAGCAATGTAACAAGTAGTTCTTAGGGTTGGGAACAAGGCTTCAATATTCCAACGTGTGAGGTATGTGAAAGCACAACCTTGGAGTTTAACAAAAGCTTAGTGCTCAGTATTTATTGTCTGTTATTGGGTTTTCTTGGGTGTCACACAAGAAGCATGGACATGGAATTTGTGGAAATACAACTATATATGTATATGTATACACTGTATGATGTACACGTACTCTATAGACTGTAGATCCGTGTGACTATATTTTTGTGGAAGATTCAATTACATAAGTGTTCAAAAGACTCTGAAGGAAGGGAGCAATACGAAAAAGAAATGGTTGAGAAACTATGTTCTAAACCCAAGTAGAAAGTGCAAAAGGAAAGCAAAAAGAGAAGTAGAAAGTAAGGGAAATGTTTAGAAATTGAAAACGCCTATGTCCCCTACTTAAGCCACATGCACAAGAGAAGATGTTCAGAGAAGATAGAGCCACGGGTCCCAGACGTGCCCACCCCAGCCAGGACAACAGCATCTGCTGGATCCCTCCTGCAACAAATGAGGAGACTGCCTGCTAGCCCCTGTGACAACTACACAAACGACTTTGGCTTCCCCCAGGAGGCGTTTGACGGCAAGCAGCTGCAGAAGGCTCAAGCCCTCTCTGTCGTCCATGTGACGAACCAGAAGACCTTCCACCTCTTCTGCACAGAGGCCTCACCTGCTCCCTGGAACACGACCCTCCTGGAGGAATTGTGCTCAGGAATTTATCAGCGGGTGAACGACCTAGAAGCCTGTCTCATGCAGGAGGCGGGGGTGGGAGAGACGCCTCTCGTGAATGGGGACTCCATCCTGAGGAACTACTTCCAGAGAATCTACCTCTATCTGTGAGAGAAGCAATACAGCCCTTGTGCCTGGGAGATGGTCCGAGCAGAGATCATGAAACCCTTGTATGCATCAACAGCCTTGCAAAAGAGATTAAGGAGCAGGAAGTGAGACCCATTTCAACATTGAAGTGATTCCCTCTGACTAATAATGTCACTCTTTTCAGAGTTCTGCCGTGTCAGAGACTCTCATTTCTGCTGTCCCGAAGACATGAACACAGTCAATTTGTCAAGAGTTTTCAGAACATGTCAACTCTACAAGCAGTAGTCGCTTACAGATGACCTTGCTTGTGTCTATTTATCTATTTAAATATTTATTTAGGTAGATATATGTAAGATTCAATTTTTTTCATATTCTATGATGTGTACATTTACATTGCAGGGTATCATAAAATAAACTTTTAATATTTAATCAGTTTATCATTTTTTCTTCAGTGAACATTTGTTCATTTGAGAGAAAGAAAGTGAGGGAGAGAGAGAACAGAGGCAGGGAGGAGAGATAGAGGGAGAGGGAAGAACAGACTCCCCCCTAAGCAGGGAGCCCAAGGCAGGGCTCCATCTCAGGACCCTGAGATCACAACATCATCTGAAGTCAGATGCTTAAGCGACCCAGGCACCCCTTTTTATTGAACTTTTACGACTGGCATTCTTTTAAAAGAGTAACACTACGGGTGCCTGAATGGCTCAGTGGGTTACGCCTCTGCATTTGGCTCAGGTCATGATCTCAGGGTCCTGGGATCAAGCCCCGTGTCCAGTTCTCTGTTCAGCAGGAAGGTTGCTTCACCCTCTCTCTGCCTACTTGTGATCTCTCTCTCTCTCTGTCAAATAAAGAAAATCTTAAAAAAAAAAAAAGAGTAACACTAAGTCTAATTGTGCAGCTTCATTGAAGAATGGATGGCAGAATTCATTTACCCCTGATATTATTTTAACATCAGAAATTACAACAGACTCCTGATGTCTGTATCTTTGGTTGCTGTAGGGATGGAATCTAAAAGCAATCCTCCTACCTAGTGTTCTAATGAAGAAGGAAAGGATGTGACTTCTCTTACCTGCTGCTAGAACGGAGACATTCAGGAAGTACACAGAAAAGCTGTGGACCCTTTGACAGGTCACTGGCAGACACGGAGGCACGTATATCCAATGTCGGGGGGAGAGGAGCTGTCATTTGACAAGAAACGCCACGGCTGAGGTCCACATCTAGCAGGCAAAGCTAGAAACAGAGGTGGTCACGCAGGGAGACCGTGTCGTGTGAGAAACAGACATAAACTTGATTCTGAGGCTCTTCAACCATTGAAGGGAGGGGAGAGAAGAGCCACAAAGGAGATGGTGGACTCTTGGCCATATAGCACAGGGATAAGAGAGGATGCTGGTGAGTGTCTTTAAGGAAGTAAATGTGCTTTGAAGACCATCAGCAGATTCCTGGAAGATGTGGATTGAAACTACCTGCGATGTCAGAAACACAGATGCCTTTGCTGACCTTCCTGAGAGTCGGTTTGGTGCAATGCATGAGCAGAGACCACCCTGAAGCGGGTGGGAGCATGAGTAAGAGAAGTCAGTGCGTCTGACTTGGAGAAGAATATAGCATGTAATCTGGGAACAATGTGGGTTAGTTTTTCTGTGCATAGTTTGTCCTTTTATGCCATTTTTTTTCCTGAGTGATTTTGTGGAATTGATGTTCTTGCAAATTATGTTAATGTGTTAAATATTGCATTTATTTTGAACCATAACTTAATTACTGATAATGGTTTATCCTCTCTTGGTTATTATAACCTTGTATAGGTTAGGAAGAGATAACTCATTCAATCCTTCATGAAATTGTCTATTGCTACTGATAAAATAATGTTTCCTGGAATTATTGGTTTTATTAATTAAGCTACTTAACTTTCATTATTGTGACACTGGTTTACTACAGCAGCTATATACTGCATTTCTTTTTCTAGGGGAGTTTGCTATGATAAGAATTCTTTTATGTTACTTGCCAGGAATTTTCCCTAATTTTACGGGTATCACAAACTTCCATGAATTCCAAAATAACAAAATTATCATGGACAGAAAGACTGACAGGCTTTTTTCACACTTTGATTGGGAAGCTGGGTCAAGAAGTCTCTTAATATTTAAGGCAAAGAGAAAATTGGTTACCATCAGCTGAAAATACGAATCATGGAAGGAATCATGGAAATCCATGGAGTAAGAGCAAGTTGTGTATATTTCAGGAGTAAAACCTGATTTAATAATTATAACAGAATATCGTGAATATTAACCCAACTCATGCACTTTAAAGGCAACTAAGATCACATGTTCCCTAGAATAACTGATTTGGGAAACAAAGGAAAAGGAAAGTTACATTTTCTTTTTACCTACAGCCCATTGTCACTCCAGACATGTAGAGCAACATTCCTCTAGGAACTCAGCTGACTCCATGATAAAACTTTGCTAAGGGCAAAAGGCAATCTTAGCCCAACCCCCAGCATTCTGTAAGTCTATTTTAAGAGATAAAAATTCCTTTGGAAACTTCCTTTATCTCCAGCCCCCAAGATACAGTTTGGAAATCATCCCCCTAACCATATGACCCACCAATAAACATATGAATGGCTTCATGACTAAGGTTTTATAGACAGTAATAAATGATCTTTTCCCAAGAACAGCTAGCCCCCTCAAGGTCCTGGAAGCCTTGTTTCCAATATTCCTTAGCGACTTATGCTATCCATAACTTCCTCCCAACTTGAAAGTATATAATCAGCCACTCCTCATGACCCCAGTGCAACTCTCTCTGCTCATGGGTCCTGTCCCCTTGCTTTAATAAAACCACTTTTTTGCACCAAAGACATCTCAAGAATTCTCTCTTGGCTTTGAATCCCAACATCTTTGCTACATCAAAACCACTTAAAATATGGTAGGTATTCTCTTATTTTTCTTCAGACAACTATATATGAGAATATTGTTTGTCTCTTTCTACAAAATTCTTGGGACTTGGTGTCTTACACTTCAGAAACTAACTTCCAAAGGAGGCAACCTCTAAAATCCAGAATTCTGTCGTGGATTCTAGAGAAACCCAACCAATTCATTCCCCGTTGCCAAGAAGGGTTTTTATTTGTCACCAGTGATGAGATGGTGGCTTCTAGGAACATCTGAGAGTTGAGAATAAATATCTAGGTGGAAGTGCAGAAGAACATGCTATTTCCTTAACCTTCTGGCACCCATCCTGCCCTCCCCACTGCATTCCAGAACACATTCCCCTGTCCTAACAGTTACCTTCCTCTCCAAAGCAGAAGTCCCCAGATCACCCTTGGCATTTACACTCGTGACCTCTCAGCCTGTTCACACAACAGCTTTCTGTTCTGTTGTGGCCTCAGCTTAAAGGTTTCCTAAGGAGCAGCACAAGAAAGCAAGTAGAAGGCAAAAATGAAATGAAATCTCTAGGTTTTGCAAAACCACCTGCAAGAGAGGCTTTGCTCGGATTTCCATCCAATGTGATGGAATAGCAGCTGTGGCTGAAAGGAAACAGAAAGCAGGATCAGGTTGAAGGGTGGCCTAGTGAAGCTCCTCTCCGGGAAGACCGCCTCCTGGTGGCCAAATGCTACAAGGGTGGTGGCCAAGATTGAAGGCCAGGCTTGGGATCAATGCAGAAATCAGATCTCTTCCTGAGGATGTCCTTTGAGCTACACAAAAAAACAAAACAAACAAGAACAAAAAAAAAAAAAAAAACAAAAACTACTTGTTGAAATCCAGAGATTCTAATGCTGTCATTAACCTGTTTCCTTGTTCTATGACAAAGAGTAAGTCTTGTCCTGAAAATCCCTATAGCCTCAGGTTGGATTCAATCCCAGTGTTATTGATTATTAAATACTGGAAAGTGTTGGAGAGCTGAGCAGCAGGGTCAGAGACAGGGAAGACAGGGTGACAGGGGTGAGCATCCCTGTCAACTTTCCTTTCCCCAGTGCTTCTGGTCAACCTGCCAGGTGAGCTGGCGATGAAAGGGCTTGGTGATTGGGTGCCCTCCAATGGGCTGTGAGAAATCACCCTGCAGTACCAGCCACAAGCAGCCAAGGTTTGGCAGCTTCAGGAGCCAGAGTGCATACTTGCCCTCCCTCCACCCTCTCTGTCAGCTGATTTCTGTGCTGTGGAGTTCAAGACTCCCAGATGTCTAGTCCCGCACAGAAACACGCTAAATACACGGAGCTCAGCGCACACGTCTATACTAAAACAATCACAGATGCTCATCTCTGCCAGTGTTTGGGCGTACCTATTGATGTGGGGAACAAAGACAAAAAAGAAATGTAGATAAAATTAAATTTCCTATAACCTCCAGCCCATTGACAAACACTCCCTCCAGGAAACTCCCAAATGCCTTAATGTTGTTGTCTTGCTAGAGGGGAAAACAGTCTTGGGTTGAGAATCCTAGGCTTCCAGGATTTTACGAGTCTTCCTTGGCATATGAATACCCTTTTGGAAACTTCCCTTTATCTTTACCTCCCCTAACTAAGGTACATAGTCAGCCATTCCTCATAACCCCAGTGCAGCTCTTTCTGACCAAAGGTCCTGTCTCCGTGTTTTTATAAAACCATTTCTTTTTTTGCACCAAAGTTGTCTCAAGAATTCTTTTTTGGCTGTTGGCTCTGAACCTGAACATTTCCTACATCACTACGTTTTGATTAACAAGGGCATAGGATGCTCATTTGCTCAAAAGACCCACTGCTGCCCATCTGGAAACATGAAGGTGTTAAAGGTCAGCAGCAGTGTGGAAATCTGGAAGGAGAATAGAAATGGGAAAGTGTCCACTGGATTAGTGACTTATCCTCAGGAGGTGGAACAGTAGGATAGTAGGGCAGCATCAAGTCAACTGTATCTCTGTGTCCTTCCCGAGACTGAGAAGGTTCAACTGGATGGTGGGAGCACAGAGTTCTCCTATGCAGATGTGGTCCATAGCAGTGTCCTTATCATGGGTGACATTGACATGACAGCAGCCTGCAGGGTATTGGAAGGAGGAGGGTTACCCAATGCCAGCTGCAAACATCTATTTCAATTGGGGGAAAAATCTACTCTTTGTGACTCTTTGAAATAGACTTTCTTGACTTTTACTTAGAACCTGTAGTCAGTTCATGGAACTAGAGAGTATTATGTTAAGCAAAATAAGTCAGAGAAAGAAAAATACCCTATGATTTCATACACTCATGTGTGGAATTTCAGAAACGAAACAGATGAACACATTTAAAAAAAAGAGAAAGCTGTGAACTGGAAAGTAGACTTCTAACTATAGAGAACAAACTGAAGGAGACTGGAGGGGAGGTGGCCAGGAGGATCAGTTAAAGGGATGAGGGTTACAGAGGGCACTTATAGTGATGAGCACTGGGTATTGTATGTAAGTGATGAATCATTAAGTTCTACAGAAACGAATCTTATGGTATATGTTAGCTCATGTAAGAAAGATGTGGCGATCCAGAGCCTAGAGCCAAGAGAGAATTCTTGAGATGTCTTCTGTGCAAAAACGTGGTTTTATTAAAGCACAGGGACAGAACCTGTGGACAGAAAGAGCTGCACTGGGGTCATGAAGAGTGACAATTATATACTTTAGAGTAACGAAGGGGTTAGGGATACCACAAGCCTCCCAGCTATTGTAAACAAGGTTTCCAGGACGTTGAGGAGGCTAGCTCTTGTTAGTAAAAGGTCATTTAGGTTAGTAGAAACTCAGTCATGAGACCCTTCAGATGTATATCGGTGGGTCATACACTTTGGGAATGATGGACAACATACATCTTGGTGGGTGGAGATAAAGGAATTTTCCAGAGGAATTTTATCTGTTAAAATAGACTTACAGGATGCTGGGGGTTGGGCTAAGATTGCCTTTTGCCCTTGGCAAAGTATTAACAGGAAGGCAGCTGAGTTCCTAGAAGAATGTCACTTGGCCTATTTGGAGGACTTGTCAATGGGCCATAGGTAGTAAGGAAATTTAACTTTTCTTTTGCCTTTATTTCCCACATCGTAAACTAACTGGAATTTAAAACTTGAAAAAAAAAAAAAAAGAAAAGATACGCGTCCTTTGAAAAAGACAAAAGAACTTCAAGTCAGCTCAGTTGACTTAAACCACACCCTTAGTTGCCATACACTACAACAGACAACAACCCTGTGGCATCTGAAGTGGAATCTGGAATCCTTGATCCCTCACCTTCCCCTCCTGACTGATTTCATGCTATGGGGCCTCTTCTGGTTCTTAAATCCTCTGTCCATTTCTAGCCCTCTTTTAACAGGTGCTTCCAGACAATCCATTATCTCACAACTCCTTAATGTTTGACCCTGGATCTTTGGTACCATCAGAATAAGTCATCCCTTCTGGTTTCTATTTCTCTCCAAACAGTTGTATAAATAAGCATAATCCAAATGGGGATATTGACAGGATTGTTTTAATGATTTCAATGATCTCAGAATAGTTGGCTTATAATCATCTTTGGTGTTACCATCATAAAACATCATCATCCTTGTTCTTATCCAGGTGAAGACTAGAATCTTTTAGGATTATCCAGTTCCCTTTGTTTTAATATTGGATTTCTCAAGGCCATCTTTTCCTGGCTGAGTGGATTTCTAAACTACACAGAGCACTCAGGCAGGGCCAGGATCCTCTTTCCTTCCATAGAGGGCGAGCAGCTGGGGTCCTGGTCGCCAGTCTCTTGTGAGCTGGTTGGTGTGACTCCTCTCATCTCTCCTCAGAGCTGAGCACATGTGGATTGAACAAAAGAAAAATCAGGTGGCTGGTCTTGCAAAGCTGAGAGCTGCATGGGGACCCAGGAGTTGGTCTTGTGTGAGCCTCTGGCTGAAGCAGCCACATTCCTGACTTGTGGTAACTCAGTGCAGCCTTCACTCTCACCCTCTGTCAGAGCCGCTCATCCCCAGTGCTGCTGCACTGAATTTTGTTAACTTATGCTCTGTCATTTAAAAAAAATTAACATATAATGTTTTATTTGTTTCAGGGGCAGAGGTCTGTGATTCATCAGTCCTATACAACACCCAGCGCTCACTACAACACATACCCTCCCCAATGTCCATCACCTTGTCACTCCATCCTCCCACCTCCCCTCCCCTCCAGCAACTCTCAGTTTTTTCCCCTAAGATTAAGAGTGTCTTATGGTTTTTCTCCCTCTCTGGTTTTGTCTTATTTCAATTTTTTTCTCTCTTCCCCTATGATCTTCTTCCTTGTTTCTTAAATTCTGCATATCAGTGAGATCATATGATAATTGCCTTTCTCTGATTGACTTATTTAGGTTAGCTTAATACCCTCTAGTTCCACCCATGTCCTTGCCAATGGCATGATTTCATTTTTTGATAGCTGCATAATATTCACACACACACACACACACACACACACACACACACATATCACATCTTCTTTATCCATTCATCTATCAATGGACATCTGGGCTCTTTCCATAGTCTGGCTGTTGTGGACATTGCTGTTATAAACATTGGGGTGCACGTGCCCCTTTGGATCACTACATTTGTATCTTTAGGGTAAATATCCAGTAGTGCAATTGCTGGGTCATAGGGTAGCTCTATTTTCAACTGTTTCAGGAACCTCCATACTGTTTTCCAGAGTGTCTGCACCAGTTTGCATTCCCACCAACAGTGTAGCAGTGTTCCCCTTTCTCTGCATCCTCACCCACACCTGTTGTTTCCTGACTTGTTAATTTTAGCCATTCTGACTGGTGTGAGGTGGTATCTCACTGTAGCTTTGATTTGTATTTCCCTGATGCCGAATGATGTTGAGCATTTTTTTCATCTATTGCCCATTTGGATGTTTTCCTTGTAGAAATGTCTGTTCATGTCTTCTGCCCATTTCTTGACTGGGTTATTTATTCTTTGGGTGTTGAGTGTGATAAGTTTTTTATAGATTTTGGATACTAGCCCTTTATCCGATATGTCATTTGCAAATATCTTTTCCCATTATGTCACTTATCTTTTGGTTTAGTTGACTGTTTCTTTTGCTGTGCAAAAACTTATCTTGATGAAGGCCGCAGAGTTCATTTTTGCCCTTGCTTCCCTTGCCTTTGGCAATGTTTCTTTTTCTTTTTCTTTTTTATTTATTTGATACAAAGAGATAGAGTACAAGTAGGCAGAGCAACAGGTAGAGGGATAGGGAGAAGCAGGCTGTCTGCTGAGCAGGGAGCCTGATGTGGGCCTCAATGTGGGGCTTGATGTGGGGCTCAATCCCAGGATCTGGGATTATGACCTGAGCTGAAGACAGCTACTTAACCCACTTGCCTTTGGCAATGGGAAAGGAAGAAGTTGCTGCAGCTGAGGTTGAAGAGGTTGCTGCCTGTGTTCTCCTCAAGGGTTTTGATGGATTCCTGTCTCACATTGAGGTCTTTCATCCATTTTGAGTCTATTTTTGTGTGTGGTGTAAGGAAATGGTCCAGTTTCATTCTTCTGCATCTGCCCAATATTTCCAACACCATTTGTTGAAGAGAGTGTCTTTTTTCTATTGGATATTCTTTGCTCTTTGTTGAAGATTAGTTGATCATACAGTTAAGAGCCCATTTCTGAGTGCTCTATTCCATTCCATTGATCTATATGTCTGTTTTTGTGCCAGGACCATACTGTATTGGTGATTACAGCTTTGTAATAGAGCTTGAAGTCCAGAATTGTGATGCTACCAGCTTTGTTTTTTTGTTTTTTATTTTTTCCCCCAACATTCCTCAGGCTATCTGGGGTATTTTCTGGTTCCATACAAATTTTAGGATTATTTGTTCTGGTTCTGTGAAAAAGGTTGATGGAGTTTTGATAGGGTTTGTATTGAATGTGTAGATTGCTCTAGGTAGCATAGACATTTTCACAATATTTTTTTCTTTCAATCTATGAACATGGAATGTTTTTCCATTTCTTTGTGTCTTCCTCAATTTCTATCATGAGTGTTCTATAGTTTTCTGCACAAAGATTCTTTGCCTCTTTGGTTAAATTTATTCCCAGGTATCTTATGATTTTGGTGCAATTGTAAATGGGATCAACTCTGTAATTTCTCTTTCTTCTCTCTCATTTTTATTGTATAGAAATGCAACTGATTTTATATCCTGCCACTTTACTGAATTCCTGTATGAATTCCACAAATTTTGGGGTGGAGTCTTTTGGTTTTTCCACATACTGTATACATCATCTGCAAACAGTGAGAGTTTGACTTCTATGCTAAATTTGGATGCCCCCCCCACCCGCTTTTTGGTCTAATTGCTGAGGCTAGGACTTCTAGTACTATGTTGAACAGCAATGGTGATAATAGACATCCCTAACATGTTCCTGGCCTTAGGAGAAAATTTCTCAGTTTTTCTCCATTGAGAATGGTATTCACTATGGTTTTCTCATAAATGGCTTTTATGATATTGAAGTATGTACACTCTGTCCCTCCACTGTGAAGAGTTTTGATCAAGAAAGGATGCTGTACCTTGTCAAATGCTTTTTCAGCATCTATTGAGAGTATCCTATAGTTCTGGTTCTTCCTTTTATTAATGTAGTGTATCACATTGGTTGATTTGTGGATGTTGAACCAACCTTGCAGCCCAGGAATAAATCCCACTTGGTCGTGGTGAATCATCCTTTCAATGTACTGTTGGATCCTATTGGCTAGTATTTTGGTGAGAATATTTGTATCCATGTTCATCAGAGATATTGGTCTGTAATTCTCATTTTTGGTGGGGTCTTCATCTGGTTTTGGAATCAAGGTAATGCTGGCCTCATAAAATGAGTTTGGAAGTTTTTCTTCCATTTTGATTTTTGGAAACAGCTTCAGAAGAATAGGTAGTAATCCTTCTTTAAATGTTTGGTAGAATTCCCCTGGGAAACCATCTGGCCCTGGGCTCTTGCTTGTTGGGAGATTTTTGATGACTGCTTCAATTTCCTGGTTGGTTGTGGGTCTGTTCAGGTTTTCTATTTCTTCCTGGTTCAGTTTTGGTAGTTTATATGTCTCTAGGAATGCATCCATTTCTTCTAGATTGTTTAATTTGTTGGCATGTAGTTAGTTGCTCCTAAAATGTTCTTATAATTGTTTGTATTTCTTTGGTGTTGGTTATGATCCCTCCTCTTTCATTCATGATTTTATTAATTTGGGTCCTTTCTCTTTTCTTTTTGATAAGTCTGGCCAGGGGTATATCAGTCTTATTAATTCTTTAAAGGACCAGCTCATAGTTTTGTTGATCTGTTCTACTGTTCTTTTGGTTTCTACTTCATTGATTTCTGCTTTAATGATTATTATTTCTCTTCTCTTGCTGGGTTTAAGCTCTATTTGCTGTTTTTCCTCCAGCTCCTTTAGGTATAGGGTTAGGTTGTGTATTTGAGACCTTTCATGTTTCTAAAGAAAGTCTTGTATTGCTTTATACTTCTCTCTTAGGACTGCCTTTGCTGCATCCCAAAGATTTTGAACAGTTATGTTTTCATTTCCATTTGTTTCTATATATTGTTTATTCTTCTTTAATTTCCTGGTTGACTCATTCATTCTTTAGTAGGATGCTTTTTAGCCTCCATGTGTTTGAGTTCTTTCCACCTTTCCTCTCATGATTGAGTTCCAGTTTCAAAGCATTGCAGTCTGAAAATATGCAGGGAATGATCCCAGTCCTTTGGTACTAGTTGAGACCTGATCTGTGATCCAGGATGTGATCTATTCTGGAGAATGTTCCATGTGCACTAGAGAAGAATGTGTATTCTGTTGTTTTGGGATGGAATGTTCTGAATATATCTGTGAAGTCTATCTTGTCCAGCGTTTCATTTAAAGCCCTTATTTCCTTGTTGATCTTTTGCTTAGATAATCTGTCCATTTCAGTGAGGGGGGTGTTAAAGTCCCCTGCTATTATTGTATTATTGTTGATGTGTTTCTTTGATTTTATTATTAATTGGCTTATATAATTAGCTACTCCCATGTTAGGGGCATAAATATTTACAATTGTTAGATTTTGTTGGACAGATCCTTTAAGTATGATATAGTGTCTTCATCATCTCTTATTATAGTCTTTGGTTTAAAATCTAATTTGTCTGATATAAGGACTGCCACCCAGCATTCTTTTGATGTCCATTTACATGATAAATGGTATTCCACACCCTCAATTTCAATCTGGAGGTGTCTGGGTCTAAAATGAGTCTCTTGCAGACAGCATATCAATGGGTCTTGGCTTTTTGTCCAATCTAATACCCTGTGTATTTTGATTGGGGCATTTAGCCCATTTACATTCAGGGTAATTATTGAAAGATACAGATTTAGTGCCATTGTATTGCATTAAGGTGACTATTACTGTATATTATCTCTGTTCCTTTCTGGTCTATGTTACTTTTGGGCTCTCTCTTTGCTTCGAGGACCCCTTTCAATATTTCTTGTAAGGTTGGTTTGATGTTTGCAAATTCTTTTAGTTTCTGTTTGTCCTGGAAGCTTTGTATCACTTTTATTTTCAATGACAGCCTAACTGGATATTGTATTCTTGGCTGCATATTTTTCTCATTTAATATCCTAAATATATCATGCCGGTCCTTTCTGGCCTGCCAGGTCTCTGTGGATAGGGGTCTGCTGCCAATCTATTGTTTCTACTGTTGTAGTTTACAGACCTCTTGTAGTGAGCTGCTTTCTGGGTTTTCTCTTTGTCTCTGAGATTTGTAAGTTTTATTAGTAGATGTTGGGGTGCTGACCTATTTTTATTGATTTTGAGGGAATTTTTCTGTGCCTTCTGGCTTTTGATGCCTGTTTCTTTCCCCAAATTAGGGAAGTTTTCTACTATAATTTACTCCAATATACCTTCTTCCCCCCTCTCTCTTTCTTCTTCTTCTGGGATCCCAGTTATTCTAATATTTTTCACTTTATGGTATCACTTATCTCTTAAATTCTCCACCTCACCCCCGTGATCCACCCCCCACCCTGTGATCCAGTAGTTTTTATCTCTTTTTTTCTCAGCTTCTTTAGTCTTCATCATTTGGTCTTCTATATCACTAATTCTCTCTGTCTTATTTATCCTAGCAGTTAGAACCTCCATTTTTGATTGCACCTCATTGACAGCCTTTTTGATTTCAACTTGGTTAGACTTTACTTCTCCAGAATGGGATTCTTAGTGTCTTCCATGCTTTTTTCAAACACACTTAGTATCTTTATAATCATTATTCTGAACTTCAGTTCCAACATCTTACTAATGTCCATAATGATTAGGTCTCTGTCAGTTAGTACTGCCTTTTGTTCGGTTTTTTTTGAGGTGAGTTTTTCTGCTTTGTCATTTTTGACCAGAGAAGAATAGATGAATGAGAGAACAAAATACTAAAAGGATAACAATGACCCCAGAAAAAATATACACTAAACAAATCAGAAGAGACCTGAAACCAGGGGGAAAAGAAAAAAAAAAAAGAATATGATCAGGTTGTTGAATAGAACAGAGTCATACACTAGATTTTTGGGTGTGTTTGGTCTGTTAGAAGAAATTGCCTCCCCAAATTTTAAAGAAAGAAAAACTTATATATATACAAAAAATACTGTTAAATACAATGAAGGGATAGAATATGACTATAAAAATGAATATTAAAAAAGATTTTTAAAAAGGAACTGATAAAAAGTTGGTTGAAAAAGGAAAGAAGAAAAATTAAAAAAAAAAGAAAAGAAAAAAGAAAAAAAGAAAATTAAAAATATTAAAGTTGAAAGACTAAAGAATCACGGGGGAAAAGCTATGAATTCTATGTGCTATGTTCCCTAGTGCTGGAGTTTTGCAGTTCTCATTAATCTATAAATTGGTCTTTGCTTGATGTTCTTGCTGATCTTCTGGTGGAGGGGCCTGTTGCATTGATTATCAAATGTCTTTGCCCCAGGTGGAGTGGCACTGTCTTTGCCAGGGGCCAGGATAAGTAGTCTGCTTGGGTTTGCTCTCCATAGCTTTTGTTTCCTGAAGTCTTTCTGTGCAGCTTTAGAGGGTGAGAATGAAAGTAGAATGAAAATGGTGGCCTCCCATCTCTGGCCTGGGGAGAGCCAAGAGCTCAGGGCTCCACTCTTCAGTGTACTCTCAGAGAAGAGCAGTCAATCACTCCTGTCTGCCTGGTTTCTTTCTGCACCTCAGCCAGTGACCAAGTGTTTCTATCTTAGGCACACCACCCCATTTGGAGACTCCAAACCCAGCAGACTCCTGAGGCCCGCTCCTGTGTCACTTCTTCAAAGGCAGGAAGGGGAGTCTCCCTGGATCTGCTGCTTTTTGGGTCCTTGCTCACAGAACAGTGGCCTGGTTGTGTCTCAGATAATGGTTTATGGTAACCCTGAGCTGAAAGCCCACATCTAGGCTTACTCTTTGCAACTGGCTTCCCTGCTCCAATACCTGGGAGCTCTATTGCACTCAGGCACCCCCAGTTTTTCTGTGACCCGAAGGGTCCTGAGACCACTATCCCAGCAAAGGTTCCATCCCAGCTTAGCCATCAGAGTGATGTCCTTCACTAGAACAGACTTCTAAAAGTTTCAATTTTGTTTTTATTTTTTTAAAATTAAAATTTAATTTTATTTATTTGAGAGAAAGGGTGTATGTGTGTGTGAGAGAGAGAGAGAGCACAAGCAGGGGGAACTATAGAGGGAGAGGGAGAAGCAGGTTCCCCACCAAGCAGGGAGCCAAATGTGGAGCTTGATCCCAGGATCCTGAGACCATGACCCTGGCCAAAGGCAGACGCTTCACCAAGTGAACCACCCAGGTGCCCCAAATCTTCCAATTTTGTGGTCCACTGCTCTACCACTTGCGGTAGTGAACTGATGGAGGCTCCCTCCCCTGCAGTCTGTCTTCCCATATATTGCCTCAGATTCACTTCTGCGCACATCCTATCTTCCAAGAAGTGGTAGTTTTTATGTTCACAGAGTTTTTGCTATTCTTATCTTCTCTCTCCAGTTGAGTTTTAGGTGTTCAGAATAGTTTGATAGCTATCTAGCTGAATTCCTGGGACTGGACGAAATTTAGGTCTCCTACACCTCCACCATCTTGGACCTAGCCTCCCATGTGAAATTCCTTACTACATCTGGCAATGAGCACAAGGGAGTGGATGTGGTCACTTCTCTGTAGAGGGGACAATGAGAAGAGGACCTAAATGTGGTTCTGCAGAGCCTCAACATTTAAAGATTAGGCATAAGAGAGTTTGCGGCAGAGTGGCTGGTGCAGTTGGAAGGACACACAGGAACAATGACACATTGGGGGACAGATGTGGTGTTTGCAGGACAGGTGCAGATGATCTGACCTACTAAATGTCCTTGATGCTTGTGCACAACACTTTTCTTGCTAACAATATTGTCAAGATGAGGTCATAGGAAAGATATTTCAATTCCCAAAAGTTAAAAGAACATAATCAAGATAGTCATGGAGACCCTAGAAATTGTCAAACATACAAATCTTTCAAGTGAAAAGGAAAGAGGTAATCTATAGATTGTTGCATTTGTTTCCATCAATGGTAGAAAAGTCAATTTATAGTCAATTGTTTTGATGTAAATAAAAGAAAGCTTCAACTCCATTGAAGAAATTGACTCAATATTATGAGCTTGAATATATTTTTTAAAGGTTTTATTTATTTATTTGACAGAGATTACAAGTAGACAGAGAGGCAGGTAGAGAGAGGAAAGGAAGCAGGCTCTCTGCTGAGCAGAGAGCCCACACGGGCTCGATCCCAGGACCCTGGGATCATGACCTGAGCTGAAGGCAGAGGCTTTAACCCACTGAGCCACCCAGGTGCCCCAAGCTTGAATATTTTTAAAATGAGAAATTTTGATATTTTATGTTCAACACTTTCATTTAATATGTGCTGTCAAATATGTCATGTGGACAAAGTTGACTGGGATGCTGTCAGAGTCTCCAGGTTCCTTCTTTGAAGTCTGCAATCTTGTTGCACTGGCTGCCCCGCTATCCCACCGGCAAATTGGCCTTGACATCAAGGGAGCGCCATGTGGAATCACGACTTCCAGTGATGACATACAGGAGGCTGGATGGTGGCTGGCTCTGTCCACTGCGTCTTCACTGTGGTCCAGGCTGAGTCCTGCTAACCAGTCTCTCATCGCCCTGTTACCACATCATCCTGTCGACCATCATCACCTCATCTCTCATTGCCCCATGGCCCTGTCCCCATGTGCCTTCTCCCTGTAGCCCCATCCTCCGTTATGCTGTCACTACATTGCCCCATCATCTCATCACCCCATCATGTCATTGCCCCCATTATCTCGACATCTGGTCAGCCAGTCCCCAAAACACCCCATTGTCCCAAATCCCCATTATTTTAGTCCATTCACTCCCCTCGACCTGTCACCCCACCTACCCATCTTCCAGATGCCCCATCCTCAAGTCTCCTCATCATCCCTGGTGCTATCACCTTGTCACCCCAATGTCCCATCGTCCCATCATCCTATCTTCCCCAAGCCCCACTGTCCCATCACCACATCTGCTATCGCCTCATCATCCCTTTATTCCGTCACCCTGCACCCCCTTTGTTCCATTGTCCCTTCCTCCCAGCTTTCCATTGTGTGCCCTCCTCCCTACACTGAGCCGGTTGAGGCCATGGCATCAGGTGCACACACGACCCCAAAGCTGGAAAGGCCACTGAACATGCTTCCGCTCCAATCTCAAGTCCCTTCAGGAAACCGATTCTTGCTGACAATGGTCTGGCTGCAGTTTCTGCGTGAAAGCAGGTCTCAGGGTTGTGCCCAGCAACTGCAAGGTGCAGGACGCACCCCTGGCTGAAAATGTCTCCAGCGAAAGTGCCCCACAGATGCTGCTCATTGAGGAGGGTGCTGGAAAGTCTGGGTTTGTGTGGACTATGAAAACCGCAGGGAGGTGGTGCCAGCTGTAGACTACAAACAGCTATGGAAAATGACACCCACGTGCTTCCTGGAGAATCACCGAACTCCTTCATGGCCCACCTGTCTCAGCTAGTGGCAGGAGCCCAGCTCTGCTGCACCCCTGCCTGCTCCCTCGCTGGGCATCCATAGCCCATAGCCCAGAGTGCATGACATCCTCATACTATGAGACAGCTGAAAAGTGTCCCCTCTTACACGTGCCCGAAGGACAGAACCTACCTCAGATTTCCTTGGGAAAGACGGACCATCACCCAAATCCAGAAGACACAAAGCATCTGTTTCCACCACCAGATGCTCCCGCAGGTCTTCAACCCCTTCAGCACAGACCACAGCCAGGCTGCCTGGAGCCACGCCACCCTCCATGACCTCCTCTCCAGCCTTCTTCGCTGCCTGGGACACTGGAAGCCCAGGGAAGAAGACAACCCTGCCTGTCTGTTTGGGGATCGTGGTCCGGAAGGATTTCCAAAGCATCCATCTTTATCTGAAGGAAAAGAAACACAGCTGCTGTGCCGAGGAGGTTGTCAGAGCGGAAATGCAGAGGCCTTTTTCCTCCTTTCACAATCCACAAGTACAGGAGAAAGTGATAATCAGGACTCTCTGTAATCAGTGATATTGTTTGCTGAGCTCTCTAAAACACTTTGTGATTAGCAGGAAAAAAACCCCTATATTCCATTTTTTTTTTAGTTTTTCATTTCATTTTTCTGTAGAACAACTATTGTATCTGTTTCTTATTAAGAGGTATCAATTTTGATTATCATCTGATGAAAAATGAATTATACAACTCACTTACTCATTATTACATTGTTCACATTTTAAGTAAAAATACACTTTCTCCAAGCCAGTGTACATGTTGTGGTCAGGATAGAGGGTAATATAATAAATCCAATCCTTGGTCTGAATTGTTGAGTTTTGTAGAAAAACCAACCTCCTTGGTGGCTCAGCTGGTTAAGCCTCTGCCTTTGATGTGGATCATGATCCCAGAGTGCTGGGATTGAGTCTTGCATCTGACTCCTTGCTCGGCAGGGAGCCCTCCTCTCCCTCTGCCTGTCGGTCCCCCTGCTTGTGCTCCCTCTCTCTAATAAATAATAAAGTCTTAAAAAAAAAAAACCTCCAAGCAATAATCCCATTTACTTAATATCAGTTATGTTAAATGGTGTAATAAGAAAAGGCAAAAATGGAAATCTCTCAGCGGACTCTGGAAGCAGAATGTACAGAAATAAAAACAAAAGCAGTAGATAACTCCTACAGTTGACTGGTAGACACCTGAGTGCAAACAGATATTTGAGTCTGCCATTTATAAGCAATTCCATCAAATTAAAGCCCAGGATTGGAAGTGGTCACAAGGAAATAGAGTATAGAATAGAAAAGAATTGATACTCTTGTGGTTTTTGTCTGACACTTTTACTTCCAAGTACAAAACCACAAACTGAAATCAACTTTGTGTGAAAGTTCTAGACCTTTTGGAAACACTCCTAGAAGAGGCCTTGTTCTCTTCTTTTCCTCCTGGTGACTATTTCTGGTTATGAGGGAATTTCCCTGTTACAATGATGCAACAGTTGCTATACTTAAATCGAAATAGAAAACAGGATCATTTTATTCTGTGGCCTGTCAAATTATTTACTGAGGAAGAGTGCCACCTCCTGTCCAGATGGACTAAGACTGTGACCAAGTCTGGAGACCTGGCTTGTGTTCTCTGCCTAAGGCTGTCCCTGGAAGGTTTTTCTCCAGAGTGGGGGGAATAAAAACCCAATCTTACCTGGAAAGAACTAGCCCTGTTAATGCAATAAGCTTTTATATATTTTTGGAAAACATACTTTTTAAAAAAAGATGTATTTATTTTGGAGAGATAGAGAAGGGCATAATCTTGGGGAGAGTGGCAGACAGAATCCTCGAGCAGGCTCCCTGCTGAGTGTGGAGCCCCACCTAGGGCTCTAGGCGGGGCTTGATCCCATGACCTAGGAGATCATGACCTGAGCCCAAACCAAGAGTTATAAGCTTAACCAACTGAGCCACCCAGGTGTCCCTGGAAAAACATACTTTTTTAAAGAGCAGTTAGTTTCACAGCAAAACTGAGTATAAGATATCAACACTTTTCACAGGTTCCCTGGTTCTGTATTTGCATAGTGTTCCCTGAAATCAACATTCCCCCACCAGACGGAAGAGTTCTTACAATGCTTCCAAGGGTGTAACAGGTAGTTCTTAGGGTGTGAACCAGTCTTCAATATCACAATGGTCTGTGGCTCTCGAAGCTCAAACTTGGAGTAGTCTAACAAAACCTTCTTCCTTAGTATTTTTATTCTCTCACTGGGTTTTCTTGGGTATCACACAAGAAGCATGGACAAGGAATTTGTGGAAGGAACATGAAATGTCTGCAGAGAGTGCAACAGACCTAGGGATGACATGTTACTGTGTTTGGAGGACTTTCTCTCCATCCTCTCCTGAATCTCAAGGGCATGCTGGGACGGGTGGTCTTTGCTTACTCTTGAGCTGCCATTGGCTGTCTCCCTCTATCTGAGCTTCATGTGGTGCATGTTTTAGACTAAAACATAAATAGGTTAAAATTATGATTTAATTCTATAAACCATATCAACACATCAGTAATTATATCTAGCGCTAAACAGGAAAAAATATTTTAACAATAACTTGATGCCTATCTAGTCACAGATGGGGTCAAAGATTATTTTCCTACGTAGGTCCACATTACAACTCAGTACACTAAACACAATTGCCCACTAAATAATTTTATTTATCAATTGCTGTTAGCAAATTGGAATGATTTGAAATACTGAAATACATTGAATTCATTATTACATGTTTGTAGAAATTGTTCATTTGCATACGTGCATTATATATATGACAAATTATATAAGTAAATAAATTGTAGGTCTCTCATCAAATTTAGTTAAACAGTTACACATCAATGGCTTTAAAATTTGACTTTTAGCTTAAAATTGTTAGTCATTCTTAACCCTGCATAGGTAAGAATAAAAAGATTAAACTTCACACTTTCTTTTGTATGTACAACTCAGATATAAGTACAAAACATAACTGTATACATACTGTATCCATGCTATTAACTTTCCTAGAAGGTTCAATTAAAAACATCAAAGGAGACTCTGGAGGCAAGGGCAATCATGAAAAACATGTATACGGAGTTGGGAAACTGTGCTCAAACCAAGGAGAATGTGCAGAAAGGAAATCAAAAAGAGAAGCAGAAAAAAAGGGAAACGTTCAGAAATCGAAAACTCCTATGTCCCCTACTTAAGCCTCACGCACAAGACAAGATGTTCAGAGAAGCTAGAGCCACGGGTCCCAGACGTGCCCACCCCAGCCAGGCCAACAGCATCTGCAGGATACCCCGATGGCCCTGCCCTGCTCCTTCTTGGTGGCCCTGGTGATGCTCAGCTGCCCCTCCCTCGGCTCTCTGGGATGTGACCTGTCTCAGGACCACGGCCTGCTGCACTGGAGGGCCTTGATGCTCCTGCGACAAATGAGGACACTGTCTGCTAGCTCCTGTGACAAGTACACAAACGACTTTGGCTTCCCCCAGGAGGTGTTTGATGGTAAGCAGCTGCAGAAGGCTCAAGCCCTCTCTGTCGTCCATGTGACGAACCAGAAGACCTTCCACCTCTTCTGCACAGAGGACTCACCTGCTCCGTGGAACACGACCCTCCTGGAGGAATTGTGCTCGGGACTTTCTGAGCAGCTGGGCCACCTGGAAGCCTGTCCCCTGCAGGAGGCGGGGGTGGGAGAGACACCCCTGGTGAATGGGGACTCCATCTTGAGGAACTACTTCCAGAGAAT